>NC_141046.1:50874007-51024007 GCF_041138505.1 Cibotium barometz | reverse complement strand
TTGAAAACTAGTTTAGAGACTAGAAGGAACTTGAGTTTTAGTTGTGTTTGATAAAAACCAAAAATATTTTCACTTTCTCCATAGTTTGAACTTTATTCTTTTTGTTTTCCTGCCTCTCCTGTGCATCACTCATTTTTGCCTTATCTACTTCTTCTCTTGTAGAAATTTATTGTAACAAAGTGTTCTTAGGATACACATACACATAGGATGGGCCTAGGAACATGGGCTTAGGGTTATTTACATGTGGGATTAGGGCACATGGGCCGTGGGACTATAAAAAGCATGCACTCTAAGAAATTTGGACCTTTTTGAACATCTTGCGATATACTTTACTTTCCATGTTTCTTAGTGTTAATCTCTCTTGCTTTCCCTACTCCTAAGCTAATCTAGATACACCTTTCGTTCATTGGTATTAGAGCTCTTGGCTTAGATCCTTGTTTAGGTAGTGATTAGTGATAATTATTTTTAGATTATATTTAATCTAATTTTTAGAATGCAATTTCTTGATCTTGATTAGTAATGATCATTTTTGGATTATTGTTAATCTAATTTTTTGAAATGTATTTTCTTAATATTGATTAATGTTAATCATTTTCAAAATTGATTTTTACATAGTTTTCATATTTGCTAATTTCTTGTTTTAACAAGATTAGCAATGAAATTTATATTAAATATTTTCAAATCTATATTGATCATTTTTTTTCTGAACCCTAATCCACTTTCTAGTTTGATTTCTTGAACTTTTTGATTTTATTGATCTTGATTTTGTTGAAAATTTTCTTGATTTTGAAATTAGGATTAGCAAAGATTTTAACAACCAATTTAGAATGATTTTCTTACATTATCTTGATTCGAGAGCTTACACTTTCAAATATTAATCCAATTTGAAAATTTTCTTGATTTAGAAATTAAGACTAGCAAAGATTTTAACAACCAATTTAGAATGATTTTCTTACATTATCTTAATTAGAGAGCTTACATTATCTTAATTAGAGAGCTTACACTTTCAAATATTAATCCTTTAAGCTCTTATTTCTTCAAGATCAAAAAATCAAGGTTGTTGTGCACAGTTTTGAGAATACTGTGCAGAATATTCATATTGTTGTACAAAAATTTCAGATTATTGTGCAAAGAATTTAGATTGTTGTGAGAGTTCTCAGACTTATGTTGCAGAATCTCGATGCAGATTTTCAAGAAAAATGCACAAAACTAAATTTTCTTTAAAATATGGAGCAAGAATGGTGCAGTGAGTTTGCCTAAACTCTAATCTTGTTCTAAAGGGTAAATTCTTGAAAACTTGTGCAAGATTTCAAAGTTTGGTGAAAGATTAAGTGAATCTCAACAACTTGTGCCAAAGACTGCATAGCGAATGCAAAGAAATTGTAAAGTTTCAAGAGCAGTGACTTACAACAAAGAACAACAATGGAATGATGCAGATGTGCAAGATAGTGTGCAAAAGTTATGTTAAACCTTTTTAGATTTGTACAACAGCAAGGTCTTATTATAGATTAGTATTAATCATTCAAAGATTAATGCTAAACACACTTTTACAATAAAGATTACTGAATGTATGCCCTATGAGGTGGATTCTTGCTGCAACTATCTGTTGTTAAAGAAGCCTCACTAGGAGTTGAACCCAAACCATTGGCACTAGCCAATATGCTCCATACACCATAAGGCTTGAGTTGTGTTGGCTATTGGGAGAGACTACGAACCATTGATTAGTTCGCAGCCTTTAAGCATTCACAGTAAGTCGGGCAGCATAGGAGGGGTCTTCTAACCTAGCTAGCCAAGGATCTTGACAACAATAGGCAAAGCCTAACATCATTACACAAGCAGCTTGAGATAGGAACTTACAAACTCGAAGGTGCAACTTCTCAAGAACATATTGAATAGCCACAACGATACCAACCATGGCTATAGATCCTTGAGAAAGGAGCTCCATGATAAATCCTACTAGCAGGCTCCTATGGCTTATTTCTTCACAGCTTTTCTCTTCACCTCCTGGAGCACAGCTTGGTAGCAGTTCTTCTCATAGCAGCAAGTCAGATCTTCAGAAAACCAAAGAGATGTTCAAAGTCAAATCTTCTGACTAGCTAGTATCATCATCTTTTCTGAACAGCAGTAGTGTTTGGCATCACTCTAATCGCACACAATTTTAGGTGCATGCAAAGAGCATGCCTCCACAATAAAGATCAACGCTCAAGAGTTGTATGGCTGCTTAAGGATGTATGGTCGGTGCAAGAGAAAAATGCACAAGAGTTACAAATTTCAGATGACACGTACAACAGCTTCTTTGCTTAACATAGTTCATAGTCTTCATTTCCTTCTTTAGCCTCAGACATGTGCAATAGAGAGTCTGCATTCTTCTTAAGTTTGCTGTGAGCAAAAAGTTTCTACAATTCGTTCAGTTCGCTCAGCTACTCTCTCAACCTCAAAAGCGCAACACTTAGTTGTTTTCTACAGTTCATTTTACAACATACAAGCCCGTCAAACAAAGCTGGGATAATGATATTCTCAAGCTAAGAAGTTGCAGTGGCCCTTAATGAGGATATGCTCTCCTTTCTTAACATCTCTAATACATACCTTCTTACAAGATTGACAATAAAACACTCCTGTTATCACTTTACCTCATGTCAAGCCTTTGAATTACAAGAAAGAGCAGAAGGCCAACACTAGAAGCATTTTCTGAAGCACTGCAAGTCTTTTACAACTTGTATGAGCAAAACATGTACACATGGATGACAATTATGTTATTGCATACCCAGCACAACCAATCTCAGCAAGCAATTTAACTTTTCCACCAAACTGAATCCTCTTTACTCATGGCGTTGCTATAGGTGACCATGCAGTCCCTGCATGGACTTCGGCAGATGCACTAAAACGTTTAACCGACCACAATGTCCCTCGACTCTATCTAAGCAAGTTGCTGTCAAGATCACACAGCTGAACCCCGAGCCTTTAAGAGCGGCGGTATTCGCACCATCGGGGGCTTTTGAAGCAGCCGGGGAGCAGCGTAGGAAGGCCCTGCTCTATTAGCAGTGCAAGGCTCGCTCTACAGTCTGGGGGGGCACCCAGCACCACAGGCAGCCATCTCGGTGATCCTCTACAGCAGAAGCCAGTGATTCTCTACAGCGCAAACGTTTTTTTTTTAAAAAAAACTTCAAGTTCTATATAGCTCTTAATTAGAGATGAAGCGCATCGTTCATAGCTGAAGCGCATTGTCATCGAGCTCTCAGGGCGAGATGAACGCAGACACGCAGAAAAAAAAAAAACAAAACAAAACTATAAACTGGAGAAGCAAGTCTAGCCATCATATATATATGGAATCTTCAATCTCTGGACTTAAGGAGTAGAGTGTCCTGGGGAGGAAAACTGAGTATGGCATCAAACGTGAATGGGAAGAAGAGAGGAAAAAAACTCTCAGCCACAGGACACATTGGTTTTATTTTCTTTTTATCAAAATACCCAAAACTTAGGGTGTGTGTGTACATACACTTCCTAAGGTTTTTGGCCATTCCACACTTTCCATCTTTTGTTTAGTCCATTTAAACTTCTTTGGACATTTTCATATTGGGGGCACTTCCTTTGGGATTCATTGTTCATTTTTCATTATCCACCACCTACACCTCCTTAGACTATATGCTTTTTCACATACTTTTGCTTGCTATTTGTGTTTGAGGGGATGCATTTGAGGCCAAGTGTATTTCATTCGTCGAGCTGGTTCGTGTGGTGTGTGGCCAATTTCGTGCATTTTGGGCGTTCACACGTATATTTTTGGCCATTTGGTGTATTTTTGGGGGGCATTCACACGTACATATTGGCCCTTGTTTAGTGTATTTTGGGCATTCACACGCGTATTTTTGCCCTTGTTCATGCACAGGCAAGTTATTTGAGCATATTGGTGCCTTTTCCACACGTTGTGTGGCATTCTTGAGCACATTTGGGGGTGTTTCCACACTTTCAAACAGTGGCGAACTACATGAGGATCCATTACTACCTCTACCCCACCTAGAATCGCCATGCTACTACCCACCATCATCATCACTATGACTCCATCCCAGACATTGATCGTGTAGCATCCGCTCACACCCTATCACTATGTCTACCTCAGGGGGGGTCACTAACATGTAAAAGTGTCTATCACGTGCGTTCAACATAAGGCATTATTTTTTAGGATGGACTCACAGAAATTTATTTACAGTCTCCTAGGCATTCTATATACAGAAGGGTATTTTATATTTATATATGCTGCCAATCACTTAGAATGACACAAGTAGAATGTAGGAAGAGTGGCATAGATGATAAAGGTAAAAATTTTAGCATGCCAAACGTTCTGGGTTCAAATCCTTGAGGCCCACGCTCAATAAAAGCTCAGCTTCTTATTTTTAATTTTAACGTGAGCTTCTTATTTTTATTTTTAACATGAACTTCTTATTTATTGAAAATGTTTGACATTACAAGCCTTGTTTTTGAATTAGTGGGTCTTTTAATGAAAAGTTTAGCGCCCATAGAAGTAGCCTCTCTCTTGTTGCCCCTTTCTTCTTCATGCTCTCCTCATCTACTCTCCCTTTCACAATGGTGTTGCTGTTCCTTTATTCTCAATAGGCAAGCTTCAACTGTAAGTAGTTTTCTCCTTCTCTATAGCTAAAGCTTATGATTAATGCATTTTTATGGCATTGATTTCAGCCTTTTCTCTTCCTTATGCTGTAAGAAAATATTAAGATTAGGCTAAGGTTTCATGTAAATTTCAAAGCCTCTCTAATACTCAATATGAGGCTTCTTGTAAGAAAATAAGATTAGGCTGAGGTTTCATGTAATTTTCAAAGCCTCTCTACTAATACTCAATATGATATGAGGCTTCTTTCAAGCTGTTATGAAGAAGAATCAATTTTTATTAGATGTAGCTTTAACTAATATGTATATTATGCTGTTTTGGGCTTTTTTCATCTACTAATCTTGCTAATTAGTACTTGTTCATGAATCACAGGAGTTAACCTTGTGGGCTTATTAAAGTGGCATTGGAAGTGAAGTGGATTGAATATATTGCTAATCCTTAGAGATTCTTCTATTTTCTTGTAAGTTTATTGTCCTTGTACAATGCAATGCCATTTCTTTTTAGATTTATAAGTAAGCATAGTGTGGGTTTTCAAAGGATGGGAGCTACTTGTTTGTAGGAGAGTGATAGATGTCTACATATAACCAAAAGTGTATAGCTCGTTAGATAGTCCTGTGATAAGAAGTGTTTTTGAACTTTGCTATGGGGTTCACCTTTGCTTAGATAAAATCCATTTTAGAGAGGGTGTGAGATTTTGGTGACATGTGAGCTCATATGACATGGAGTAGGTAGGTAAGTGCCTACATGCATGCATAGTTTCTTCTCTAATGATTCTTTAGAGAGTCAATTCTAAAATAAAGCTTTACAAGTCTTCTTATCTACCTACAAAATGCACTTTGATGAGGGGTTGTGGAAGGTTCATGGAGAGAGGGAAATGTATTTCCATGTGGTGAGAGAGAAAATCATAGTAGCTTAAAATTATTCAAATATTCTTTCTCACTGTATGATTGGAGTATGAATAATATTTGATAGGGACAATGTTAGAATGTATGTCCTTGCAAGATGATCATAATGATATCTCTTCTTTTGCTATGATAAATTGGTTTTATGCATGGACCAAGTAATTCTCTTATTTGATCAATTTTTGTGCTATGTAGGTATTAAGTGCGATCTTATTTGAATACACTTTGGGTGCCATGGGATCTTTCTACAAGATTCAAGTGATCAACGATGATAATGAGGAGCAACTAGGATTTGTGAGGGTGAGACAAGATACACTTAGGCCCACTTTTTCTCAAGTTCGAGAAGAGATTGAAGGTGATGAGCTTTTGTGTGGAGTCTTTGAGTTCATAGATGATGATAAGTATATCTTGAACAAGAGACAAGAAGAGCGTTGGACACTAGATGATAGACTTCTAGTCCGGATCAAGAGGAGTGCCACTAATGTAGAAGGGACATCTTCTCCGAGTAAGAGACAATGCATTCAAGCAAACGTTGAAGAAAATCATGATACTCAAAGCAACCCATGTTCAAGGATTTCTAGTACATTATTGAGCGCAAGTGTTCTAGAGCATTGGCAACAAGAATGCGATAGAACAAGATCAAAGCTGAAAGTAATGAATATCCCAAGGGATGATAGGTTTGAGTTGCATACAGAAGACTTTGATGGGCAGCCCCGTGTACGAATATGGTGTCATGAATGTGGTTCTTTATATGGTGTCATGAATGTGGTTCTTTATATGGAAAAGGCTCGGTAGAAGGGAAGAAAGATGCTTATAATTGCTTCGCTAACTTCATGAGGACCCACATATTGGAGAGCAAAAAACATGAGAAGAATTACATGGCTTTTCGTGGGCTTCAAAAAGAAGCTATGCACCATGGAGTCACTGAGCATGAAGAGGGTGATAGACAAGTCATAGAGGCTTCAATAGAGAAATTGCATTCTTATATGGCAACAAATGAAGGTATTATTGTTAAGTTCTGTTCATAAGTTCAATATGTCTTTAGAATAGAGTGTCAATTTTGAATAGGATAGCACATTTTGAATGCAAGGAAGAGGGTTTGTCGTTTACAAGAGCTCACAAGAAGCAAGAGCATGTATGGAGGGAGTTAAATCTCAAAGAGGGTATGCAAGAAGCCAATCTAGGTGACTATGATTATGTTTCTACCAATGAGATGATCATTAGTGCCTTACAGAGGGGATTACATAGCGCTCAACAGATTTGTGAACGCCTACATATGAAGCCAAAAGGTACACAAGACATGTGATGGTGGTCGCAACCTTGGTTCGATGGATTTTTTGATGCCTATGCAAACTCATATTTCCAAGACTCTGATACAGATGAAGAGGCTCCTACAACAGATCAAGAAGTAGATTTAGATGAGGATGTCTCTATCAGTGAGATACGACATGTCATGGATTCTGTTTTGGATGAAAAAGAAGAAGTTAGCCCGGTTGTAGAGTTTGAGAACAAGTTAATTTTCAAGTCCACATTGGTAAGTCAATTGAATGGCAATCCCACATTGTCAAAAGATAGGCTGGCAAGGGTTCGACAAGGAGTGTTCTACTCTAAGGAAGAAAAATGTCATAAAGGGACGAATGAAAATTTGTTTGGCATTGGTTGCGATTGTGCGGCGGTATACTTCCAAGAAGAGAACACCAATGGGAAGATCACACGGTCATGAAAGCCAAGCTCCTCAAAAAGTAAGAAGAAAACAAAAAGCGTGTGGTACTTAGGTCGAGTTCAAAAGATGAGAAGAAAGGTTGGTGGTGCATATGTGGAGTACAAGAGAGGGTTCAGCCTCTCTAATAGGCCTTTAACAGTGGAGGTTCAACTAGGATGGTATCAAAAAGCAAAAGGAACGAGATGCTTTACATATGATTTGACTGACCTTGAAATGATAAATATAGAAAGCATCATTGCTCTAGCAAATCTCACATATGATTGTGAAACAAGAATAAGTACGAACTTGACGAAAACGATTGGAAGGTTTTCACTAAGTTTGTGAAGGACCATTAGGAGCATTTAGTAGGTACATCATGTCTTCTTTACTAAATCCTACTGTGTAAAAGCAAAAGAGTTTGTGTTTTTGAGCTACATTTACAACATATTTCTTGTTTGATGTAACCTGTTGGTCTCTTATGGTTTTTTTGCATGAACATAACTTTTGTTGTTACATGGCTGTCCAAACGAAGATTGGAGTTTTTTGTTGAGGTTTTGTGCAAACTACAAAGTTGCATTGAATATTAAGTTTTCGATATATACATCAACGTGTGGATTGTAGCGAAAACTACCTTAAACATGAGAAGTGAAGGTGCTTAAGGCATTCGCTTTATCAATGGTAGAAACACATTTTGTATCTACCTTTTGTAGCTACATTCAGTTAATAGGTTGTTGAAAGACGTTTTGTATATACATTTTTTGTAGCTATCCTTTTTGTAGCTATCCTTTCGATCTCATAATTTAGTACGGTAAAAGAGAAAGTAGTGTCGATGAGGTTTATGTCCAAAATCTGAAATGGCCTGTAACACAGTATTTTTGAACCACCTTTTTGTGTATCTTCCTTATGGAGTTAAATGTATCTTGTCTCACCTACGTTGTTTATGTATCTACCTTTGTGGACTACAAATGAAGTTGGATGTATCGTGTCTCATCTATGTTCTTTATGTATCTCACCTCTGTTTGGCAATGCTCTCGTAGACATGTATGCCAAGTGCGGTCATGTTTCAAAGGCGCGACAAGTGTTCAACCGGCTACCTTCTCTGGATGTTGTCTCTTGGAGGGCACGGATTGTAGGATATGCACAAGAGGGTCATGCCGAGCAAGCACTTGACTATTCTGAAGAGATGCAACCTTCCAAATGAAGTGACCTTCACATGCATGTTGAAAGCATGAGCCACAATCGGACCAGTTGACAAGCATGTGCATCCAGACATTGTGCCATGATCAAGCAACTGACAAGCAAAAACAAATCCATGACAAGATTTCAAGGCAGGGGTTGCTGCAGAATGACATTGTGCTCTGCAATCTAGTGGACATGTATGCCAAATGCGGTGCGCGATTACTATTTGGCAAGCTGCCTTCTTGGAATGTTATCTCTTGGAGTGCACTGGTTGCAAGATATGTACAAGAAAGTCATGCGGAGCAAGCAAAAACAAATCCGGGCGAGAAATGTGCAGCCGCCATGGAGAGAAGTTCTCGTGTTTGTCTCCTCTATGTGCGTGCTTCTCACAAAAGAGGTGTTATTCTCGATCTGGGAGAAGCTCGGCAGCTCGGCAGCAGCTTCAGTGCATCTCAACTACAAAAGGTAGGATGACATTCTTGACGATCCCTCATGCTGAAGCAGAACTCAACAGTACCTCTACTACAGAGACCCTGCCCACTTCAAGCCCATCCCTACTACTCTGGCCAAAGTGTGGGAATCGTGCACAAGGCCTGCTCTTATCACAATTGGACTGAGATTTTTTTAAGCAGAGATCAGTCATCGATGAGCTAGCGCAAATATGCATGCCAGTTGGTTGAAGGAAGAGAGGGTTGGGTAAAGGCCTCCTTTCTGTTGCGCCCGCCTAATGTTGCTCATCAACAGTAGAAAGAACATCGCCACACTTCTCTCTGAACCACACATCAATAGTAGAAAGGTGCCCACGAAAGGGATAGGGTGCACTCTGTGACGCATCAAGGCTCTGAGAATAAGGGTTTTCAGCAGGCTCGGCTAGCGTTTGTGGAGATGTGGTTGCTAAGCTACAGTCTCATAACCTGGCTACTAGTGAATATTCGACATTTTAGTACATTGCGCAAGGGCTGGGGTGGGTGATTTGTACCCGTACATTCTAGGGTTAAGAAAGGGGATCATGATTCCCCTTGTGGGCTGGGCCAGTCAGTGGAGCCTTGCACACATTATCCGAAGATTCCTGAAGGGCTGCCTTCTCAAGATGTTGTCTCTTGGAGTGCACTGATCACAGGATATGCACAAGGTGGTCACGTTGAACAAGCACTTGACTGCTTCGAAGAGCTGCAGCGTCCTATGCATGCATCTGGAAAGCTTGTGCCATGATCCAAGCAGTTGACAAGGGGGAAAGAAATCCAGACGAGTTTGGAAGGCAAGGGTTGCTCTGCTGAAGAATGATGTTGTGCTGTGCAATGCTCTAGTGGTGGGGACATGTATGCCTAGTGTGGTGTTGTTTCGAATGCATGACAAGTGCTTGATGGACTGCTTTTTTGTGTTATTGTCTCTTAGAGTGCATTAATTGTGTTATTGTCTCTTAGAGTGCATTAATTGTTGCAGGAAATGCTAAGCAAGCACTTGACTGCTTTAAAGAAATGCAGCGTGAGGGCATCCATCCAGATGTAGCAACCTACACATGCATTTGGAAAGCATATGTGCAGCATGTGCCATGATCAGAGCAGCCGATATGGGGAAACAAATCCATGGCTAGATTGGAAGGCAGGGGTTGCAGCAGTAGGACAACATTGTGGTGGGTGTTGCTATAGTGGACATGTATGCCAAGTGCGGGGTTGTTTCAGAGGCACGACAAGTGTTTGATGGTGGGCTGCCTTCTTGAGATGGTCTCAGCTGACAAGATGCATGTGTAATGACCTACGCGTGCATCTTCAAAGTATGTGCCACGATCAGCGAAACCAATAAGGGGAAACAAATCCATGACATGATTCGAAGGTAGGGGTTGCTGCAATATGAAGTCATGCTCTGCAATGCTCTAGTGGACATGTATGCCAAGTGTGGTGCTATTTCAAAGGCACAACAAGTGCTCGACCGGTTGCTTTCTTGGGATGTTGTCTCTTGGAGTGCACTAATTGCAGACTATGCACAACAAGGTCATGATGCACAAGCACTTGACTGCTTTGAAGACCTATAGTGTGAGGGCATCCTTCTCGATGCAGTGACCTACAGGTGCATCTTGGAAGCATGTGCCGCGATCCGAGTAGCCTTGACAAGGGGAAACAGATCCATCATCGTCCATGATGAGATTGGAAGGCAAGGGTACATTGTGCTGGGCAATGCTCTAGTGGACATGTATGCCAAATGTGATGATGTTTCAAGGGTATGTTAACTGGGCTGTTTTCTTGGGATGTTGTCTCTTGGAGTGCATTGATTACAGGATATGCACCAGAAGGTCACACTGCGCAAGCTCTTGAGACTGTTGAAGATGGTCAGGGTGCACTCTGTGTCGCATCAAGGCTCCGAGAAAAAGGGTTTTCAGCAAGCTCAGCTAGCATTTGTGGAGATGTGGTTGCTAAGCTACAGTCATAACCTGGCTACTAGTGAATATTCGATGCTTGGGTACATTGTGCAAGCTGGGTGATTTCCATTTGTACATTCTAGGGTTGAAGAAAGGGGATCATGATTCCTTGTGTGTTGGACGAGTCAGTGGAGCCTTGCACACATTATCCAAAGATTCCTGGAGGATGTCTTGGGGCTAATGCCAATTTGAGTGTGGAGCACAAGTAGTGGATCCGGGTACACTTTTGCCATTGCCAAGACCATGAAAAGGGCTGGCAGCTTGTACCTGGTGGTTCTGCTCTAGGCAACCGAGTTTCCTTTGGTTTCCTCTAAGGTTACCCCACCTCTTGTCCTTTTTCAGAAAGTTGCATGGCATTTCATCTATTCCAGCACTGAAGGCAATACATGGTACCGTTTCTGATACCAACCTCCACTGATCGCCTTTTTTGATACCAACCTCCACTACAACTGAACCTGATCGCCTTTAAACGGCACTGGATACCCCCATCACGGAAGCAAAGAAAGAAAACCTTTTTGTAAGCCTCAAGGTGAAGCTGAAGCACACAGCTTTTGTAAAGCATAAAATTAGTTTTATTCATAAGTTCTCTTTGTAATCAAGATTTCAGATTGAGTGAGAGTTCAATGATTGATTACCTTAGTATGAAAAAGGCTGTTTTAGTACTTGCTGGCCTCTTATGCAGGGGATTCCTTGCTTGTCCTATAGTAAATTAGCTGAATCATTCAGAGTGATTGCAGGACACATGCTCAAGAAGGTCATGCAGAGCAAGCACTTCGCTTCTTTGAAGCGATGCAGCGTGAGGGCATCCTTCCAGAAGCAGTAACGTTCATACGTATCTTGAAAGCATGTGCCATGATCGAAGACAAGGGGAACCAAATCCATGACGAGATTGCAAGGCCTACGCAACTGCAGCAGAGAGAGACGTTGAGCTAGCAACGGCTTTGAGGTAACAACTTTGAAACTCTCTCACAAAAATTTTGAACTTTGTATTTTTTTTTCTATCCCTTTCTCCTGCTGCTTTTCTTCGATCTCATCAAGGTCATAAGTGCTACATCTTCCACCACCTAAGGTCTGCACCACATCCATCACCTCCACAAAAAACTGCACATGCTTGGTCTTCTTGTTCCCAATCATGATAAAATTATTCAAGTGAAAGTGCAGCAGGGTAATCATTTTCGTCTCTGCAGGGTGAAAAAAAGCATGCTTGATGTTTCTGTACGTAATATCAACTTTCTCGTCAGCTTTCATGGTTGAATACCTAAAACAATTGGTGTGTGCCTCTAATGTACCACTCAACTTGCGCCCCTTGCCTCCAAAGACAGCCCTAATCCATAAATCTAATAGTCTTATAGGTTTTGCTCTCATAAGTTATAGTTTTTCTTGTGTCACTAGCATGGCCTCTCTACCTTCTCTGATTCCCTCAAAGCAACTTGGCGACGCAATGTCTTAATCAGCTGGACTACTTGGTTAGTGTGTCTCACATAATTGGATCGGAAGGAAACTTCCTTCCACTAAATTGCACCGAGGAACTTCTGTGATGCCAAGTCAGTGGGGCAGAATAACCAGCACCGGGCACATTAAAAATAATTCGAATGAAGGATTGGCCTCCATCCTATTGGCTGCCTGGTAACACTCTTTATAGTAGCTATGTGAAAGGGATCCATTAAACCATAAACTGGTAGCAAAATTGACTTGTTCTTCTGATCTACCTGGATCATTAATTCTTTTGAGAAAGGAATATCATCTAGATTCTGATAGGCCACTAAATCTCTAGTGGTCCTGACCACACCCTGCTCGTCTCCTTGGCCCAGACCCCCAAAAGCCAGCAGCTTCCTAACAGTCTCTTCATTCTTTTGTTGAGCAAGCTCCGCTTGATGTTGCTTGCACACCTCTTCCTTTTTCATCTCTTGATTGTCAGGGTGCAAATTTGCTTTCAGAAACTGGGCATTAGCTCCATTACTCGATGGCAGCTTTAGCTTTGATTTTGGCTTCTCCTGCTCCTCCTCTTCCTCATCTTTGAAAGAAGACACAATATCATGTAAGATTTTGAACAATTCGAAGTTGCACTCTCAAGACCTTTCTCTTTTATGACTATAGTATCTGTCACAACAGCAAAAAAAAGTTCTTTGTCTTGGGGTCATATGAGCTCTATGTCTGTAAATTTTACATTTTTAAACTAACATTGAATACCATAGCTGCCTTTAGAATCCTATCATTCTTGGAATTCAGGCTTAGGCTAGATTCCTTGAATTCAATGCCAATACCTGTGCCAGAGATTTTAGTTATATGGGGCAAGAACTCCTGCCCTTCCCTTTCCATAACATATAATGCTGCTTTGTAAGCAGGTGAAGCAGGATTTCCACATTTTAAAGCATTCATGGCAGCTTTGTGGGCTTTTTGAAGTGCCTTGTAAGCTTTTGATTGAACTGGGTCTCCATCAATCAAGTACGTTCTTGCAACATTTGCATAATAACTATTGTATCTCGCACCAATAGCACAAATAATGACACCCAATGTATCATAATATAGTGGATCTTCATTGTTGATAGCACTTGGCCTTAGAGCAAATACCCCACCACTTTGAAATACAGGGGGTAGTAGATGTCCACATTATCAGGCTTCAACTTTACCTTGGCTTTTTCTAGGATCAATCACTGCCTTCTCAATGTCATCTCTAAATCTTTACAAAAGAAATAATTGTATCTAGTATATAAGGATATTTGAAATATCTCTTCAAAAAAAATATATTGACAGTAAGGGATTTATAAAATTTACAAAATTTTACAGAAGGGTGGAGAAAACTACTCAAAAAAGGTTACATACACTACAAGGGATCAGGCTCATACCCACGCTCCTAGCCGCTAAAAATGACTTGTGAAAAAAAGTAGCAGGCCCATGTATCAGCGAGTGTATCATCACGGCTAGAGACATGCGTGTAAAAGCGCGTGTATAGGATTGTATAGACGCGCTGATACACGGGCGTATACACGCGTTCTGTCAGTTCAGTTGCATTTAGATGCGCTGATACAAGCGTCTATACACGCGTTTTGTGACTTTAGATGCGCTTATACACGCGTATTTCTCAGATTTGACGCGTTTATACACGCGTGTTTTACAGATTATCCGCGTATATACACGCAACTTTTTGCAGTTCTGACGCGTTTATACACGCGAACAGAGAGCAAAAAAAAAATCTAGAGAGTGCTATTTGGTACCTGAATGCTCTTCCAGCATTCCAGCACCCAATAACACTCTCTGGACTTTTTTTTTTGTGCATTGGACCATCCACGAAGAACATATCCACGAAGAACATATCCACGAGGAAGATTAAGAGAAGAACGACATGAATGCATACATTGTCAATACACGATTCAAGACAGACATGAATGCAATACTATCGATTCATGATTCAATATTACTATCAAAATTCCACACATATATACAAGGGAGTCCAGATGTCGAAGTAGCCCATGGCTTCAGTTTACAAAAAAATATATACAAACACATCCTGAATATGGAATGTGATACTATAAGTCTGAGTACTACTCAGACCTAGATGATGACTTGGTGCTCCCTCCATGCTCAGATGAGCTCACATCGGTCGGAATGTCCGATGAGTAGTGCTCACGTCCACCCTCTACAGTGGCGGCGGGTGGATCATCAGCAGCTTGTGCTTGTTCAAGTAATATATAGTATATAAGTATATATATATGTAATTCAATAAACCAAAATCATTCGTTTAGAGTTTTCAAGTACCTGTCGACCGTATGGTCTCATGGCCATCTCAAACTGTGCGTCCGTAATATGTCCCTCGGCTCTGAAGATGGCCCACGTGTCACGTTTGCTATGCCAGCGAGCATACGCAGTATCGTGGGTTGTGGGCTTCCTCCCCGTAACCCGTCGCTGTATCGTGGGTTGTGGGCTTCCTCCCCGTAACCTGTCATCATAATCAACACAATTTGTAAGATTAAAACAATCATAGAATCAATGAATTAAGTAAACAATCAAATAAAGTGGCAAGATACTTACGAATTCTGCCTCCCATGACTCGACGCCGCTAGATCCGAAATGCGAAGATCCAATGGTCTCCATCTGGATCCGTCGTGCCTCCACATGCTGCCTGCTCTTCACGCCACCCTCTACTCATTTCTTTGCCTCCTTCCACTCGCATTTGTGCACAGTGGGGCAGGTTTCTCGGCAGGATAGCCACCCACAGCTACATTTAGCCCATCATCGTACGCGAGTTTTTTAAGGTGAGATCTTTTATTACTTAAGATCTCCCTTATTCGCGTCCTTCCCCATACATCCAAGAATGTAGCATGTGGGGGATTGGGGTACCGACTATGTACAGCCTCTATCACCTCCCCAACTAATCAACTATTTTGATCTTTAAATTTAATAAAATAATTTCTATACAAGTTTGATACTACCCCACGCATTTACTCGATTACCTCTTTCCCCCTCGCATCCATCACTATCCCGCCCCTATCCGTCACATCATAGCAGATCACTCCCTCCACCTCTCTCACCTCCTCCTCTTCCGAACTGTCTCCTCTAACTCTTCTCCCTCTATCTCCTCTCTCACCGCGTGCCCTACTACCTCCCCCACCAAAGCACCCCGCCGCATCCTCCACTCCCACTCTTCCTACTGCTGCGGGTGGAGTCATGACTGAGGGATTGTCTACGTGACGGTGGCTGTGAGCCCTGACGTGACGGTGGCTCTGAGGGAGTACGTGATGGTGGTTGTGAGCCGCCCTGACATGACGGTGCTTGGGAGGGTGTGCGTGAGTGTGTCTGGGATGAGGTATGTCTCCTCCGTGGGCATGGAAGAGGAGAAGCTGCATGCCGTCTCGTCGGACTCGTAGGCATAGATGGCTGTGGAGTGCCCTGGTGGATACTCGCAGTAGGGGTATGGACACTAGGCATGGAAGGAGGGGGATCGGCATACATGTACTCTGTAAGCTCAACTGGACCAGGATGGCGCCCAAAATGATTTAGCATCTCTATCAGCCAATTGCTGTACGCAAATGAATCGGATGAAGAACCTGGAATATCCATAAAGAATCTGTAAAAATAATCCTCATGTACATCAAGGGCAGTCTCTTGACTCACATAAATATCATCATCCAAGTCACCTATCAGCCTGCAAACCATAGAAACAGGAAACACAGTCTCGTGTATACACCCGTCCAGAAACGCGTGTATACACCCATCCAGAAACACCCATCCAGAAACGTGTATATACACCCGTCCAAAAACACGTGTATACACCCGTCCAGAAATGCGTGTATATCCGCGTGAACAGTCTGTGCAGACAGGATACACGCAGAGATACACGTGTTTTTACACGCGACCTGCGCAAAATTTTTTTTTGAAAGCGACCGACCTCCGACAATGTGTCCTTATAAAAGGCCCACTGTCACCCCTGTCAGAATCGTTCACCCAAAATCATAACCAGACAAGCAAAAGGACGGAGACAAACCCAAAAAGCAAAGAGAAAATAGCATAAATAAATCTGAGGAAGGAGACAAGGCAAAGGACAAACTGACTCACCTCTGAAAAAGTGAGTCTTCTTTCTTGGTCGGTTTCCTTCACCCGTGTGTGCTCCTTCTCTGCTCACTCCTTGCACTTAGGTTTAGTGTCTGTTGAAAGAGGCAAAAACGAAAGAGAGCAGATATGTTAGTTCAAAATGTTTATTTGGGGAAGGCGGGTTATTTTTAGTTTAAACAGGCCGTCCCGTGTAGAAACGCGTGTATTTTCGCATGTATGATAAATTAGCCGCGTTTATACACGCGATTTTAAAGATCTAGCCGCGTTTATACACGCGATTTTCAGGAAGTACCCGCATTAATACACGCGATTTTTAGGAAATAGCCGCGTTAATACACGCAATTTTTAGGAAATAGCCGCGTTAATACACGCGATTTTTATACTTTCATTAAAAAAATATTATGATTTTGTGTTTTCTGGTTTGTACATAGGATGTCATCAACCTCCTCATGCAGTTCTGGGGAAGATGAGACAATGCGTCATCGTAATCGCGATGTGTGGTTGGGACAACGGATCAAATGTATGTGTAATCGATGTCAAGGATCAAATGTATGTGTAATCGATGTCAAGGATGCATTGTACGAGCATGTCGAATTACCTTGAATCACATCTCCATGTATGGAGAATGGAATCAAACAGGTTTAGAGGTAAGTAGATGTAAATTGCAATGACTCATGGTATCCAAATTAAATTAATGAAGTTGTAATATATAAACTCTAATTGAAGCAAGATGCAGTACCACACCCTAACATGGTGCCCTACGCACAACGAGAGTACGCAAAGCGTTGACGAGATGATGCTGGAGCTTCGGGATCTATTGTCAGAGATGAGTGGGAAAGGGATGACAATAGCCCTGCACCCCATGAAGTTGTGGAAGAGGAAGTGTTTGATGATATGGTGCGGAATATTTTTAAGGATGATCCCAAAGGTATGGACGACGATGATATGGAACAAGAGCATCTTTACACGGCTTCATTGACACCGGTTTTTGAAGGGTGCACATTCTCTATTTTATGTGCTTCACTTGAACTACTCAATATACAAACAGTTTATGGATGGAGCAATGCAAGTCTTGACGCATTATTGAAGTAAGCATTCTAACTTGCAAATTTGAATTAGTGGTTTAAGGTTTAGGATCTAGGACTAATTGATGATATTGGATGCAGGCTATTATCAAACATGCTTCCAAAGGGAAATAGACTACCCACCTCAAGAGACATAGCGAGGCGCTATGTGACATCTCTTGGAGGATTGGATTATGATCGCATACATGCATGCGTCAATGATTGCATTTTCTTTCGTGGGACGCATAAGGAGGCTCGACATTGTCCCACTTGTGGTGAAGCAAGGTATAGAACAGATGTGAAGAGTTTTGATGTACCTCTCGTAAAGTCTTGCGACACTTTCCTATAATTCCTCGCATCATGTCGAACATGCCAATGAAGATGTGATCGATGATCAAGAAATAAGAGATGATCATGATAATGAGGATGAGCATGCCATTTCTCATGATTATGAGAATGACCCTACCATTGAGGATGATGGTGATGTTGATGAGGATGATCAGGACATCGATACCATTATCAATGGACAGAATATCGATAGTGGAATAAATTTAATCGTAGCCTTACAAATTGATCAAATGGATATTGATGTTGATCGTTTGGCAAGGATGGATCTTATTGAAGATGAGATCGAACCCTAACCAATCCGTCACTGTATCGTTCTAAATTGATGACATTTCTATTGTATGTGTTGTCTTTTAATTATCATCTCATGATTTATTTTTGAATATATTTCATTGTTGTAAATGCATGTAGTGGGATTGTGTAATGATATATACTGTAATGTACTATGAGATGGTTTAAAGAAAATAGTTTTTAATTTTGTAAAGGAATTCAGTTTTTTTACCAAGCGTGTATTGATGCGTGTATTAATGCGTGTATTGATGCATGTATTATTGCGTGTATATACACGCGCTTATACACGCGCTGATAGATGCCAATATACACGCGAATTTAAATGCCAAAATACACGTGCTCGATTCTATTCAAATACATGCGCGACCATACACGCGCCCGTAATTTATCGCGTGTATGAAATGCGTGTATGGCAGCATTGTCTTGTAGTGATAGGGGTTTATAAAAGAGGCCTTGAACGCACATGATATAGGGGCTTTACACTAAGTGACCCCCCCGAGATCTCTACATGCCCGTCATTATGATTTACCATTTCAGGTGTGGAGATACATATCATTTGTCGAGTTCATGCATACATTTAGGAATAAATCACAAAAATTAAATAATCATAAATCTGTTGTCAAAGTTAAGTTGACAAAAATCTCATTTTGTGAGAGTCATGAGGTGCACGGCCCGTGCAAGGCAACCGGATCCTCTAACCAATGATGAAGAGTTAGATCCGGATGTTCGAAAAGCCCTACACATATCCCAACCTAGTCCCCTCAAGGGTAAAGGGAAGCAGTTAGGTGAAGTAGTGGAAAAGTGGATTGAGGCAATGGAGGAATACTTTGATATAACTGGCTACAATGAGAGAAGCAAGATGGCTCTCGCCAGGTTAAAGATTGTGGAAACGGCCAGAGTCGCTTGGAGGAATCACTGCGAGACTAACCGTCTCAAGTGGAATACCCGCTTTAGATCTTTTTGCCTAGCCAGTTTAGAAACTTATTTTATGAGGAGGATGTCCATGCCAAATGGTCCAGACATTCTCCACATGGTGATTTTGTTGAGGATCTATGTGGTTTTCTTTACCATGGATGGTTCAGAATTGCTTTAATGGGATGATGTATGAGGGGACTACCTAAGTCTGGGTACCATGATGACATGCATTCAGTGTGGATGATGATGTGGATAGTGATGATCATCATCATCATGTTGATGATGATATTGATGTTGACACATGTACACGTGGTGATGATCATACACACATGTGATGACATTGATGTGTCGCACCCACATACCTATGATGATGTATCATGCATAAATACACATGATTATATTTATGTATCGCACACACATGATGATAGTGATACGCCTGCACATGTTGCCACTGACACATATGCACATGATGATGATGTATGTGATAGTGATAGTGAGAGTGATTTGTGTGAGTCAAATCATGTGGGCATGATCTTGATGGGAAGGAGCAAGCATTCCGAGCATTGTGATTGTTGATATGCCTATGTCTACCTACCTTCCAATGGATTATAGTGATGCATTAGGAGATAGTGATGTATTGGTGGATCATAGTGATGCATTAGACTATCATGGGGATTAGCTCTTGACTGGTGATGCATCCATTGCAGTGTGTGAGATTCAGGATGATGATACTTCACATGTTGATGGGCATATGCTAGTGCATGAGGAGCATAGACCTGATTTTCTAGTGCTAGATGAGTCAAGATACCCTTTTAGATCCTCTATTCAAGGTGATATCTATGATTCTATATCTACTCCTAGTTCTCATAGCTCTTTTAGGATACCTGGTAGCATTCACTTGGGTTTAGTGCATATACATGGGTAGTCGGGCATTGCACATGAGCATAGTAATGATTTTGTTGAGGTGGGGCTTTGTAGGAGACAGAGGCTTATGCATGTGGATCTAGAGAGCTTTGCATTTAACACTAGTTCTGTAATTGAACACTAAAGTGTCCTGAGGACACTAAAGTGTCCTGAAAGTTAGCATTTTTCTTGAATTTTTGTGGGCAATCTTTTAAGAGTTTTGAAATGCTTAACATCCACAGATGTTCCTCAAGACCCAAAAAAAAATTGAGATTTTTTAAATTGCACTTTGCTTAGCTTTTGCAAGGCAATATTTTAATTTTCTTAGACACATGCTGATAAAACGCATGATTTTTGCTGTTTTCAAAATAGTAGTAATTTGTACATAACTTTTAGAAGGGACATAGTTTGATCATGAAACTTGGCTTGATGGAAAGCCCATGATGTAAACTAAATCTTGGAATCATCAAACGATAATTATCGGATAAATTTTTGACTCGCTAATATTGAAATGATGTTTTTTATACAGGTGGAGCATGAATTTTTCTTCTTCCATATGCAAGCTAATAATGTAAAACTTGAGGTGCACCCATGTTATATAGGGTAAATACTACTTTGTTTTGAATTTTCCAAAACTTTAGAGCCACTTTTTGGGCCTCTTCTCATACATGGCCTTTTGCGCAACCTGTTTTTAATACGTAAAATGTCTAATTATGAGCCTAATTTTGATTTTTTTTCATCAAAGGGGAAAGCTGTGTAAGTGCATTATTTGTTGTAACTATAGGTGTAGACTACTTGTGCAAGCATAGTTATGATTAGTTTTTGAAAAAAGATGATCAAATTTTGTATTTTTGTTTTTTACAGTTTTTTTAGAACTAGGCGATAAGAACCTACTTAAGTGGAGGCTAAGTTAGTGTCATACACATCAAATTATGGCTTATTTATCTCATCTCAAGCATGAAAACCAATAATCAACATTCTCATTGATAGGGCTACAATTTTTTTTAGTGGCGTGATTGAGTTTTGATAATACGCGTTACTTTTGCTGATTTTATATAACTTTTTTGGAAAAAATTCTAGGAAAGGAAAATGATTTTTTTCGTGAACTTCTACCTCCTTGGACTGATGTATGCTATCAAAATATCTTGGGAAAAATGCTATTCATATCATTGGATTTTTTTTTTGAGAGAATGATGCTTGCATATTTGGAAAAATCCTAAAAAATCCTGAAAAATGTTCATTTTCAAGAAATATGCTACTTTGTTGCTTATGTACTTCCAAATAAAAAGGCATTTTATATGTTTAGCATTTTTTACATAAGCGTAGGGTTATGTTCTACATGCCCAATGAAGCGTTTTGGTTTTTAAAGCCTACATTAGGAGTTTGATTTTTTTTCGCAACCCCCAAAAAAGGACACTCAAGTGTCCTGTTTTGGTACCAAACTAGTGTTAATCTATACATCTCCTTAGATCCTATATTGTTGGAGATACATTTATCATGGGATATAGGTCACATAGGTGCATCATTGATGGAGATAGACCATGTTTATGATGAGGATGACCTTGAAGATCTTTGAGATGTCGTAGATGATGATTTAGAGGATGATACCATTTATCTTTCATGTGAGGATACCTCTTCATTTTTTGAGTGATAATTATGATGATGCTGATAAGTATATTGATATCCTAGATCATCATACACACATAGAGGGTTTTGCACATGAGGGGGAAGTGCATGGTTTGGCTCATGCCCATATACCCATTGATATAGTGGATCATGTTTTTGACATTTTGAGTGAGGCTACATGGGATGACAACATTGATTCACTCTTACCCTCATATGATGCCAACATTGAGATGTGTTCTTTTGGCTTCTACGGATGTCGACATGATCCTGTTTTCGACATGAGCAAGGGCATTTACTTTTGGATGTAATATATATCATTTGAGATGCATGGTATATGATTATATGGTACATTATGTGGATTTACATGCATCACATCTGGATTCTCACTTAAGCAGTTATTTGGACCATGAATTTGATGATATATCTGGTGGTCATTTCACTTTGGACAAGGATCTTGGATACTTCCTTCTCGATCCAAGTGGTCACACATTTGTTCCATGGTTAGATGGTCTACACTTTGGCTATCCATTTGACCCGAGTGGAGGTATAGCTTCGTCCTACACATCGACATGGGTGTCTATCCATTTGATCCAGGAGGATTAGCCGGCCATGACACTAACATTGCCTCTCTACATTTTCCATTCGATCCAAGCAATTCGAGAGTCATTGCTTTTTCGAGCCTACATGGTTTGGATTTACATTACATCTATGTGGTTACACTTGTGTGGATTACCTCATCCTTGGCGTGACACTAGTATCTTTTCCATTTGATCCTGGAGGGACTAGCTTTGTCATCGACAGTGGCTCCTTATCCTTTCCACTTGCACCATATTATCATGGAACCATTGCCTTGGATTTTTCATGCCTCGGATTTCCTTTCAACCCAGGTGGTTGCATAGATACCCTCATCATCGGGAGCCCTTTATCCTTTCCATTTAACTGTGGGGGTCATCTGATTCATGTATGGGTCTTCCGCTACATTGACATTCAGTCATGGATGTGATTTTTGGCTTTTCTACATAGCCACTTGTATATGTCTTTATTTTTTCTACATAGCCACTTGTATATGTCTTTATTTTTTCTTTTGGCATGACCACCCTTCGATTCCGAGGACGAAATCATGTTAGGAGGGGATGGTTTGTAACAAAGTGTTCTTAGGATGCACATACACATGAGATGGGCCTAGGCACATGGGCTTAGGGTCATTTACATGTGGGATTAGGTACATAGGCCTTGTGACTATAAAAGGCATGTGCTCTAGGAGATTTGGACCTTTCTGGACATCTTGTGATACTCATTACACTTTACTTTCCATGATTCTTAGTGCTAATCTCTATTGCTTTCCCTAATCCATGATAATTAGGACATTCCTAGGCTAATCTAGATGCACCTTTCTTTCATTTACACTCTTTTTTCTTCCATCTTAATAGTCTGGTAAAGTTCTTTAAGCTATGTTTGCTAATCATAATTTCTTTGTGCTTTTATATTGTTTGTTGTGTTTGTTTGTTATAGAACCTTACTGATCATGATATCATTTGTGAAAACTTACAGGGTTATCTGTTAACTCGACTATAAAGAAAACTAAGTGTAATATATTGTTCACAATTTGTTTTAATAATTTATTTTAGTTATTTAGATTGTTAAGCCCAACGAAATGGTAATAATTTTATGTTCTCCCTTTGTAGATGATCTCTAGGAGAAAACACGTATATAACACTGAAAATGTATTCTACACTACCAATAAATACGGGACAATGTAAATAGCATATGCCGCTCACATGCATGGCATGGAGTGATGGGGTTTGTACGTTTCTATTTCTAGTTCATCCAAATGCTCCTCCTACCTTCATCTCTTCCAATTGTTTCAACTTGATTTACATTAAAGTGCTCCTTTAAATTAGCATAAATCTACTTTTGAATGCTAGTACTTGTTTGCAAACAATTACATCGAGATAGGTGCATTGCATCCAAAATTCAAAGGCGACGAACTTGGTTCAAACTTAGATATATGCAGCTCCTAACCATCTTCAACTTCCTTTAAAAAATAAAAAATCAAGTACTATTTTTTTTTTCTTTTAGAAACAATATTAACTTAGAACTCATGACAAAATATTATCTTGACACATTTAAATTGTCTTGAAAATTTTGTTTTGAAAACAAAGTTTATGCAATAATTGAGAAGATATTTCAAACCCATCGTTGATATAAGCATCCAAAACTCCTATTTTATACCCACGTTATCGTCCGCAAATGATCCTAGATAGGGATTTAATATTCACGTGATCACAAGATTTTTTGTGATAATAACACATGTGAACAAGTTATTCACATGTTCTCATGTTACTGTTCACAAAATAACATTTGGAAACCCCTTAAAAGCTTGGCTACACATGGGAATAAGCTATTCACAGATTCTTCACATAATAGCAGGTCAGTGGCCCCCTAAGAAGATTTTTTATGCCCGACAAAGTTAATTTTTTAAGGCCCTTGTGAAAGCTTTGTGAATATAACATGTGATCACAAGATTTTTTGTGTTATTAACATATGTTATTAACATATGTTAATAACATGTTCACATGTTCTTGTTTACGTCAGTGAAATCCCTGATCCTAGAGGACTATATCTCAACATGTGACCCTGCTCTTAGAGATAGAATCTCCAAAATAGCTCACATGATGTACTTATTAGATAAATTTCTAATAGAAAAGTATGCCATGCTAAAAAAGAAATTTAGTGATATAACAAATTTATATCTCTAACTTCTATGTATGAAACTAATAACTAATGACCTCTCTCCGTCTCTCACCTTTCTTTGCTAGTAAATACATTACTCCAAAGAGAGAGAGAGAGAGAATAAAACATAGAACTATAAAATACATTGAGAGAGAGAAAGAGAAAGAAAATATAAAGAGAATGAGAAAATAGAAAATTCATAAATATCACAACAAAGAAGGCAAGTTGGAAATTTATAATAAGATTTTTTCCTTAAACAGATACATCAATTTTGAAGCGACTCTCATGAAATCTCTAGGCAACTACCTTGGTTTCCAACATACAGCTCATCTTTTTCATAATGGCGCTAAGTTATTAATAGATATCTTTAGAATCAATACCTCCAAGACTAAAATATGTACTTGCTCTTTTAAAGAATCTGCTTGTTCTTTACATTCCCTAGTACATCCACCTAGATGTTCCCTAATGTCAACGTGTAAATTTTCCATTGTGGAAATCATGTGGCCTCCATGGGACCACTAATATTAAGAACGTGATAAAGATGATGTGTTAACTCATCTCTTAGCATATCTCCTCTTTGGGTGCCACTTCCATAGATTTCATCCCAAAGGGCATTTAAGTACTCCTTTTTGCAATAAGTAACCGAATTTTTTTCAGTGCGCTCGTATATGTCTGTAATAGTCTATAGATGTTTAGAGCTTGATTTTTCTGATGGAGACCTTGCTCGAGAAAGGTGTTTCAGAACTCGAACATTAATTAGCTTAGGTGGGGTAGATAAAGCTACATCAGAATTAGAAGCTCCATACGCAGCTACTATACGACATCTGAGCCATTGTTTTCATTCTGGATCTCCATTACTGAAATCCAAAATTAACATCTTAAGGCTCTCAAAAAAATCTCTTAAAATATTAGTCAATATATAACATAACCTTAATATCCCAACTATATGCTAACACTATTTACATGTATATACCTTCCTAGTCTCAAAGAGGAAACAAAATATTCTCTTAGCATGCCATATATCCATCTCTCTAAAATTGTAGTATTAGAAACCATGAACAAAGTTTCTTACTTTTTAAGCACATTTTTCTATTTTTGAAGGCTAATATAGTCTAAGTAAAAGTACTCGAATAATTTAACTTATGTATATTCTCTTAAGCCCACGATATTATCTCTCTAAAACATCACTCTATAGTCACACAATGGTCTAATAAATCAAATATTTCACTAATACCTCAAGGCTACATGTGCAAATTAGGTACATGATATTCCATTGAGAATGAAGTAGAACATGTGCTAAAACATTTATTGATAGTTCTCACCTTGCATAATTTATTTCAATGTCACAGAGAGAGAGAGAGAGAGAGAGAGAGAGAGAGAGAGAGAGAGAGAGAGAGAGAGAGAGAGAGAGATTGCTCTCTCTCTCTCTCTCTCTCTCTCTCTCTCTCTCTCTCTCTCTCTCTTGCATTTCTCTATAATAAACCAAAGCAATGTGGCCACACAATTATCGAACACGCAAAAAAGCATTTCTACATTCACATATACCATACCAATGATCAATTATCAAACATTCAATGAGAGAGAGAGAGATAAAAGTATGTTTATGTGCATTCTATTCTACATTCACATATATCATACCAATTATCAATTATCAAACATTTAATGAGGGAGAGAGATAAAAGTATGTTTATGTGCATTCTATTCTACATTCACATATACCATACCAATTATCAATTATCAAACATTCAATGAGGGAGAAAGAGAGATAAAAGTATGTTTATGTGCATTCTACTCTCTCTCTCTCTCTCTCTCTCTCTCTCTCTCTCTCTCTCTCTCTCTCAGCCAACCTTACATATCACCATAAATAACTCTATTTGGGCACACACAAAGTACCATACCAATAAATGATTAACCTCAACATTTTATTTCTATGAAAACAAGAGAGAAAGAATGTGTGAGGAGGTTATAATCTCTCTCTCTCTCTCTCTCTCTCTCTCTCTCTCTCTCTCTCTCTCTCTCTCTCTCTCTCTCTCTCCTGCATTTCTTACTAAAAATAAACTCTTTGGATGTGGGTGCACATATATTAATCAAAAACACACAAATAGATAGAGAGAGAAAGGTCTACATATGAAGCTACCCTCAAAGCTATAAGAGACAGAGAGAGAAAGGTCTACATATGAAGCTACCCTCAAAGCTATAAAAGAGAATGATATCCCAAACCACCAACTCACTGACTATCAACCATGTGCCTTGCCTCTATACAATCACACACAAACCAAAACAAAAAAAAAAACTTATGGTCTCTCCTTCTTTCTATTTCTCTCTCACACTGTCCCTGCTACGTTTCGCACCACACACACTAAAAGTAAGAGACTGTGTGTGTTACATGAGAGAGAGAGAGAGAGAGAATATGTGTGCTTACATTTGCGTAGTATAGCAAGAGAGAGCTACACGAAAACAAAGAGTGAGAGGGAGAGAAAGTGTGTGAGTGTGTGTGTGTGTGTGTAATAGCTAGAGAGAGAGAGAGAGATTGTGTGTGTAATAGCCAGAGAGAGAGAGAGCTGACATGCTTGTTTGTTTATGTGTGTGTATGTGTGTGTGAGAGAAGATCTACTAATTCTAATTAGCATGTGTGTGTGTGTGTGTGAGAGAGAGAGAGAGAGAGAGAGAGAGAGAGAGATGCAATTTTTTAATCTTTTTGTAACCAAGATAGATAGAGAGAGAGAGAGATGCAATTTTTTAATCTTTTTGTAACCAAGATAGAGAGAGAGAGAGAGAGAGAGAGAGAGAGAGAGAGCACATGTAGTATTAAAGTGAATAGCCCATTGGCCGAGGTGATGAAGCTTGCGAGATTGATCATTTGGGATGAGGCTCAAGTAATGCATCGGTATGCATATGAAGCATTGGACACAGGACATTAAAAGACATAATGCAAAGTGATAGAGTGTTTTGCAGGGAAACGTTTGCTCTTTGGTGGTGACTTTAGGCAAATATTACCTATTGTGGTGGCAAAGAGATCACGCGAGGATATTGTTTATGTAACGTTGTGCAGGTCATATATTTGGATATGTAAATGTTTTAAAATGTGGGTCATTCAGAGTGGTTATAATGGTATATGACAAGAACGAGACAAGAATTTATCAAATGGACTTTACAAATTGGAGATAGCTCTATAAACCATCCAAATAATCAAGGTAACTTGGTGTGCACTGCAGCAACCATTATTGACACCCTTAAATGTGTGAGGAGTTGAAGGAGTAGACACATTCAAAACCTCATGCATAGGATCGTTACTGCTATGTTTTACATTAAGAATAACCATTTACAAGGGAAATTTTTGTCATGCCTACATGCACCATGGGAACTCTCTGCTGAATTTGGTAGAATGGGTGTACAAAGATCTTTAAAGAGTGGAGGATTACGTATGCTTCTTCAAAGACAGTGTTATTCTTGCACCTTGAAATCAAGAGGTCAATGAGATCAATAAACTAGCCTTGTGTGCATTACTTGGTCTTGAAAGAGAATACCTCAGTGCAGGTTTGGTTGTTTCTTCTACACATTAAAGCATATTGTATGCCATTAAGTACTTGAATAGGTTGAATTGTGCATTACTTGGTCTTGAAAGAGAATACCTCAGTGCAGGTTTGGTTGTTTCTTCTACACATTAAAGCATATTGTATGCCATTAAGTATTTGAATAGGTTGAACTTAGGTGGTGGTTACCCTCCTCACACTGCTTGCTTCTAAAGATAAACCTCCTATCATGCTGCTTCATAATTTGGACCCTGTGTAAGGACTTTGTAAT
Source organism: Cibotium barometz (assembly GCF_041138505.1). Lineage (NCBI taxonomy): Eukaryota > Viridiplantae > Streptophyta > Polypodiopsida > Cyatheales > Cibotiaceae > Cibotium > Cibotium barometz. Next base: position 50,995,959 of record NC_141046.1, on the reverse strand, counting down.
TGTACCAGACAGATGTGCAAGTAATTTCACTCAAAGAAGGTGATAAAAGCATAAATTCTTCTAAAGATAAACCTCCTATCATGCTGCTTCATAATTTGGACCCTATGTAAGGACTTTGTAATTGTACCAGACAGATATGCAAGTAATTTCACTCAAAGAAGGTGATAAAAGCATAAATTATTATAGGTAAAAATATTGAATACATGGTCTTTATTCCTAGGATAACATTCATACCATCTATGTTTCAATTGCCTTTTTTAACATGAGAAAAAAATATCATGTAAGAGGCTAGCTTTTGGTATGTCAATAAATAAGTCCTAAGGACAAACATTGATTGTGTTGGGACTTTATTTGGCCATACAAGTATTCACACATGGACAATTATATGGTACTATGTCATGTGTTAGATCCTGAGATGTAGTGAAAGTGTGTAAAAGTTATTGTGGACCATAGAAGTAGCATTAAAAGTGCAAAAAGTCTACATAGCCAATGTTATCTACAAAGAGGTATTGCAAATAGCATCCAGATGAATGTAAATATAATCTATGCCAAAAGGTAGAGAACGAGATATTGATACATCAATCTACAAATGTAAGAGTCTACATTCATAGATATTTTTGTATCAATCAAGTAAGCACTTGGAAGGAGAATTTTTACAAAGATGTGACAAGTGCGATTGTGGATGGGAAGCCAGGTCCTCCACACTCCACCACGAGCTTCCCACCATCACCTTTGACATCTCTGACTGCTCCAACCCCACCAATGCCCTTTGACATCTCGAACCGCCCCACTGCCGATGCCTCTTCTGACCGCCGCTGCCCTTCAAGACGTTTGTGACCGTCATCATCACCGATGCTCTCCGACCAACGGTGCCCTTTGACATCTCTGACCTCACCACTGATGCCCTCCGACTGCTGGTACCCTCCGATATGGCTCTGATCGCCTCATCGGCCGTGCCCTTTAACATCTCCGGCTGCCATTACCACTGGTGCCCTCTGACATCTTTGATGTGCATGGCCAACTCTGATGCCACTCATAGAGAAAACACCCCTCTCCCTTTCCCAAAGCAGGGCGAGATCCTCTTGAGCACCATCTCCCTTTTCTTGAAAGAAGATCTTCCCTCTACACTACATGATGAGGGTGGGGACTTCGAGGAGGAGGACACCCAAGGAGAAGATAAGGGGAGCACTCTCTCGGCATCAGGACAGACTCTCTCTTGTAGGACATTCATTGTAGCACATTCTGGCACGAGACACTCTCTTGTATCACATTCACTCTAGCACATTCGGCGGAGACACTCTCTTGTATCACATTCACTCTAGCACATTCGGCGGAGAGCACGTATAAACCTTAGAAACCTTGACAAGGTTATTTATATGTAAATCAAAAGTCCAAAAGTGGAAAAGACGCTATTATTGGCTCCAAGAGCTAAAAATATGAATGACATAAATATCGTGTGTGGGAGAAGGAGCCACACACATCAGGAGGGAGATTGCACCCAATACTTGTCTCTTGTGTTGTGAAGCATATTTTTTAAGTGTTTTATGTTCATCTTCTTATGTTTGATTTAATTTCTCTCTATTCAATTTATTTATTATTGTAAGAATTTGGTTTAAGATTGTACTTGGAAAAAGATTCCTGTTTCAGTGTGGTATCAGAGCTTTGGCAAGTACAAAGGACACCTCTTCAAGGTTTTAAATTTTAAAAAATTTGAATTAATTCAAAAATTCACAGGTATGGTTAAACTCTTGTAAACTTAAATTGAATTTGGAAAGTTTGTAAACAATTTTCATGGGACAGGACAAAGGCTGCAAGATTTTGCATAAGGGTATATATCAACTTCCAAGATTTTGCATAAGGGTATATATCAACTTCCAAGACATAGGACAAGGTGGAGGAACCCTTGGATAAGAAGAAATAAAGCTTTTACCCAAAGGGTAAAGAAAGGTGGAAAACCACCCTTCTCTTCACAAAACCACCTTTTGATTTCTTCTTCCTCTCTAACATCCAACCATATAGATGGAATCCGCAATTGAAGGAGATTTTAGCTCCTTTGTAAATTTCTAAACCCCTAAAAGCAGTAGATTTCTTTAATGGATGGACATGGTGGGTTCTCAAGAAAAAAAAGGGAAATCCTTAATTAGCTTTGTAGAGTAAATAATTTTTTGTATTTAAGCATAATTAAGAGACAAAATTAAGGCTATGAATTTTTTCTGGCAGCTGTGAATTCATGAAGCTAGTGACTTTTTTATTATTTTTTAAATCTTCCCCTCTAGCGTTCTGCATTGTTTTGCTGCAGCCATGGAGAAGCTTTAATATATTAAGCTTTAGTTAAATCTTAGCTTTATTTTATTTATTTTTAAAAAAGAGAGAGAAGAGCTTCATGCTCTCTCCTATGCACTTGTGGGATGGATTGTGGAGATGATTTGTTTAAAAGCTTTAGATTAAGCTTTAGTCAAGGCTTTAAAAAGCCTTAAAATTTCTAAGTTTCAATTTTTTATAATAGAGACATTTATATTACCGTTGCATGAGCCGCCTCCAAGCTTTTCCTCTTCTTTATTTTTTTTAATTTCCTCTTGGTGTTGCCATGCATGTTTTTCTCTTGTCCAAAGCAATCTAAAATAGCTAAAACTTCAAGCTATAATAGCTAAGAGCTAATAATATATCTATTCCAAGCTATTAAGCCTAGCTTCAAGATTTATATTATTTAAAAGCTTTGTTACTTAAACCGCTCTAAAAGCTTTTAATCATGCTCAAATTTAAAGCTTGTGAAGTCAAAATTTAAGTGGCCGAAAACCTCAAGCATAATTCTTATGCGAGGGATGTAGATATATATTTCTATTTCACTTAGGTAATTAAAAGCTAAGATTTACTAAAACCAAAAGATGGTGGAACAATTGGGATAATTTTCCATCATGTGACACTAAGAGCAAACCTCTTAGAGGATTTCCTTTACACTTGTATGTTAATTGGAAATTTATGACCATAAGGTTGTCTTCTTCAAGTTTGAGGGGCACATGCCCTATATATAACTTATGAAGTTACTTTCATAAGATTTGAAGGAATTATCCCATAGATTTTGTCCATTTCTAAAAAGAACAATACTTAATTTGACATCAATCTAGTTTTTAGTAAGTTAAATTATGGAGGGAAATCCTTGTGAGAACCAAGGTGAGAACTATTCAAGGTAGAACTAGTGATGTTCCAAAGTTTATAACATGTACAAGTTTATTTCTTTTGTCCTAGTTTATATTAGAGAAAATAGAAGCTATGTTAGAAATTATTATCATGCCCTCTTTTTGTACATGTGAGTTTGCATGAAACTCCACTAACACAAGTGCATGATCATAACTCGTTCTTTTTGTACATGTGAGTTTGCATGAAACTCCACTAACACAAGTGCATGATCATAACTCCTTCTTTGAAAGGTTGTATAAACCCAAAGTCCTACCTACTTTAGAGACCTTCTTTATGGCCTTAAGCAATCACATAAGACCTCTCCCTGGTAATGTCATTTGACATTAACTCACTTAAGACTTGAACTTTTTTTTTTTAAATTCTTTAAGAGAGAGTTATAGTGAAATAGTTAAACCCATGTTTTCATTCTATCAATCAAGGTTGCTGGATTGATACTAGGCATTCATTGTATTCATGTTTATAATATGTTTAAATTTTGGATGTATTAAACGTATCAGTCTATTGTTCATTTATATAGTACAATCTGACATCAAAACAAAAACCTCCCAATTGAGAACAAAAACAAAACAAAAACCTCCCAATTGAGAACAAAAATAGTTGGAAGAGACTACATCAACAAAAGTGAAGATCCTCATGGATTCTCTATTCTAAAGATTTGAGAAGTTCTGACCGCCAAAATTCTTTTTTCTGTAGCATTATAACTCGGACATCTCCACATGACCCTTATCCACCTTCGGACCTTCTAATGAGTCATGTTAAAGTGTAGTCGACTAGCCTATTTATCTGAACAAAATCATTAGGATTTTTTTTGGACTATGAAGGGCCCTTTTGATTAAGAAAGTAATTAGCAATGGACCAATAGGAAGAGGGTTGTGATGCAAATTGGGCCCCTCCTAAAAGTAGAGGAGAGGCTAGTTTGTCCCCCTCATTACTACATTGTCCCTAGTGAGAGAGGGTAAAGGGGGGTCCCTTACTTTTAGGCTCCTCCTACTTTTCCCCAGCTAGATTGGTGAATCTAGCTGGGTCAAAATACCCTAGAATTTTAAATTTTCAAAAATTTCCCAAATCCTCTCTTTTCCCTCTCAAACCTCCCCCCAACCTACACTACGATGAAAAAACCATTTTCCCTCTTTAAAATCCAAGCTTTCCCATGGCTGCATCTAACTAGTATTGTTGCTTTCCATCTTTCTCTTAGACCTCTCTCAAGCTTTCCATCCTCTCCTCCACCTCTCTCAAGCTTTCCATCCCCTCCTCCCCCTCTCCCAAGCTTTCCATGGCTACAGCAAACTAGCATTGTTGCTTTCAATTTCTCTACCTCCCTCAAGCTTTCCATCCCCTCCTCCCCCTCTCCCAATCTTTCCATTGCTGCAGCAAACTAGCATTGTTGCTTCCAATCCTTCTCTACCTCTCTCAAGATTTCCATCCCCTTCTTCTCACGCAAGCTTTCCATGGCTACACTCTTCTCTTCCTCCTCTCCCAAACTACTTTCCTTTGCCTCTCCCAAGCAATACTCCTCCACATCTCCTCCTCTCCAATGCACTCTCTAGAATCCTTCTCCCAATCTCTCCATGGTTGTAGCAAACTAGATTTGTAATACTCTACTCTTTAAACAACTCTCCGAAATCCCCTCCCAAGCCCTCCATGCCTGCACACCAAATTAGCTTTTCTCTTTCTCATTCCCCAAAACTACACACACAGTCATTCTCTCCACCTCAGGAGGGGTGTTCTTGACTAGCATTGGAAAGGAAGGCTCCTTGGGTTCAAAAAGAAGAAGGTAGAAGGCACAGTTGATATTGTGCAACATGTTTATTCGTTTTCAGATATCTATCCTCGCTCCGAGGGTGAACGAAAGGGCTTAACTTCCAATTATAAGCCCTTGAGTCACATTGTTTATTTTATTAAAATCCCATGCCCACGTGCATGGCCTTGCCTCTCCTGTGGGGTAGGATGTCTGGGAATATCCTCACCATCCCACGGTGGCCTATCGGGATCGGTGGCCTCTGAGTCTTCATCGTCATCTGTTCTATCAAAATCGCTCACAACACGCCTTGGGCGCTCTTCCTCTATATCCTCTTCCATAGCATCCTCATCTTGGGGATTTGGATCTGGTTCAGGGTCTACCCTTGGTCTCTTCAATGTGATCTTCAATATCTTCCCAGTTACATGTGGCCCCTCTGAACCTTCAGCCTCGTGTGGGAGATCAGTGGGTTGTTGCTGCGCACCTTGGAGAGTGTTCTGGTTGGGCATCGTCTTCTTTACAGTGTTTTTCCTACACAACACTAGTGTGCTAGATAGTGTGTTTTGAGGTTTGTGTGCTGAGGGGGGAGGGGAGAGGTAGGTGCCAAAAAAAAGGACTTGGAAAAAAATGAGCCAAAATGAGCCTTTATATAGTTTTTAGAAAAAGGACAGGGTACCCAAAAAAAACATGGGGTACCCAAAAAAGGGTAGGGTTTCCTAGATTAGGCCGTGTACATGCCGAGAGGCCTACATGCATCAAAAAAGGATTATTGTGTGTTTTTGACCCACTTTTTACCATGACTATCATAGTACTGCGCCACATGGCATGATGCCATGGACCTAACGAGAAGTTCCATCTATAGGATTTTGTGGTCCTCTCTTCCCTTTTGCAAGGTCATACGCATTTGTACACTCCATATTTCGTACCCTACCAAAGGTATACCTGAAGAGCCAATTGAACATCTCAGCAAGATAGTTAGTACACTTGTCCTCCTCCAATCCGCGTGTTCTTGAAATAAACTCCTCTTGCACGATAATGGGACTTCTCCATGCCTTGTGTGCTAAACATATCTAGGGAACCATACTTATTCATAAAATATGCACCATGAGCATAAAGAATATGCTACAGTTAAAGTTGGATGGAGTTAGCCCCATGGAAACATGGTACAAGAGAAACATTATAAATTTAGAAGAGGCATACCATGTAATGTGTTATGTTCATTTCTCCCCAGGATGTCACAACGGACTTTGTAAACTCAAGTAAATCTGCTTGGAATTGATTCCTCTGCTCCGTAGTGGTATGGCTTTGATTCATTAAGCATAGCACTTTATTAAAGGTTGCCCACACTTGTCTGCATTGATTGACAACAATTGGATCGACCTCATTATCAGTTGTGACTTTGCACAAGTCCTTTTAGAGCTCCCACGCTTTCTCCTCTTATCCTACGTGATTGCTTAATCTTCTACCAAGCTTCTTTGGGGGTTTCGCAAAGAATCTTCGAGCTTTCCCCCACTCATGACACCTATTGTAATTTGCAAACTATGTTTATAATTTGTAATAAAAACCATTACATTGTTGTATTGCAATTATTTTTTGTGTTCTAAGTGTCTAAGTGTCTAAGTGTCTTTAAAAAAAGTTTAAATGATGTGATTTCAAAAAAACATGTCCCCATATATCTCACCCATTTTGTCCTTGTTTTTTTGGTAGAGTCCATGGCTACAGTCGCGCATGGCTATACATGCGGCTATATACACGGCTATGTCTGTGTGGCTATACATGCTGTTGTACACGTAGTTAATTGAGCAATTATAGCCATAGGCTTGCAACCGTATGCATAGCTGCATGAATATTTTTTTCCATATTTCCACGGCTCTTCACGCGGATGTGCTCTTTGTTTGTTGTAGTGAGTTAGAGATTTTTTAGAGAAAGAATTACAGAGTGAGAGTGAGAGTTACAGAGAGAGAGAGAGAGAGAGATATAGAGAGAATTAGAGAGAGAGAAAGTTAGATACACTTGAGAGAGAAAGAGAGAGAGATTGCGTTAGATACTATACTATAGTACTACTCTTGAGAGAGAAAGAGAGAGATTGAGTTAGAAAGAGAAAGAAAGAGAGTTAGAGAGTGTTAGAGAAAGAGAGTTAGACAGAGAGTGTGTTACAGAAAGTTGACCAGTTTGAGAGAGCTAGAGAGAGAGAGAGAGAGAGAGAGAGAGAGAGAGAGAGAGAGAGAGAGAGAGAGAGAGAGAGAGAGAGTTGGCCATTTTGAGATAAATACAAAGAAAGAGAGAGAGAGAGAGAGAGAGAGAGAGAGAGAGAGAGAGAGAGAGAGAGAGAGAGAGAGAGAGAGAGTTATGGAGAGTTAAAGAGAGTTAAAGAGAGAGAGCTAGAGAGATAGTTAGAGAGAGGTAAAGAGAGTAGGTTACAGGGAAAGAGTGAGTGATAGCGAGAGAAAGAGAGAGAGTTGGCCAGTTCGAGTGAAATAGAGAGAGTAAGAGAGATTGAGAGAGTTAGGGGGAGAGAGAGAATTAGAGAGAGAAACTTAGAAATAGAGATTGAGTTTTAAAGAGAGATAGACAACTAGAGAGAGAGAGGGAGAGAGAGAGAGAGAGAGAGAGAGAGAGAGAGAGAGAGAGAGTGTGTGTGTGTTAGGGAGAGCAAGAGAGAGAGTGGGTCAGATCGAAAGAAATAGAGACAATTGGAGAGAGTATTGAGATTGAGAGAGTTAGAGAGAGAGTGTGTGTGTGAGAGAGTTGGCGAGTTTAAGAGATATAGAGAGAGTAAGAGAGCTTAAGAGAGTTAAAGAGAGAGAGAGAGAGAGAGAGAGAGAGAGATTACGTGTGTTATAGAGAGTTGGCCAGTTTAAGAGAGAGAGAGAGAGAGAGAGAGAGAGAGAGAGAGAGTAGGTGAGAAAAAGATAAGAAGAGAGTTCAAAAGAGAGAGTTAGACAAAGGTAAAGAAAGTGCATTAGAGAGAGAGAGAGAGAGAGAGATTGAGAGAGAGAGAGACAAAGAGAGTTCTAGATAGAGAGTTGGAGAACTAGAGAGAGAGAGAGAGAGAGAGAGAGAGGACCGAATTAGGAGAGAGAGAACTTTTTTTTCTAGAAGATATTTTGTTTGATTAACGAGACTTTTTTAAAGGAAAAGAAGAGGGGAGAAGGAAGAGGGAGAGAGGAGAGACAGAGAAAGCAGAATTAGTATAAACAAAATGTTTTTTGTTTTTGTTTTTGTTTTAAAGGGGAAAAATATAAAAGAGCGGGAGACAAAGACGGGTCTGGGCCACTCGTTATAATAAAGCACATGATTGTGACATGTGAGATCAGTCAAATATAAATTATAAAATATATCTAAACAAAACCATCCAAAGACAAGAAAATATAGGGTATAGGCTATATTTAAATAAAATCATACAATCATACGAACATAGCCCTGGGCCGGACAAAACCTTCACTAGTGACCCACCGTGACTCACGGTAATCCCGTGACAGGAAAAGGTCAAGCCTTGACGTCTCTGAGCTCCTTCCCCCCAGTGCCCCCTTCCTCAATGTTGGTTGCATCTAGCTAGTTTGTTGGCATCCATCACGCAGAGAATTGCAGAGTGATCCAGAGGCCGTCGCGTTAGAAGTGCTCAGAGAACTGCAGAGTGATACAGTGAGGCAATGAAGAGAGCAAGGTGCTCGCATGCTGTCCCGATGTTCAATCAAGCAAGCCAGCTGCTTGTTGCATTCTCAATCATAATATTGTGGAACGGCGCAGTCAGGGGTCTCCAATTCGAGCATGCAACATTCGACAGCTCAGATGACATTGCCAATATTACCTTTGTAAAGCAAGGCGCTTGGTACAAAGGTCAGGACGCATTTTACAGCGTGCCCGCCATCTGGCTTAATCCAGATCCAAGAGTAGCCGATACCAGAGCATACAGCAACATAGGCAAAATTGTGTACAAAGATCGCATCCAGTTCATCGACAACAGTGTGCCCAACAGGACCGCGTCTTTCAACACGTCCTTCAGCTTCCGAATCATCACAACAGGCGCCTATGGAAAGTCTGGCAGTGGTATGGCCTTCTTCATTTCTTATTATGATCAAGCGCCGGAGCACAGTGATGGGAGAGCCTTTGGCCTCGTTTCTAATCAAACACTCTCTCCAACAAAAGGGTTATCTCAATTTTTCGCTGTGGAATTTGATACCTTTCTATCCCTTGAGTATAAAGATCCGAGCTCCAGCCACATCGGAATCGATATCAATTCTTTGATGTCCTCTAACTTCACCGATACTGCAAGGCCCGGAACCTCTTCCTACCCAGAGCTCTACCTCTACAACAACTACACCTTCACGGCATGGATAGAGTACAACGCTTCCAGCAGCCTCATTCAAGTTTGGATGACCAACTCCACCTCTCCTACTCGTCCTCTCCAGCCTTGCCTGCAGCTGTATTATGATCTCTCGAGTGTTTTTCAACAGTCTATGTATGTTGGGTTCTCAGGCACAAACATGGCGGGCGAAAACGCCATGGAAGGGATTGCTCTTTATTCATGGAATTTTAGTAGTGACGACCTTACACCACTGCTTACCGCAAATTGCAAATCCTGTCAAAAGATCAGTTCCAAGCTACTTCTAGCTCTCGCTCTAGCTATAGCAGTCTTCTTCGCGGTGGGTGTATGTGGTGTATTGGTGTGCATTAAAAGGAGGAGGATCAAGCACAAAGCAAGATCTCGTCCAAGCAATGACAATAGAACTATACAGCTTGCCTCAAGCATCATGCCGCGCTACAGCTACAGAGAGCTAAGCAAGGCTGCTCATAGTTTTGGTGATAAGGGCAAGGTGGGTGAAGGTGGGTTCAGTAGTGTGTACAGGGGTACCCTATCAGATGGATCGACGGTTGCTGTGAAGAAGCTAAAGGAGGGTTTGAGAAGGGAGGCCGAGTTCACTTCGGAGATCAGAATCATCAGCAACATTCGCCACCGTAACTTGCTACAGTTGCGAGGATGGTGCTACGAGAAAGGAGAAGCATTGCTAGTGTACAACTACATGAGTAATGGTAGCCTGGACAGCTTTCTCTTTGGCAAGAAGAAAGGCACTCTGCAGAGTGAGACAAGGTTCAGAATACTTGTAGGGGTGGCTGCTGCTTTGGAGTACTTGCATGGTGGTTTAGGGGAGTGTGTGCTGCACAGAGATGTGAAGGCGGCTAATGTGCTGTTGACAGAGGATTTTGAGCCAGTGTTAGGTGATTTTGGTCTTGCCCGCCTCATCAGCCACAACCAGTTGGTCACCATGACGGCCGCAGGGACACCCGGTTATGTTGCCCCGGAGGTAGTGTACACGGGCAGGGTCACCGATAAAGCTGATGTGTACAGCTTCGGCGCACTTGCCCTGGAGGTAGCCTGCGGGCGCCCAGCCATAGACGGTTCTCTGCAACCTCAAGAAATGCGGCTGGTGAACTGGGTGTGGCTGCTCCAGCAAAGCAACAAGCTCATGGAGGCCCTTGACCCAAGCATCCAAAGTTACATACCAGCCCTTGAAGAGCACCAATGGAGGTGTGTTTTGCACGTTGCTCTGATGTGCTGCCACCCTTCACCCGAGTCTCGACCCACCATGAGACAGGTTACCCAAGCTCTTCAAGATAGCATGCTTATGCCTCTACCCACAACCAGGCCAGTCTACCCTACGAGCCCAAATTGGTCTATGTTATACTCTTCAAATTCAAACATCGTATCTACATCTGGGTCCTTCAATTCTCGGTCTTCCAAAACCCTTGGATGTAGTTCTGGCTCTGCACTTCCCTCAGAGGTATGTGGCTCCTCTACACGTACTCCAACAACCCTTGGCTGCCCGGGTGCCTCTGTGCCTCCCGTGTTAAAACATTAACTAGGAACTCGTGGCAATGGCCACGATGTAGATGATGTAAATTTTTCCTTCCAAAAAGCTTCAACCTGTAAATTTGTTTGTAAAAGTGATTCGTGGACCTTGGATTATGGGAGCATGTGTAACACACGACCATATAATTATTTATATTCCTCTTTCAATTGAAACATCATTGTCTTGGGGCACACATTCAAAATAAAATGGCTAGGGGAAAGGCTTCTAGTGTTTACTTTTGCAACCTGTGAAAGTTGTACGCGCCACTGGTGCTGGTATGTTTCGTTCCTATGTTAGCTGTTTTTGCTATTTTTTTGGTCAGTCAGTATTAGGTAGCCTTTGGACATCTTTTGGGCCTTATAAGGATTCCTAATTTTTGGGATTAAGGCTAAAGAGGAGACAAGGGTAATAAAGAGGCTTACTTTGAGCCTATAGTTTGCTCTTTCTAGCATGTAGTTTTAGGGGTTTAAAGTAGTCATTTTCTCTCTCTTGTAGCAAGAACTTTACACATCACCAAGCTCGTAACTAAGGGGGAGGGGGACAAAATAGTGATTTTGTTTTTCATTTTGCTAGGTTTTCGGCTTCGAAACTTATCCCTGACCCTTACATATATCAAAAATTCAATTTTCAATCTCCATTCCCCTCCAAAACCTCCTCTATCCCCTTAAATGTGACATCTTTTTCTCTCATTTATTGCCTCTACTTCCCCTACCAAATCACCCTCATTAAATGCCTCCAAATTATCCTATCACTTTCCACATCATCATTCTCCCAACTAGGTGGGGGCCAAAAATAGTGATTTTTTTCATCTTTTTTAAATTCTCATGCTTTAAAACGTAACCTAAACCCATATACATGTATAAAATTTATTTTTTAAACTCAATTTCCACCTAAAACCATCTCTACCCTACCTTTTTTCTTCCAAATCAGCCTCCTCTCTCTCTCTCTCTCTCTCTCTCTCTCTCTCTCTCTCTCTTTCTCCTCTGTGAGCTAATGGCCTACATACACACAATCCCTCTCTCTACTATCAAATCCCTCCCTCCCTCCCTCCCTCTCTCTCTCTCTTTCTCTCTCTATTGTGAGCTTATGGCTTGCATACTCACTTTTCGTCTCTCCCTCTCTAGTATGCTTTCATGTCCTTGTCACTCTCTCTACTATTCTTTCATGGCTTAACATCAACATAGAGCTGTTAATCAAACATTACTTAACATATTAATTCTTTTCTTCACTTGGAGCTCATCCGGTTGTGTTACTTGTGACCTAAGTAGAATCATGGCCTTGCATGAAATCACTAATGTGAATGTGCCATCGCAAGACGCAAGGTGGATTTGCATGTTCGAGTGTTAGAAGGGTATACATCTTTGGGCAAGGGTCATCTCACAGAACAAGAGAAGATTGCACGAAGACAAGCTGGTCACACAAATGTGGATCTATGGGTTGATGAAAATCTATACCCAGCACACCCTTCTACGCGATACCCACCAACTTTCAAAGACTTTCCGTCATTTATTCAGTATGTGGGAGATGGTAACAATGGGATGCTCGGGTATTGCAAGAGATTATCAACAAGTGATGTTGGCAGAGTATTCTACTTGTCCTCACAATTACATGCTCTTCAAGTGATGTTGGGGCAGAGTATTCTACTTGTCCTCACAATTACATGCTCTTCAAGGTACGTTAGGTGGTTTGCACTAAGCCCTACTTGAGTCTCACACCAATGTTAAGGAGCTCAAGGATGCAAATTGAGAGGGTTCAGTAGTTTGCATTGAAAAGCTAAGGCGGCGGACCATCGACCACATGAAGAACACCCTTGTTGGAGCAAGCTGTAGGCTCCTCTAGCTGGTGGGAGGTCTAACACCACAAAATTCATTTCAAATACTAATCCCTTAAAAGTTATCGGAACTTGCTGCCTGACTAGTCCTAAGGGCATCACTTCTTGTTGCCTCGCCATTTAGATGGCAAAGGAAGCTGGCTCAGTAATTCGGAGACCCAAGACTTGCCTAATAGATTTAGGCATAATGTTAACACTAGAACCGCCATCCACAATGGCCCCTGCAATTTGAGTTCCTTCAATGGAGACGGTCACCCTCGAGCTTCGGTGATCGACCACTCCTAGGATAGTGAGGCATACCCTTGCTTGCTTCCTAGGCCATCACCCACTACTACTAGATGTGGCTGGTGCATGCAAAGAGCATGCCTCCGAAATAAAGATCGACGCTATGGCTGCTTAAGGATGTATGGTCGGTGCAAGAGAAAAATGCACAAGAGTTACAAATTTCAGATGACACGTACAACAGCTTCTTTGCTTAACATAGTTCATCGTCTTCATTTCCTTCTTTAGGCTCAGACATGTGCAATAGAGAGTCTGCATTCTTTTTAAGTTTGCTATGAGCAGAGAGTTTTTACAATTCGTTCAGTTCGCTCAGCTACTCTCTCAACCTCAAAAGTGCAACACTCAGTTGTTTTCTACAGTTCATTTTACAACATACAAGCCCATCAAACAAAGCTGGGATCATGATATTCTCAAGCTAAGAAGTTGCAGTGGCCCTTAATGAGGATATGCTCTCCTTTCTTAACATCTCTAATACATACCTTCTTACAAGCTTGACAATAAAACACTACTGTTATCACTTTACCTCATGTCAAGCCTTTGAATTACAAGAAAGAGCAGAAGGCCAACACTAGAAGCATTTTCTGAAGCACTGCAAGTCTTTTACAACTTGTATGAGCAAAACATGCACACATGGATGACAATTATGTTATTGCATACCCAGCACAACCAATCTCAGCAAGCAATTTAACTTTTCCACCAAACTGAATCCTCTTTACTCATGGCGTTGCTATAGGTGACCATGCAGTCCCTGCATGGACTTCGGCAGATGCACTAAAACGTTTAACCGACCACAATGTCCCTCGACTCTATCTAAGCAAGTTGCTGTCAAGATCACACAGCTGAACCCCAAGCCTTTAAGAGCGGCGGTATTCGCACCATCGGGGGCTTTTGAAGCAGCCGGGGAGCAGCGTAGGAAGGCCCTGCTCTATTAGCAGTGCAAGGCTCGCTCTACAGTCTGGGGGGGCACCCAGCACCACAGGCAGCCATCTCGGTGATAGAAGCCAGTGATTCTCTACAGCGCAAACGTTAAAAAACAAAAAAACAAAAAAAGAAAGAAATTAAAAAAAAACTTCAATTTCTATATAGCTCTTAATTAGAGATGAAGCGCATCGTTCATAGCTGAAGCGCATTGTCATCGAGCTCTCGGGGCGAGATGAACACTATAAACTGGAGAAGCAAGTCTAGCCATCATATATATATATGGAATCTTCAATCTGTAGGCTTCTTGGACTTAAGGAGTAGAGTGTCCTGGGGAGGAACACTGAGTATGGTGATTGGGAAGAAGAGAGCAAAAAAACTCTCAGCCACAGAAGGACACATTGGTTTTATTTTCTTTTTATCAAAATACCCAAAACTTAGGGTTTGTGTGTACATACACTTCCTAAGGTTTTTGGCCATTCCACACTTTCCATCTTTTGTTTAGTCCATTTAAACTTCTTTGGACATTTTCATATTGGGGGCACTTCCTTTGGGATTCATTGTTCATTTCTCATTATCCACCACCTACACCTCCTTAGACTATATGCTTTTTCACATACTTTTGCTTGCTATTTGTGTTTGAGGGGATGCATTTGAGGCCAAGTGTATTTCATTAGTGGAGAGCATTCACACGCTTCATTTTTTTTGGAGGGCTTGTTCACATGCTTTGAGCTTCGTTGAGCTGGTTCATGTGGTGTGTGCCCAATTTCGTGCATTTTGGCCATTTGGTGTATTTTTGGGGGGCATTCACACGTACATATTGGCCCTTGTTTAGTGTATTTTGGGCATTCACACGCGTATTTTTGCCCTTGTTCATGCACAGGCAGGTTATTTGAGCATATTGGTGCCTTTTCCACACGTTGTGTGGCATTCTTGAGCGCATTTGGGGGTGTTTCCACACTTTCAAGCAGTGGCGAACTACATGAGGATCCATTACTACCTCTACCCCACCTAGGATTGCCGTGCTACTACCTACCATCATCGCCATCGACATCACTATGACTCTATCCCAGACGTTGATCGTGTGGCATCCGCTCATACCCTATCACTATGTCTACATGCCCCTCATTATGCTTTACAATTTCAGGTGTGGAGATACATATCATTGGTCGAGTTCATGCATACATTTGGCACATCGCGGCTTCGACCTCTAGATCTTTCTTCACAGATATCATGCTATGATGACACATCATATTCATGTCACATATGGATGTTTGAGCTTTAGATCTTTTTGCCTAGCCAGTTTAGAAACTTATTTTATGAGGAGAATGTCCATGCCAAACGGTCCAGACATTCTCCACATGGTGATTTTGTTGAGGATCTATGTGGTTATCTTTACATGGATGGTTCCGAATTGCTTTAATGGGATGATGTATGAGGGGACTTGATTGAGTGCCCTACACTCGTGCGCAGAGATGACTATATACCTAAGTATGGGTACCATGATGACATGCATTCAGTGGATGATGATGTGGATAGTGATGATCATCATCATGTTGATGATGATATTGATGTTGACACATGTACACGTGGTGATGATCATACACACATGTGATGACATTGATGTATCACACCCACATACCTATGATGATGTATCATGCATAAATACACATGATTATATTTATGTATCGCACACACATACACATAATGATAGTGATATGCGTGCACATGTTGCCACTGACACACATATGCACATGATGATGATGTATGTGATAGTGATAGTGAGAGTGATATGTGTGAGTCAAATCATGTGGGCATGATCTTAATGGGAGGGATGGTGTGGCAGGAAGCATTTCGAGCATTGTGATTGTTGATATGCCTATGTCTACCTACCTTACAGTGGATTATAGTGATGCATTAGGAGATAGTGATGTATTGGTGGATCATAGTGATGCATTAGACTATCATGGGGATTAGCTCTTGTGACTAGTGATGCATCCATTGCAGTGTGTGAGATTCAGGATGATGTTACTTCACATGTTGATGGGCATATGCTAGTGCATGAGGAGCATAGACCTGAGTTTCTAGTGCTAGACGAGTCAAGATACTCTTTTAGATCCTCTATTCAGGGTGATATCTATGATTCTATCTCTACTTCTAGTTCTCATAGCTCTCATAGGATACCTGGTAGCATTCACTTGGGTTTAGTGCATATACATGCACAGTCAGGCATTGCACATGAGCATAGAAATGATTTTGTTGAGGTGGGGCTTTGTAGGAGAGAGAGGCTTATGCATGTGGATCTAGAGAGCTTTGCATTTAATCTATACATCTCCTTATATCCTATATTGTTGGAGATACATTTATCATGGGATATAGGTCACATAGGTGCATCATTGATGGAGATAGACCATGTTTATGAAGATGACCTTGAAGGTCTTTGACATGTCGTAGGATGATACCATTTATCTTTCATGTGAGGATACCTCTTCATTTTCTTAGTGATAATTATGATGATGCTGATAAGTATATTGATATCTTAGATCATCATACACACATAGAGGGTTTTGCACATGAGGGGGTAGTGCATGGTTTGGCTCATGCCCATATACCCATTGATATAGTGGATCATGTTTTTGACATTTTGAGTGAGGCTACATGGGATGACAACATTGATTCACTCTTACCCTCGTATGATGCCAACCTTGAGATGTGTTCTTTTGGCTTCTACGGATGTCGACACGATCCTGTTTTCTTTAGAGCCAGGGCATTTACTTTTGGATGTAATATATATCATTTGAGATGCATGGTATCTGATTATATGGTGCATTATGTGGATTTACATGCATCACATCTAGATTCTCACCTAAGCAGTTATTTGGACAATGGTTTGATGATATTTATGGTGGTGATTTCACTTTGGATGAGGATCTTGGATACTTCCTTCTCGATCCAGGTGGTCACACATTTGCACAACTCCTCTATCACCATGTCTCACATACAGCGAGAAATCTGCATTGGCTACATGAAAGCCAATAGTGACAAGATATTCAGAAATCTTGTCAGACCATGCTCTTGGTGCTTGCTTTAAGCCATACAAGGCTTTCTTCAACCTGCAAACATGCTCGGAGTGACTCACATCCTCATAGCCAGGTGGCTGCAACATATACACCTCTTCTTGCAAATCCCCATGCAAGAATGCGTTCTTTACATCCATCTGATGTAAAGACCATTGCTTTGACGTAGCGAGTGCTATCACAACTCTCACTGTTGCCATCTTGGCAACAGTGAGCTGAAAGTTTCCTCATAATCAATGCCATATATCACTGTTATGTTTTACTTTGTACACCCACTTGCATCCAATGGCTTTCTTGCCTTCAGGTAATTGCACTAAGTCCCAAGTTTCATTTCCATATAGTGCATTCATCTCCTCATCCATAGCTTTCTCCCAACACACATTTCCAATAGCCTCATCAATGCATGTGGGCTCAACAACCTGCACAACCTTTGCCATATATGCATAGTGATGTGCCACATAACCATCATAGGTAAATCTCTGCACAGGATTTTTCACTCTCTCAGATCTTCGCAGATTTTCATTCATGGCTTCCATAGCCTTCTTTACAACAGGTGTTCTCATCGTCGCTGGGATCCCAAGCTCCTTATCAAGGCTCATATCTGAGCCACTAGACTCTCCATCAACATGAGAATGCCCTGCAAAAATGTCAAGCATACCAAGGGGCTCAACCACTTTCTCTTTTCCTTTACGTGATGTACTAATCACATTTGTAGGACTGGTATTATGATGCAGCCTGCCACTCCATGGTCTATCAACAGACCCACTAGATGAGGACTCTCCTGGTCCACTCAAAGACTGTGATTTGCTGACCTGCATTTTGTGCAACCACACTTACACTCACATCAGCCCCAACAGCTTCTTTTTCAGCAGCATACCAGCTGCTCATCTCATCAAAGACAACATCCCTGCTTACCCTCAACTCATGTGTAGCAGGGTGTAGTCACCAACACAAATAGGGAAGAGTAGTTGAAGCTCTTACCCTCGTACCGCTTCCTATGGTTCTCTTGCTTGCAGCTTAGCCCTTAGCACGAACCAGGCTCTGATACCATGAAAAGATGCAGGGGGGAAGAGAGCTTGAGCTCTTGCAAGCACACACACACACTCACAAAACCCTAATAGAGAACACACAAGGTGAGAGGCTGAATATCTTCTTCTTCTTCACTCAACACTCAACACACCATATACAAGATAAGAGTACTCACAATATGAAAGGTACTCAACCAATACATACAGGGGTTCTCTATAGTGTGAACCCAACTAAAATGAGCTGGCGCTATAACTATGCCAGTCTCTAGAGTGGCTGTCACAGAGCCTGTCATCCCACTGGCCGCATATCACCCAAGATCTCACTAACCATGCCAGTGGTGTAAGTGTGGGGCCTATCCCCAGGCGGGTCATCAGTGTCCACTGCCTCACTAGGACGAGCTCGATATCTCAACAAATCATACCAACAACTACCATTATATACACATATATATATATATACATATATATGTGTATACACACACACACACACACACACATATATGTATATATACATACATATATATATGTGTATATACATACATATACATTATGTATGTATATACACATACATACATACATACATATATACATATATACATACATACATACATACATACATACATACATATGTATATGTATGTATAAACACATACATACATACATACATACATACATACATATATATATATATATATATTATATATATATATATTATATACATACATATACATATGTATGTATATACACATACATACATACATAAATATATATATCATACATACATACATACATATATATATACATACATAAATATATATATGCATATTATATATATATATATATATATTATGTATGTATATACACATACATACATACATACATACATGTATATATATGTATGTATGTATATGTATGTATATATATATATGTATGTATGTATGTATGTATATGTATGTATGTATGTATGTATGTATATATATACATACATATTCATATGTATGTATATACACATACCTACATATACACATACATATATATATGTATGTGTATGTATATACACATACCTACATACACACATATATATATATAGATATGTATGTATGTGTATATACATACATATGTATATATACATACATATATACATACATACATACATATATACATACATACATATATGTATGTATGTATGTACGTTTATATGTATATATATACACATACATACATGTATAGTAAAATGTACAACATATATACGTAGATGTGATATGTGCATGTATGCAATAACGTTTATATAAACACACGCGATTTCAAAAAACAACATGAAAAAAAAAACTTTTTCAATTGAAATTTTGTACAAAGGTATAAATCCACTGGTGGATCTTCTATCTGAGATACTACCAGCCCAATCAGCATCTGTGTACCCATGTACACATATCTCTGTCCCAGTCTCATAGAATAGTCCACAATGCAAAGTAGACCTCACATACCTCAGTATGCGTCTCAATGCATCCAAATGCGGTTTCCGTGGAACCTGCATAAACTGACTCACCAACCCAGCATCATAACTCAAATCTGGTCTCGTGATCGTCATGTAGATCAAGCTTCCTACTATGCGCCTATACATAGTAGGATCCTCCAAAATCTCTCCTAAGTCTGCACTCAACTCGCCATTCTGATCCAATGGCACTGAGATAGGCTTATAGCCTGTCATACCATACTTGGACAACATGTCCAAGCCATACTGTCTCTGCAGTAATCCAATACCATGTGGTCACCTAATCACCTCAATGCCCAAGAAATATATGAGCTCCCCCAGATCCTTCATCTCAAACTTCTGTCTAAGCAAGATCTTTACATCAAAGATCTCTGCATCATGGTCCCCTATAATGATCAAGTCATCTACATAGATGACAACAAGCACAATCCCTCTATCACCATGTCTCACATACAGCGAGAAATCTGCATTGGCTACATGAAAGCCAATAGTGACAAGATATTCAGAAATCTTGTCAGACCATGCTCTTGGTGCTTGCTTTAAGCCATACAAGGCTTTCTTCAACCTGCAAACATGCTCGGAGTGACTCACATCCTCATAGCCAGGTGGCTGCAATATATACACCTCTTCTTGCAAATCCCCATGCAAGAATGCATTCTTTACATCCATCTGATGTAAAGACCATTGCTTTGACGTAGCCACTGCTATCACAACTCTCACTGTTGCCATCTTGGCAACAGTGAGCTGAAAGTTTCCTCATAATCAATGCCATATATCACAGTTATGTTTTACTTTGTACACCCACTTGCATCCAATGGCTTTCTTGCCTTCAGGCAATTGCACTAAGTCCCAAGTTTCATTTCCATATAGTGCATTCATCTCCTCATCCATAGCTTTCTCCTAACACACATTTCCAATAGCCTCATCAATGCATGTGGGCTCAACAACCTGCACAACCTTTGCCATATATGCATAGTGATGTGCCACATAACCATCATAGGTAAATCTCTGCACAGGATTTTTCACTCTCTCAGATCTTCGCAGTTTTTCATTCATGGCTTCCATAGCCTTCTTTACACCAGGTGTTCTCATCGCTGGGATCCCAAGCTCCTCATCAAGGCTCATATCTGAGCCACTAGACTCTCCATCACAATGAGAATGCCCTGCAAAAATGTCAGGCATACCAAGGGGCTCAACCACTTTCTCTTTTCCTTTACGTGATGTACTAATCACATTTGCAGGACTGGTATTATGACGCAGCCTGCAAAAATGTCAGGCATACCAAGGGGCTCAACCACTTTCTCTTTTCCTTTACGTGATGTACTAATCACATTTGCAGGACTGGTATTATGACGCAGCCTGCGACTCCATGGTCTATCAACAGACCCACTAGATGAGGACTCTCCTGGTTCCCTCAAAGTTTGTGATTTGCTGACCTGCATTTTGTGCAACCACACTTACACTCACATCAGCCCCAACAGCTTCTTTTTCAGCAGCATACCAGCTGCTCATCTCATCAAAGACAACATCCCTCCTTACCCTCAACTCACATGTAGCAGGTTTATAACACCTATATCTCTTTTGTTCAAGGGAATATCCACTAAACACACATTTTTCAGCTTTTGGATCCAGCTTAGTTCTCAGCTCATCTGGCACATGCACATATGCAATGCATCCAAAGACTTTCAGATGAGACAAATCACGTTTTCTGCCAGTAAACCTCTCCTCTGGAGTTACATCATGTATGGGTGCAGTTGGAGTCCTGTTCATGATGTATACTGCTGTAGAAACAGCCTCAGCCCAATAGCTATGCGGTATATTTTTCTCTTCCGTCAATGCTCGCGCAATCTCAGCAATGTGCCTGTTTTTCTGCTTAGCAACTCCATTTTGCTGCGGAGCATATTTCCCTGTTTGCTTTTCAACCAAAACTCTGAAATTCTGAAAGTGAGTGAACACCTCACTCTTCTCCATGAAATATACCCACACTTTCCTTGTGTGGTCATCAATGAAAGTCACATAGTACCTGCAGCCTCCCATAGATATGGTCTTCGTAGGACCCTATACATCTGAATGCACAACATCTAGTGCATTTCTGCTCACATATCTGTTACGTGGAAACACATGCTTTGTTTGCTTCCCAAATTGGCATGCTTCACATATTTTCTGCATACCTTCCACTTTAAATTTTGGCAGCCCTATCACAATTCCCTTAGTCTGCATAGACTTTAGTCTCTGCACATTCACATGTCCAATCCTTTTATGCCAAATGTCTGTGTCTGCAACAATTCTTGAACCATTTGCAAACATTGCAGCACTCATTTCAAGCATGTCTACATTTGACGTAAACATTCTGCCCACTCTGTTGCCTTTTGCAACCAACCTGCACTTGTCTTTAAAGTCTTCAACATAACAACCATCAGGGTTAAATCGAACCTGCAAACCATGCTCAATCATCTGGCCAACTGAAACCAGATTCTTTGTTATGTTCGGAACGTGAAGTACATCTGCAAGGTACTTCACTTTGCCATCCTGCATAGACAATGGCACATCTCGAACGTGGGCAATTGGATGAGCAGTGTCATCCCCTGTTTCCACAAAACCTGGTCTTTCCGGGTTTTTCATTTCCTTGAACCACTCCCCATGACTTGTCATGTGGTTCGAAGCACCTGAATCCACATACCACACATTATCTTTTTGTGCTGCTTCAACATTTTCAGACATGGCATTCACGACATGCTGCATAACAAACAACCTTTCATTATCCTCATTATTTCTGCTTGAGGATGCATAGTTGTTTTGCTGCACTTTCCCATTTTGCATGTCAGCCTGCTTCTTATAACATTCTCCCTGCACATGTCCAGGCTTACCACAATAATAGCATTCACGTGCATCATTATACTGCCTTTGCCAATTTCCACGGCCTCTTTATCTCCCCCTGCCTCTGAATTTGCCTCTTCCACTTGCGTGTTGTTGTTGTTGTTGTTCTGTATTCTGGGACTGTTGTTGTTGCTGCCTACTGGCCATAATTCTGATTACCTGTACGGCCACCTCCTTGACCGCGTCCACGGCCTCCTCTACCTCGTCCTCTACCTGAACTTGTGTAGAAGGCCTGTTGCTCTGAACTATTTTTTTTTGTGAAGACTTTTGGTCTTCACCCAAGCTCTTCTCTTCTATAATCAGCATAGACACCAAATCTGTAAAGTTGGGAATGTTTTCCTGAGTCTCAATAGACGTCTTAAACGCCTTGTATTGTGGCCCGAGACCACGTAGACAGACTTCCACCTTATCACCATCATCTACTGACACACCAATAGATGCAAGGGATTCCACAATACCCTTTATCTTCAGCGCATAGTCATTCACAGACATGCTCTTTTTCTCCACAGTATGAAGTTCATTCTTCAACTGTATCTTACGTGCCTTGGTATTTGTTTCATAGAGTTTAACCAAGGTGTCCCACGCCTCCTTGGGGGACTTGGCATCCTGAATGTGCCCAATCATGGTGTATTTGTGCAAGACAAATCAGAGTGCTATTTCTGGTAAAATTGTGTGTTTGACAAGATGTCAAATGATGGGATAACCCAGATTGTGGCTGAGAAGCTTGATAAGAATAACTTCCATGCTTGGAGGTTCAGGTTGACGAATTTCCTGATGGGAAAGGGCTATTGGGACTACATAGAAGGTAAGCATGAAGAGGCACCAGAGATACCGGACATAAATCCGACTGCTACTACAGATGTGAAAGAGTTTAAAGACTGGAACCAAGGAGCCAGGAAAGTTATGTAGAGGCGTGGGACACCTTGGTTAAACTCTATGAAACAAATACCAAGGCACGTAAGATACAGTTGAAGAATGAACTTCATACTGTGGAGAAAAAGAGCATGTCTGTGAATGACTATGCGCTGAAGATAAAGGGTATTGTGGAAGAAAAGCCAATACATAACTTTCCTGGCTCCTTGGTTCCAGTCTTTAAACTCTTTCACATCTGTAGTAGCAGTCGGATTTATGTCCGGTATCTCTGGTGCCTCTTCATGCTTACCTTCTATGTAGTCCCAATAGCCCTTTCCCATCAGGAAATTCGTCAACCTGAACCTCCAAGCATGGAAGTTATTCTTATCAAGCTTCTCAGCCACAATCTGGGTTATCCCATCATTTGACATCTTGTCAAACACACAATTTTACCAGAAATAGCACTCTGATTTGTCTTGCACAAATTGCTGTATTTCCTGTAGCGGTACTGTAGTACTCTCAAATGTCACAACCAGTGACTTCAATGTGCATACATACACCTAATGGTAACTTTTGACCTCTTTGCAGTACCCACAGTGTTTGCACAGTCATTTTGTCTTCCTGCAGTTCTTAAAACAGAGTTCTGCAGAGAATTGACGACTTACCCGCAGTGCTCGAAATCGCCTGCTTTCTAAAAAACGGAGGTCTAGACGCGCCCAAAACGCGTTTTCGGCCCAAACTATGAAGTCCGATAGGATAGTATAGTTGCCCTGTAGCCTTACTCCCGCGAAGAAAGCTCCTCAATTAGAGATCGTTGGCCGGTGCCTCCCGTAGAGCTCCCGACAAGGGTATAGTCACCAACACAAATAGGGAAGAGTAGTTGAAGCTCTTACTCTCGTACCGGTTCCTGTGGTTCTCTTGCTTGCAGCTCAGCCCTTAGCATGAACCAGGCTCTGATACCATGAAAAGATGCAGGGGGGAAGAGAGCTTGAGCTCTTGTAAGCACACACACACTCACAAAACCCTAATAGAGAACACACAAGGTGAGAGGCTGAATATCTTCTTCTTCTTCACTCAACACTCAACACACCATATACAAGATAAGAGTACTCACAATATGAAAGGTACTCAACCAATACATACACGGGTTCTCTATAGTGTGAACCCAACTAAAATGAGCTGGCGCTATAACTATGCCAGTCTCTAGAGTGGTTGTCACACAGCCTGTCATCCCACTGGCTGCATATCACCCAAGATCTCACCAAGCATGCCAGTGGTGTAAGTGTGGGGCCTATCCCCAGGCGGGTCATCAGTGTCCACTACCTCACTAGACGAGCTCGATATCTCAACAAATCGTACCAACAACTACCATTATAAACACACATATATATATACATATATATGTGTACAGACACACACACACACACACACACATATATGTATATATACATACATATATATATGTGTATATACATACATATACATTATGTATGTATATACATACATACATACATACATACATACATATATACATACATACGTACATACATATGTATATGTATGTATAAACACATACATATATATATATATATACATACATATATACATACATACATATATATATATATATATATATATATATATATATATATTATATACATACATATACATATGTATGTATATACACATACATACATACATACATACATACATATATATATCATACATACATACATACATATATATATATACATACATAAATATATATATATACATATTATATATATATATATATATATTATGTAAGTATATACACATACATACATACATACATACATGTATATATATGTATGTATGTATATGTATGTATATATATATATGTATGTATATATGTATGTGTATGTATATACACATACCTACATACACACATATATATATATATAGATATGTATGTATGTGTATATATATGTATATACACATACATATATACATACATACATACATACATATATACATACATACATATATGTATGTATGTATGTACGTTTATATGTATATATATACACATTCATACATGTATAGTAAGATGTACAACATATATACGTAGATGTGATATGTGCATGTATGCAATAACGTTTATATAAACACATGTGATTTCAAAAAACAACATGAAAAATAAAACTTTTTCAATTGAAATTTTGTACAAAGGTAAAATTTTAATTGTTTGTATGCTTATTTTTCACAAAGTAACGACCACAGATTTTCATAAATATCTTTATAGTATGAGTAATGTATATGTTAAAAAACATAATACTCTCTCTCACTTATATGCTCATGTTGGAGCAAGTAATCATATGGAGATTTTTATAACTATCTTTATAAAATGAAAAAAACTATTTTAAAAAACATTTCTCTCTCTCTATCTCGACGACAAGGACGATTGCATGTTAAGTTACGGAGTGCAATTGAGAAAGTCCCATGCGTATATAATATACACACTCATCCCTTACCCCCCTCTCTCTTCTCTCTCTCATTACATATTTCCACACATGTTGCTGCTCTCTCTCTCTCTCTCTCTCTCTCTCTCTCTCTCTCTCCAAAAACACACAAATACACAGTCTCTGACCGTTATTACGTTGCTAGCTTGGCCATTACCTTTTTGACCATCATGCTCGATGGTGGTCGTCGACATCCCAAAGGTTTTTCGTTAAGCCAAATTCACTTAAATATACATATAGGTGTGCATATGAATAAGCAAAGAAGAAGATTGCTTATATTAATGCAAGTCATCGGCTATTTCCTGTTGGTTCTCGCAAATGTATGTGCCAACTCTTTTAAAGCATTATAACTCACAATTGTAAAAGACAAACTTGAATCTTAAACCATAGAAATGTGTCATTTTTGATGCCAAAATTCCCATGGAATCAAAAAGTTGGGATCCGAGTATCAAGATCCAAGAACTGTAAAGTTTGAAAATGCACATTCAAAACCCAAGAAATTAAGGCCAAATCATGGAAGAAAATATTAACCTTAAAGAATTAATCAAGCTATGTAATCATCTACTAAAGAGCATATATAGACACAACAAAGCTTCAACAACTTATATATATATATATATATATATATATATAGCATAATCTAAAAAGATGCTGGGGGAAGAGAGCTTGAGCTCTTGCAAGCACACACACACTCACAAAACCCTAATAGAGAACACACAAGGTGAGAGGCTGAATATCTTCTTCTTCTTCACTCAACACTCAACACACCATATACAAGATAAGAGTACTCACAATATAAAAGGTACTCAACCAATACACGCATGGGTTCTCTATAGTGTGAACCCAACTAAAATGAGCTGGCGCTATAACTATGCCAGTCTCTAGAGTGGCTGTCACACAGCCTGTCATCCCACTGGCTGCATATCACCCAAGATCTCACCAACCATGCCAGTGGTGTAAGTGTGGGGCCTATCCCCCAGGCGGGTCTTCATCAGTGTCCACCGCCTCACTAGACGAGCTCGATATCTTAACACTCCTCCTCGAGCTCAACTCCATCTCTCATGTACACCAAGTGAAGCCCTGAATCTGCGGAGCTTCTCTGTACCCAATGCTTTGGTGAAGATGTCAGCTACCTGATCCTCTATGCTGACATAAACAAGATCAAGGTCTCCTGCCAAGACCTTCTCTCTGACAAAATGGTAGTGGACCTCTATATGCTTCGTACGAGCATGAAATACTGGGTTCCTGGCCAACTGTATATTGCTAATGTGGTCACAGAAAATGACAACTTGTCTATCCACTGATAGACCCAAATCTGCAAGTAGCAGCTCCTCTGTACTCGGCCTCTGTGTACTAGATAAAGCAACCGTCTACTTCTTGCTGCTCCAAGTCACAGCAGCACTCCCCAAAGAAAACATAAATCCACTGGTAGATCTTCTATCTGAGATACTACCAGCCCAATCAGCATCTGTGTACCCATGTACACATATCTCTGTCCCAGTCTCATAGAATAGTCCACAATGCAAAGTAGACCTCACATACCTCAGTATGCGTCTCAATGCATCCAAATGCGGTTTCCATGGAACCTGCATAAACTGACTCACCAACCCAACATCATAGCTCAAATTTGGTCTCGTGATCGTCATGTAGATCAAGCTTCCTACTATGCACCTATACATAGTAGGATCCTCCAAAATCTCTCCTGAGCCTGCACTCAACTTGCCATTCTGATCCAATGGCACTGAGATAGGCCTATAGCCTGTCATACCATACTTGGACAACATGTCCAAGCCATACTGTCTCTGCAGTAATCCAATCCCGTGTGGTCACCTAATCACCTCAATGCCCAAGAAATATCTGAGCTCCCCCAGATCCTTCATCTCAAACTTCTGTCTAAGCAAGATCTTTACATCAAAGATCTCTGCATCATGGTCCCCTGTAATGATCAAGTCATCTACATAGATGACAACAAGTACAACCCCTCTATCACCATGTCTCACATATAGCGAGAAATCTGCATTGGCTACATGAAAGCCAATAGTGACAAGATATTCAAAAATCTTGTCAGACCATGCTCTTGGTGCTTGCTTTAAGCCATACAAGGCTTTCTTCAACCTGCAAACATGCTCGGAGTGACTCACATCCTCATAGCCAGGTGGCTGCAACATATACACCTCTTCTTGCAAATCCCCATGCAAGAATGCATTCTTTACATCCATCTGATGTAAAGACCATTGCTTTGACGTAGCCACTACTATCACAACTCTCACTGTTGCCATCTTGGCAATAGTGAGCTGAAAGTTTCCTCATAATCAATGCCATATATCACTGTTATGTTTTACTTTGTACACCCACTTGCATCCAATGGCTTTCTTGCCTTGAGGCAATTGCACTAAGTCCCAAGTTTCATTTCCATATAGTGCATTCATCTCCTCATCCATAGCTTTCTCCCAACACACATTTCCAATAGCCTCATCAATGCATGTGGGCTCAACAACCTGCACAACCTTTGCCATATATGCATAGTGATGTGCCAAATAACCATCATAGGTAAATCTCTGCACAGGATTTTTCACTCTCTCAGATCTTCGCAGCTTTTCATTCATGGCTTCCATAGCCTTCTTTACACCAGGTGTTCTCATGGCTGGGATCCCAAGCTCCTCATCAAGGCTCATATCTGAGCCACTACTCTCTCCATCAACATGAGAATGCCCTGCAAAAATGTCAAGCATACCAAGGGGCTCAACCACTTTCTCTTTTCCTTTACGTGCTGTACTAATCACATTTGCAGGACTGGTATTATGATGTAGCCTGCCACTCCATGGTCTATCAACAGACCCATTAGATGAGGACTCTCCTGGTCCACTCAAAGACTGTGATTTGCTGACCTGCATTTTGTGCAACCACACTTACACTCACATCAGCCCCAACAGCTTCTTTTTCAGCAGCATACCAGCTGCTCATCTCATTAAAGACAACATCCCTGCTTACCCTCAACTCATGTGTAGCAGGGTTATAACACCTATATCCCTTTTGTTCAAGGGAATATCCAATAAACACACATTTTTCAGCTTTTGGATCCAGCTTAGTTCTCAGCTCATCTGGCACATGCACATATGCAATGCATCCAAAGACTTTCAGATGAGACAAATTAGGTTTTCTGCCAGTAAACCTCTCCTCTGGAGTTACATCATGTATGGCTACAGTTGAAGTCCTGTTCATGATGTATACTGCTGTAGAAACAGCCTCATCCCAATAGCTATGCGGTATATTTTTCTCTTCCATCAATGCTCGCGCAATCTCAGCAATGTGCCTGTTTTTCTGCTCAGCAACTCCATTTTGCTACGGAGTGTATTTGCATGTAAACTGTCTCCTCTGAATACCATTCTTCTTCAAAAATTCAGAGAAGTCATTGGAGAAGTACTCTCTCCCTCCATCTGACCTTAGGCACTTTACATATTTCCCTGTTTGCTTTTCAACCAAAGCTCTGAAATTCTGAAAGTGAGTGAACACCTCACTCTTCTCCTTCATGAAATATACCCACACTTTCCTTGTGTGGTCATCAATGAAAGTCACATAGTACCTGCAGCCTCCCATAGATATGGTCTTCGTAGGACCCTATACATCTGAATGCACAACATCTAGTGCATTTCTGCTTACATATCTGTTACGTGGAAACACATGCTTTGTTTGCTTTCCAAATTGGCATGCTTCACATATTTTCTGCATACCTTCCACTTTAAATTTTGGCAGCCCTGCCACAATTCCCTTAGTCTGCATAGACTTCAATCTTTGCACATTCACATGTCCAATCCTTTTATGCCAAATGTCTATGTCTGCAACAATTCCTGAACCATTTGCAAACATCGCAGCACTCATTTTAAGCATGTCTACATTCGACGTAAACATTCTGTCCACTCTGTTGCCTTTTGCAACCAACCTGCACTTGTCTTTAAAGTCTTCAACATAACAACCATCAAGGTTAAATCGAACCTGCAAACCATGCTCAATCATTTGGCCAACTGAAACCAGATTCTTTGTTATGTTCGGAACGTGAAGTACATCTGCAAGGTACTTCACTTTACCATCCTGCATAGACAATGGCACATCTCCAACATGGGCAATTGGATGAGCAGTGTCATTCCCTGTTTCCACAAAACCTAGTCTTTCCGGGTTTTTCATTTCCTTGAACCACTCCCCATGACTTGTCATGTGGTTCGAAGCACCTGAATCCACATACCACACGTTATCTTTTTGTGGTGCTTCAACATTTTCAGACATGGCATTCACGACATGCTGCTGCATAACAAACAACCTTTCATTATCCTCATTATTTTTGCTTGAGGATGCATAGTTGTTTTGCTGCACTTTCCCATTTTGCATGTCAGCCTGCTTCTTATAACATTCTCCCTGCACATGTCTAGGCTTACCACAATAATAGCATTCATGTGCATCATTATACTGCCTTTGCCAATTTCCACGGCCTCTTTGACTCCCCTTGCCTCTGAATTTGCCTCTTCCACTTGCGTGTTGTTGTTGTTGTTGTTGTGTATTCTGGGACTGTTGTTGTTGCTGTTGCTGGCCATAATTCAGATTACCTATACGGCCACCTCCTTGACCGCGTCCACGGCCTTCTCTACCTCGTCCTCTACCTGAACTTGTGTAGAAGGCCTGTTGCTCTGAACTATTTTTTTTTGTGAAGACTTTTGATCTTCACCCAAGCTCTTCTCTTCTATAATCAGCATAGACACCAAATCTGTAAAGTTGGGAATGTTTTTCCGAGTCTCAATAGACGTCTTAAATGCCTTGTATTGTGGCCCGAGACCATGTAGACAGACTTCCACCTTATCATCATCATCTCCTGACACACCAATAGATGCAAGGGATTCCACAATACCCTTTATCTTCAGCGCATAGTCATTCACAGACATGCTCTTTTTCTCCACAGTATGAAGTTCATTCTTCAACTGTATCTTACGTGCCTTGGTATTTGTTTCATAGAGTTATAGTAAAAGATTGTAATTGTGTGTTGAAATTCAGATGAATTGATATTCAGAATGGGAATTCATGAATTGGGAATTGGGTTTTTAGATGGAAGTACCGCAATTGTGTGGAATCCCTGACTGATTGAGGCCTAGACATGATGGTATTTACCTTATAGCTCCAAGGACCGTGATTACCCGTGTATACCATGGGTATAACTGCAGCTCTTTATTGACAATATATACGAGTGAATCTAAGACCTTCAAGTTATAAGCGAAAATGCTATCCTAGATGATGATTTCGGATGCTGGTTGATATGCTAGAATTCTGGTTTAGAATCGATGAATTGATTTGGATTCTAATTGAAAGATGATGATTTTAGAATTTTGGTTGACAGTAGTAGATAAGTTGAATAAAGCCATGATGAGGATGAATGGAGAGAATCCGAGTGATGATGTTAGTAACTTGGGAAGACGATTAAGACTTTTAGCAAATTACTATGAGATTAGTGGATCATGTGCTGACAGATTGTCCGCAGTTGACCTTTGACCTAGTGGACCCAATTGAGGAATGATAAATTGAGAACTTATATAACTGAAATTTTGGAGGGAAATGTTCAGATGGAATTACTGGTCTGATGAACCATTATTGTGTTAAGGATATGAATAAACTATTCTTTGGTAATGTTCTTCTTGTAGACGGGATCTTTATCGCGTAAGATTCTATGAGGATTGACCAAACTTTAAGGAATCCCAAAATCAGTTGGATCTAAAGTTGGATTCAAATTATAAAGTGGTCTTTTCACCAGAGTATCTTGGTTAAGTTGGAAAAAAGGACTTAACAAGAATTTTCGTATTGATAGGATCATGGATCGAGGTCGTCGTGGTAGGAATGTTAATCCTGACTTGATGAGGAAGAGCTCGACTCAGATGTTTGCAAAGACCATAGATCTCAGCAGCCTGTACCTTTCAAAAGTGAAGGAGAGCACTTGGGAGAAATTGTAGAGAAGTGGATGAAAGCTATGGAGGAGTACTTTGATGTCATAGGGTACAACAAAAAGAGTAAGGTGGCTCTTGCCAGGCTGAAGATTGTAGAAACAGCCAGAGTAGCATGGAGAAACTAGTGTGAGAAAAACCGTTTGGATCGGAATACCCAAACATGGAATGATCTCAAAGCTTACCTAAGGAAGAGATTCTTTCCTCTTAACTTCTTGGAAACTAAGATGAATGAATTCCTAGAGCTAACCCAGGGAAGCCGAACCATGGAGGAATACCACCAAGCGTTCACTCTCCTCCTCAAATACTTGCCACCACTAGATGAAGAACAGTTGATGGTCAGGTTTATTCGGGGAATGAACGAACCCTTGGATACCTTGGTAAAGAATGCCAAGCCAGTTTCCATGGCTGAAGCAATGTGGATGGCGAAGGATTTCGCCAAGGCCTTTGTTGTCAAGGTCCTGCCGAAGCGAACACCATCATCTTTCAAAAGATTCCTAGCTCCGGAAGGTGATTCCAACTTTCCACCTCCTAAGAGACAACAAGGTCAAACTCAGGATATGAGAAATTCCAAAATGGAAGAAAGGTCTTTTTCTCGCAACACAATCCCCAGGAATTCAACTTCAAAAGTTCCATCCTTGAACAAAGAAGTTAAATGCTTTAACTGCTAGGGATACGGTCATCGTAGTATGGATTGCCCAACTCCTTTTGGATTAAGGTTTTCAGGACAAGGAAGTGAGGGACTAAGATTCTAGATTCCAGCTCCTTCCTTCCATAGTAATCAAGGTCCTTTCCATTAAAATCAGGGAAACCCTAGAGGTAGACTCCCTAACCAACCCTTAGCTTCAATGCAAAGTAATGCAAGACCTCAATCTAAAAACTAGGAAAATCAAAGAGAGAAGTTCCCAAACCAGCCGTCCACTTCCAAGGCAGTAACGCTAGAAGTAATAGAAGAAGAAAGAGATTATCCTCCAGTTTGCGAGATGAGGACATCTCGCATTTTTAAGTGGGGTAGGATGTAAGGTTCCTCTCTCCGTCTTTTGAGATGTAAAGGTGTAAAAACCTCCCCTTCAATTTTTGTAATCATCCCCTATTTCAGTATGCAAGAAAATATTGTTTTCCCTTGTTTTTGTCCTAGAGAGAGAAAATGTTCTAGACAGAGATAATATAGAATTGAGATATTTTTGGATACAAAGTTTCTTCTTATATTTAAGATGATTTCCCTTGAAATAGAAGTTCAAAAATAATTTTCCAATGTGCATTAGAAATTAATTGAATGTGTATAAGAGACCTTAGCCTAAGGGTTCACATTTTAAGAAATTTTTGATTAAGGTCCAAATAAGGTTCTAAAGGGCCAATAGGATTAATCCAAGTGTTGAGATGACAAAAATACAAAGAATAAAAGAAAATCCCCCAAAAACGAGTAAATGTTTACATAAAATGAAGAGTTGACTAAGTACTCGGTTTATTAGTTAAAAATTGAGGTTTGTTAGTAAAAAAAATCAATTTTTGATATCTCATAAGTGGGGAAGGGGGCTCATGAAGGAGGCACCCTTTTCTCATCATTACCTTACATTTTTAATTAAAAAAATGAGATATTTTTATCTCTCCTCTCTCCTCCTCTAAACTGGATCAAAAAGTAAGCCAAACTGGTCCAAATCTTGTCCAAACTGGATAAAACTGAAACTAGAAACCTCTAGAATCCATTTGGACTTGGTTAATGGCCTCCCTCACCTATAAATAGACCCTCATTCCTTTGTATTTTCATCTTTGTGTATTTACATGCAAGTATTATCTTCATTTTAGTGTAAGTTTATTATCCCTCTATTTTGCCTCTACTTTGGGAAGCTTTGGAGCTTCACAAATCTCTATCCTCTCTTGGAGATTACCCTCCCCATCTTGGTGGCCAAGTTTGCCTTATGGGCTTCACTTCGTTTTAAAAGAATCAATCCAAAAATCAAGGGTAAGCCTTAATCCATGATGTTTTTCTATCTTTCTGAATGATAATCTTCTTCCCAACCCCTCTAATGCTTGGGAAACTTTTTAATCGATGGTTTTTTCTTGAAATCAAGCTTTTTAATGATTCATAATGTTTAAATGGTTTAATGCTAATCTTTATGCTTAATTATAATATTTTTTTCATTTTAGTAAATCTCTCCTTTTGAAAGATTAATCATCTTTATGGTTAGATCCTTGTTAGAAAGGATGGATCTTAATGATAATCTCATTATCTTAATCAAAACTCTAGGCTTGTTAAGCTAGAGAAGAAGATTAAATATTTTTATGATTTTAATCTAGTTAAAAATGATGATTAATTCTTTTAAGCTTGTTTATGATTAAGAAAAATCATATTAATTCATTTTAAGATTGAAAGAGAGTTATGCTAATATTTTTGTAAGTATTTTCATATAGTAATGATGAATGGATATTTTAAGAATAATGAAAAGGTTTAAATATAATTATGCTATGTATGCATAATAGAATTTTAGTTTAAAAGAGGTGTTCCTATCACATTTTAATTATGAGTATTTATTTAAGATTAGAAAACTGAACATTCTCCGAAATTACAGCGAAGCTATGGTAAAATTTTTCAAAAAAAATATGAATCTTATTTTTATGCATAAATTTAATAATAAAGAAATTTCCATTATATTCTAGGAATATACATTTTCATGCTAAAAGAATGATTTTTGTTATATTTATGGAGAATACTTTTATAGTATTTATGCACAATTGTTTAAATAGAGAAAAGAGGAATTTTTGTTATATTTATTTTTACATGCAAAAAAATTTAGATGCAAAAAGAGAAATTTTCACGATATTCTGGGTACAAACATTTTGAATATTAAAAGAGGAATTTTTGGCATATCTCAAAATATGGATATTTTTATTTATTTAAAAGTAGAGTTTTGAGTATTATCATTTCTTATATAAAATATGGGGAAGCTATGGAAAAATTTATATCATTAGAGAATGAATTTATGCATAATAAATTTTATGCTAAAAGTGAAGTTTTGAGCATTATTGAATTGTCTGAAAAATAAAGAAGGTTATGCATAAATTTTCTAGAATCATTTAATTTATGAGAATTATGGAAATGATTCGACATTTAGATAAATGCATTAGTGTTTATATGGAAAGAGGAAATATGGGTATAATTGATTTTGTAAATTCCATGAACCTTTTATTTAAAAAGAAGTATATTGAGCATATTTTATCTTGAGAAATTGGAGAAAGAATGTGAAAATATTCATATGAATACATCGAGAAAACACGGATAATTCTTAATCAAAAAAAGGAATTTTGAACACGTATTACTTTTGGAATTTTGAACTATACGTCTGGATTCTTGAAAAAAAGAATCTTGGAGTACATATTCTGAACGGGAAAAGGATTTTCCACCCAACACCATATTAGATAATTTGGGAAAAATCCCATTCCCATTTGAAAAATGGGAGCATGGTGAACTTGTCCCAAAAGTTTGTCAAAACCCCCTCATGTGACATATCATCGGAAAGATCTTGAAGAGTAGAATCTAAATCTATGATCTTCGACAAATTTGGAGTTAGTATGTTCAAGATATATCCAAA
Organism: Cibotium barometz; assembly: GCF_041138505.1. Classification (NCBI taxonomy): domain Eukaryota; kingdom Viridiplantae; phylum Streptophyta; class Polypodiopsida; order Cyatheales; family Cibotiaceae; genus Cibotium; species Cibotium barometz. Next base: position 50,960,748 of record NC_141046.1, on the reverse strand, counting down.
ACTATATGGAGTATTTGATTCCCAAAATGTGAGATTTTTCCCAAATTACCTAATATTGACTTACCCAAAAAAATGTCAGAAACACGCTGAGTTGGATAAACATGAATACTTATGACTAACCTGTCCCTAGATTCCCTGGGAAAGGAATCTAGAATCCTTGAGAGGAGCAAGGATCCAAAAAGTGAACAAAAGTTTAGATTTAATGGAATCGAGAAAAAGTTGCCTTTAACTAAGCCAACCGAGACTTATAAAAGTTCTCTCACTATTCAAAAGTAGAGTAACTATACTTTTAACCTGAATGAATGGATGGGATATGTTGTGAATGGATGTGATTGGATATGGAATGATGTGAATGGATGCGATATGATGTGAATGGATATGATGTGAATGGATATGAATGGATGTGATATGATGTGAATGGATATGAATGGATGCGATATGAATGGATGCGATATGAATGGATGCGATATGATGTGAATGGATATGAATGGATGCGATATGAATGGATGCGATATGATGTGAATGGATATGAATGGATATGGAATGGATGCGATATGATGTGAATGGATATGAATGGATATGGAATGATGTGAATGGATATGAATGGATATAAATGGATGTGATATGAAATGATGTGAATGGATATGAAATGATGTGAATGGATATGAATGGATATGGAATGATGTGAATGGATATGAAATGATGTGAATGGATATAAATGGATGTGATATGATTTGAATGGATGCGATATGATTTGAATGGATGTGATATGATACAAATGGATGCGATATGATTTGAATGGATGCGATATGATTTGAATGGATGTGATATGATACAAATGGATGCGATATGATTTGAATGGATGTGATATGATGTGAATGGATGTAGGACGATGTGAATGGATATGAATGGATGTGGAATGATGCGATGTGATTGATGTAGAAGAATGTGGAATAATAAAAAATGATGTGAAATAATGGGAGTTTGTTGGAAATTGTATTTGTATATGAAATTTGTTTTTAAAGATTGTTTTATGTCAAGAATGCGGGAGGAGGCATTTTGACTATGTTGTCAAGAATGCGGGAGGAGGCATTTTGACTATGTTGTCAAATAAGGTCGTTGATGAGGATCTAAGTGAAAAGGTTACAAAAAAGTTGACCGAGAGTCAATGAAGGGCGTCTCGCATGGCAAGGTCGGCCAAGGTCTTGACCAGCCTCAGTTCGATTAAAATGGTAAGCTTCCGGTACAGTGGATGAGGGACCAAGGAAGTAGCCTATGAGTGAAGCTCTAGGTGACCTGCGAAGGAGCCTAGAGGGCACTGACTATACGATGCTTGGGTCACCCATGATACCCACGTGTGCGTCGGGGAAGAAAATGAGTTGGAGTTGTTTTCTGAAATGGGCATGGATCTGGTTGATTGGCCTTGCTGGTCTTTAACGAATGAGTTCATGGCTCTTTTACATGGATCTTGTTGTTTGATCTAGCTGATCTTCAATGGAGAGTCCATATAGATTTTATGTGATTATATTCCTAGGTACTATGGGCTAAGGACTATTGAAAAGGCCCCTATGTGAGCAGGTGGTGAGCATTCTAGTTGCCAATGATGCCATAGGTATGCCAAGGAAGAAATGATTCGAAATTGGACTGGGAAATGAAATACTGAGGATCTTGATGGGAAACACTTTGGTTTTGTTCCAACTCTATTTTAAAGACAGCTGAATCTATGAAAATGCAATTTTATATTGGGTGCATAAGTGGTGTGTCTATTTTGTAATTTGCTTGAGTGCCGGGGATAGGGGGCCTAGGAACTCTTTTCCCTAGTACCTGAGACAAAACATAACCAAATTTTGATAATGGATCCTATCAATACAGTGATTGGGCGGTTGGCTAACCCATGGGTGTAGACTAGACTAATGGATCCTATCAATACAGTGATTGGGCGGTTGGCTAACCCATGGGTGTAGACTAGACTAATGGATTCCTATAATAAAATTCAATTTTGTTCAAGTTACGATAGTTGAAGTAAAGCACGGATAATCCTTGTTCTATGGAAAAGAATCAATGGCTCTGCCTCTTTTGACGGGGAAAAAAGCGTTGGTCTCTATGATCCAAGTGCAAGCTCCTCCCTTGATCCAGCCATGTGACCTGCGAGTCCGATCGGAATGCAAAAGGGTAATTAAGGCTCTCGACTACGTTAGAATAAATTTTCCTCGAGGAATTATCTATGCCTTCTGGGCGAGGAAGTTTTTTTTGGGTTCGGTTTTGGAAGAACCGAGGGATTAGTCTCTTGTTCGGGCATTCGTGGTGGGCAAGGCCCCGAGTGGGAAGCTCTTCCCTACGCAAGAAGTTGCTACTTCCATTGCTAGCACCCTAGAATTCAATGCGTAGAGGGGGCCAGGATCTTTCACAAGTTTATCAACAATTTTGTCCAAGATGACTGATTTTTGCAACACCTGACACCAACTACATAGGTTGAGCACAATAAGGTGTAATGGATAGAAGACTACATATTTGGGATCGGTTAGTACTAGGTCCCCCCCCCCAAAAGATACCCATAATAATGGTAGGGTTGGCATCATGTTGTGTATTTTGTTTAATTAGTGTCAAATCTCCTAGGCTTAAATCTTCAGATATATTTATTTCATATTGAAGTAAAGAGAGTGTTAGTGTAGACAAAAAGAGAGTAAGAGTTTTAGGAGGGGCGAGAGGAGTCATCGGCAAAAATGAACCTATCTCCGAAGCTCGCTCAAGAAGTAAGCACAACTCGTCGGGGGGCTCTTGTCTTTCACTTTGTTCCTAGATTGCTAGTTGTTTCTCCAATTCTTGTATCCTTAAGTGTTTGGTGGTTAGAAGTTCTAAAATGTCTATTTCTCTCACAATTCTTGCTGCATCAAATTCCTCAAATCTTCTGGTGGCACCTTCTTGTGCTTGTCTGGCCGAGGCTTCCAACTCTTGAGTCTTTGCAATCTTCTGAAGCCTTTCAGCTGTGCTGGCAATGCGTGGACGGTGTGGAGTTGTTGGGTAATCTATAGCACTTCTCTTTGTGGGTATTCCCAAGCATCTCCATCTCTAAAGATTTGGCATTTATTCTCATTTAGGGCCCTTTTTTTCTCTACATTGGATTTGTTTGTTTGTTCCCATTCTATCTGGAGCAGGAGAACTTTGTCATTAGCATCTTTGAGAGTTGCAGATGTAGATGTGAAGTTCTTTTGTAATTCCTCTTCCTTGGCCTGGAATGTTCTTTGGACCTCCTGAAGCTTTTGAGCATGGATGTTGGCTTGTTCCTTAGCATGCACAGCTTCTCTTTGAATTTGTTCTTTGGCGTGCTCCATTTGTCCCTTTAGGTCTGTATTTTGTTTAATTCTTTGCATTAGTGTTTGGTTGAGCACTAGATTATTGCTTTCTAGTGTTTGATACCTTACTTTTTGCTCTTCAGAAGCCTTTAAACCAAGTTGCTTCTACTGCTGTTAAGTGATCCTGGAGTGTTTGAACTTGTTTTGTGGCATCTTGGACCTGTTTCCATAGTGTTGCATCTCTATCTTGAAGCATGTGAGTGGTCAGTAGATGACAGCGCCACACCCGTTGTTCTATCTTGAAGCATGTGAGTGGTCAGTAGATGACAGCGCCACACCCGTTGTTCTTTTTTCCAAATAGAGGCACTAGTTGTAGCTATGTCTTCCAATTCATATGTGGTAATTGTAATAGATTTTCTAGGCCCTCTACAGTCTTGTTCAATAATTGCGTATAATTCGGATTATGTAAGAAGCATTTTTCTCGAATTCTATCTGCATCCTCTAGCCATTGTCATTTGCCAAGACTCGTTTCTTCCTCATTTCTCTTTCTCTTGGCTACATTCAGTCTTTCTTTGAGGACCTCTACAAGTGTTGAGGTTGACTCTTTGTAACTTTGGTGCCCTTGTTATTGCAACTTCTCTTGTTCTGTACCCAACAACTCAGCATGTGGATCTGATATAATGGAATTCCAAAGTGGTATAAGATTCCTCCCTCCAGCTTTTGAGGTGTACAGGTGTAGGAACCTCCCCTTCTGATCTTGTAATTATTCCCCTCTTTGAAATAAAATAAAGATTACATTTTACCCTGTTTTGACCAAGAGACAGAAAATGTCTAGAGAGAGGTAATCCAAAATTGAGATATTTTTGGATATAAAAATCCTCCTAGTGTCTAAAATGGTTTCCCTTGAAATAGAAATTCAAAAATAACTTTCCAATGTGCAATTAGAATTAATTGAAAATAGGTAAAAAGGACCTTAGCCTAAGGGTCCAGATTTTTAAAATTTTTTGAATCATGCTCCAATTAAGGTTCCTATGGGCCAATAGGGTCAATCCTAGTGTGGGGAGGAGATAAATCCAATTTATAAAAGAAAAACCCCAAAAAATGAGTAAATGCTCACATAAGATGAAGAGTTGACTAAGGACAAGGTTTATTAGTAAAATTTTTTGAGTATTACTAAAAACATAAGATATTTTGGGTATAATGATTCAATTTTGACACCTTGGTAAGGAGAAGAAGGGATCTTCAAGGAGGCGCCTATTTCACATGTGGTGGAGTTTTAAACTCAAAAATATTGTGATATTTTTACCTCTCCTCTCTCCTAGATCAAACCAAATCAAAAGGGAGCCAAACTAGGTCCAAATCTTGTCCAAATTCAACCAACTGAACCTAGAAAATTCGAGAAACTAGTTGGACCTTGTTAGAGGCCTTCCTCACCTATAAATAGATCCTTAGCCCTTTGTAAAAAAATATGAGAACTATACCATGCCAGTATTATATTGAAATAATGATATTTTCTATTATCCTCTAAAAATCCTCTACGAATTGAAAAAATTGGAGCTTCTCTCTCTCTTCAATCTTCCTTGGAGACTTCATCAACATACCAAACCAATTGATTGGTTGGGGGCCTCTACTTTGATCAGAGAATCAAGCAATCTAGGAGATAAATTGTGGGTTATGGTCCTTTTTCTTTAATCTCCAAATGTTTCTCTCTTCTCAACCCCTCTGAACCTTGAGAAGCATTTAATTGAATGGCTTTTTAATACAAATGAAGTTCTTTAATGAATTGTGGTGATAAAACACATAAATTTCCATTTATGCTTAAATTAAATATTTTTTTAAGCATGTCTCTCTCTCCCCCAAAGAATGGTCATTACTATTGCCTATTCTATATTCAAATGAAGCTTCTCATGAAGCAATTCTCTAATCTAAAAGTAATTTTTATGCTTGTCAAATTAGAGGCCAAATAAGTGGCTTTTTAATGCTTTTATGCTATTTAATTTATGAAAAAATTAAGAATCAAGTCCATAATTGGATATTGATCCAATTAATGGTTATTCTAGTCATAGGGATATTACTAAACTTATGCTTTCAAATTATTGAGAATTATCAGTAATAGCAGGAGAGCTATGGTAAATTTTTTTTAAAATTAACACATAAATCATTTTCATTCATAATATGAAAAGAGGACTTCCTATCATATTCTAGGATTAATCATCCTAGATTAATTGAATGATTCTCATTATAGAAAAATTAATTTTTATGTTTATGCATAAATGGTTAATTAGAAAAAAGAAGAATTTCTAGTAATCCATTTTTATGTTAAAAAAGAAATCCCCATGACAATGGAAATTCATGTATTCCAATGAACTAAGAGAAAAATTGTGATGCTAAAATAATGTATATTTTATTTAAAAATTAAAGAAGGATTCTAGTTAAATTTATCTTTTTGTATAGATAAGTTTAAATGATGAAAGAGAAATTCTTACCATATTGGAATTCAAATATTTAAATGAGGAAAGGGTAATTTTTAGCATATTAAAATTAATGGGTATTTTATTTAGATTCAAAGATAAATAATTTTAGATAAATTTATTTTATCTATGAGAAATATTTAAATGGTAAAAGAGGAATTCCTATGACATTTGGAATTCCATCATTGAGATGGGAAAAGAGAAATTCCTAGTATATTGAAATTAATGAGTATTTTAATTAAATTCAAAGATAAAATTTAGATAAATTTATTTTATCTATGAGAAATATTTAAATGGTAAAAGAGGAATTCCTATGACATTTGGAATTCCATCATTGAGATGGGAAAAGAGAAATTCCTAGTATATTGGAATTAATGAGTATTTTAATTAAATTCAAAGATGAAATTTAGATAAATTTATTTTATCTACGAGAAATATTTAAATGTTAAAAGAGGAATTCCTATGACATTTCGAATTACATCATTTAGATGGAAAAAGAGAAATTTCTAGCATATTGAATTAATGGGTATTTTGTTTTAGATGAAATTACTTTATGAAATCTTTGATGATAAAAGAGAAATACCCATGACATTGGAATGTAATTAATTAAATGTAAAAAGAGAAATTCCCATGGTATTTGAGATCCAAGAAATTAAATGAGAAGAAGAATTTTTAGTATAATTCAATTTATGATTATTTACCAAAAGTGGAAATATGGGTAGAATTGATTTTTGTAAATCCCATGAATCCTTTTATTCAAAAGAGGAATATTGAATATAATTCATTTGAGAAATTGAGAATGAATATGGAAATAGTCTTCGAGAAAAAGAACCTTTAATTAGGCCAAGCAATTAGCAAAATTTTAGAAAAAGTCCCATTATGGGGATCAACCTCGAAAAAGCTATTAAATGGGAATAGCATGTGAATGGATGAGATAAGGTGAAAATAGGATGCGATAAGATGTGTATGGGATGTGATAAGATGTAAATGAGATGCGATAGAATGAAAATGGATGTGATAAGATGTGTATGGGTTGTAATAGAATGTAAATGGATGTGGTAAGAGGTGTATGGGATGTAATAGAATGTAAATGGATGTGGTAAGAGGTGTATGGGATGTGATAGAATGTGAATGGATGTGATAAGATGTGTAGGGGATGTGATAGGATGTGATAAGATGTGATGTAATGAGAATGAATGTGGATGTGTATGTGGAAGAATGGATGTGGATGTGTATGTGAAAGGATGTGATGTCGATGTTAGTGAATGAATGAGATGTGATGTGATGTGAATCGTGAAGAATGAATGAGATGAGATGTGAAATGAATGAGATGAGATGTGATGTAGATTGAGACAGATGTGAAATGAATGAGGTGTGATGGGATGTGAATATGGGTTGATGCGAGTGGATGAGATGTGATAAGAATAAATGAGGAAAGATGTGATGAGATGGAAAATGATGTGATTGGATGAGAATGGGTATACATATGAATTGGATATGGATTAAGTAATGTGGATGGATGTGGAACAATGTGAAAGACGAGAGTTCATTATAGGAATTGTATTTATGACCTATTTTTAAATGACTGTTTTATGTCAAAAATATTGGGGAAGCATTTTAACCGTATTGTGAATGAGGTCATGGAGACCTAGCAGATAAAGTTGCAACAACTGACGGAGAGTCAACGAAGGACATCTCGCGTAGCAAGGTCTTGGGCAAGGTCTTGACCAGCCTCGGTTCGATTCAGATAGTGAGCTTGCGGTAGGCTGGATGACGGACCAAGGAAGCGACCTATGAGTGAAGCGCTAGGTGACCTATGAAGGATCCTAGAGGGTTCTTACCATACGGTGCTCGAGCTCTGGGGGGTCGCCAAAGATACCTGATGAAAAACAGGCAGAGGGAGACCCTAATGTATATTGCAAACCCTAACCATACGGGGAAGCCATCTCCCTTCTCACACAATGCATAAAGCCATAATCCATAATATACAACTCACACTATGTGTTGTGTCCACACACTACTAACCCTAGCTAATGTCCACACACTATGACCAGCTGGACGCAGTCATTTATGTCTCACACATGTTGCTACCTAACATGCCAGCACATAGCACAGCTAGCACACACTGACATCGAGCTTGAATCTCAACAGCCCCTCTCAAGCTCATGATGTACTGCCATAGATGAAGATGTAGATGAGCTTGGGCTATCAAAGCTCTCAACACTCCCCCTCAAGCTCATCCCACGTACTCCCAACATAGTACGGAAGTACTCAAACTTCTCCTTGCTAAGTGGCTTTGTAAAGATGTTGGCCACCTTCTCTTCAGTCTTCACATATTGTAGATCCACTGTACCATCCAACACTTTCTCTCTGACAAAGTGACTGTGGACCTCTATGTGTTTGGTCCGCGCATGAAAAATCGGATTCTTGGCCAATTGTATGCTTCTCATGTTGTCACAATGAATGACAACCTTGCCATCAATAGGCTTACCCAAATTAGCCAAGATATTCTTTAACCATACTCCTTCACATGTAGCAATGGCTGCACCCCTGTATTCAGCCTCTGTACTGGATAAAGCAATAGTAGGTTGCTTCTTGCTACTCCAACTCACCAGGGCACTTCCAAGTGTAAAGGCATAACCACCACTAGTAGACCTCCTATCATATGAGCTACCTGCCCAATCTGCATCTAAGACCGTATTAGGTATTATGGGAAAAATCCCGCATTATGGGAATTTTGAAATTGAGAGGTTTCATGTATTATGGGAATTTCCCACTTAATGTGGGACTTAATGTGGGAAAAGTTATTGTGGAATTTCTTAATATAGAACGGAGGAAGGTAGTGTTGAGATAATCACTGTTCGAACCAAAAAAGTGATTTAATTAGTATTTGTGCATAAACATATTTTGAAAGGAGTTTGATAATCATGTAGGAAGGTGGTGTTGATAAACACCATTAATAAGAAAGTGGTATTTGTTTCTTTGCAACAAGGACCTACACCAATTGAGTTGTACACTGCACAAAATTTATGAAACAATTGAACAAATAAGATAGAAATATTATTATATTAAAAAAATGTAGGAGGCACAAAGAAAAATTTCATTCAATAAGTGAAAATAAAAAATTTCATTCAATAAGTGAAAATTTCATTCAATAAGTGAAAATAAAAAATAAAGAAGATAGTACAAATGTACATCTCTTTTGGATATTAGAGTTATAACCTAAAAATCCACATTGTCAATATTGCATCTACAAATGCTACTCCTCATTGAAGGAACCATCAATATGAGCTCCATCCTCACAAGCCAAGCCTAAGCATGCTTTTGCTTTACGAGCTTCCTTTTCTGGTATCTTGATTCTTTTGTATGGTGGTGGAGTCCCCACGACCAAAGAATTGCATCAGCATTTTCCCATACTTGTTGTTTTGCCTCATTAATTTTCCAATATCCCTTCCAACAATCAACATAAGCTTGAGTATCTGTCAAACCTTTCTTCCTTGCACAAGGTCCCCAATATTGAATCAAGAGTTTCTTGTAATTTGGTGATGTAGGCTCATCATCAATATCCGATTCAGCCATAGCAAGCCAAACTGGATAGATGTTTGTGTCATCTGGGTGCAGCATAACAAAGTGTCCTTGCTGAACATGTAGCATAGGGTTAAATGCCTCCCTTGGTTTATCTCGTGCAGGCCCACAATAATGATCATTATGTTCTTCAATACCTAAGAATCTTTGTGCCTGCAATTGTTCAACATTCATATCATCTAATTGATGGGACCCTTCAGATTTTGGCCAAAAATCTGTGTACTTTCTCGCCTCTGATTGTATTGGTTTTCCAAGCTCTTCGATTACATTACTCCAATAATCTATGATGGGCCTATAATATCTTGGCACAAATGAACCATTACTTAGATTCTGCCAAAATTTTATGTAACCCTTCAATCCTGATATTACTTCTGCATGCATCTTTATATGCTCGGCCATTGGTAGTAGAGGTGGATCTCCTTTTGGTAACCTTGGTTTACCTTCACTGTCTGTCTGTCTTCCAAAGACAGATACTTCCACTCCAATTACGAATAGCTACATGTGCCTTAAATTGCATTACCGGTGTGTCTCCTTCCATGAAGAACCTAAATAGAAGTGGTTTGGAGTGACCTATAAGTGCTTCTTGCCCATCACAAATGTAGCCATCACAATATGCCTTGAAGTCAGGGACCTCTGTAAGCAAGAAGGGAACTGGAGAAGAAGTTGAGCTGGTTCTTAAAGTATCCATCAAATGTGGTAAAGTAAAGGTTTGCCCCACTCTTAATTTCTCTGAAAACCTGCTAAACATGGCATCTATATCCTCATGTGTATGTCCGACCATTAGAAATCCCAACTGTACAGTTTTGAAAGCACCCCGTGCAACAAGCAATGACAAATAGGCAAATAAGTACCGATTTTTATTTTCTCCAATACAATTATCTAGTTGTAGCAACAAGTTTTCTGGCAACTTGCGAAACGAGGAAACCCAATTCATTGTGTCTCCCTGATTTATACATGGTTCAACAATGGGATCTTTACCATCACTCATATTGTGGTTGTCTAAAACTGTCCTTGAATTTAAAGCATGTAGAAGTGAAACATTGCTCCTTGGAAGCCCATTTGTTACTAGATCACCAACAGGGATTTCATTAACGTCTTCACAATTTCGTGATCACATTGTATTCACAATTTCGTTAACGTCTTCACAATTTCGTGATCACGTTAACAAAACCTAGTGTTAACATATTAAAACTTGTGATCACATTGTATATTCACATGACCTGAGAAATGACCTGTCGGAACCCACTAGTCCAGTAACACCTCCGGGCTTCTATCTTTCTCGGCGGGCCCGCCGGGATACAGAGTTTTCCCGGCGGGCCCGCCGGGAAAGACAAAAGCCCGGCGGGCCCGCCGGGAAAAATAAGGAACACCGGCGGGGTATTATTCTGTATATAAATACTGCCCGACACCCATCGTACAACTTTTGGGAAGATAGTCCTTGTTTTGGGGGCGTGATATCTCTCCTCAAAGTACTTGTAGAGCTCTCGAGTTGCTAGAAGTGTCCTCTTGGGAAGAACGTCCTTATTTTAGGGGCTGTCATCTTTCCTTGTAGGCACTCCTAAGGCTATTGGGCCACTCGTCCTTAGTTCTTTGAACTGGGGGCAGGGTGTGGTTCGTAGCTAATACTTGCGGAGATTTAGGGACAAATTTGGAGTCATTCAGCCTTGCATTTGAGCCACGTACGTAATCTACCTACCTCATTCTGCTTTATGAATGGTTTGATGGAGCCAAGAGTCCTGCTTAGGGGCTTGTATTGGTTCTTGATACTTGATATAGTTTAGAGTAGACAAGGGTCTATTGTCCTATACTAGAGTATTGGGCAAGCATAGATCTTTGATTTTTTTTGTGAATGTTAGAGAAGGTCTATTGTCCTATACTAGAGTATTGGGCAAGCATAGATCTTTGATTGTATAAAGTATCCTTAATTGGGTATAAAAGGCATCCTTCATTGGGGGCGCAATGTGCATGATAGTCTCGAAGTAGTTTTGTAGTAAGACCTTGCAAGATAGTTTGAAGTAGTTTTATGTTATGTGATGATCTTTTGTATTTGTCAAGATAGTTTCGAAGTACTTTGTCTGCAGATGTATGTTTTGTCATACGTGAGTGATTTGTTGTTTTTTCATTTGTGTATTCATTGTTATATGCTTGGTTGAATAGGTTATTTGTTGAGATGGAGGACAATGTTGGATCCAGTGATACCTCCAATAGAGTCCAAATTTCAAATAGCAGAAAAAAAAAGGCACCTGGGATAGAGTGGCAATATGCAATTAACGTTGGTGATCGATTCATAGATTGGGAGTGTAAGCTATGCCATGCAGTAAAATCAAGTGGGGCGCCTCGACTAAGAGAGCACTTTTTAGGCGGACCGAAGAAAAAGTCATGTACCCACCCCTCTGCACCTATAGTGGCCAAACGCATAAGAGAAGAAATTCAAAAGAAAGATTCAAGAAAACATGACACTCCTACCGTTAATGTATCAAGGCAGCAAGAACACTGTTGTTCTAATCATCAAACTCCCGCTACTTCGCCTACTTGTACCCCGAACGGCAATGTGCAACCAGAAAGTAATCTACCCAGTGCATCTTCTTGCAAGCGAAACTTTGACGTAGGAAATATACCCATGCGTCAAACTTCATTGCAAGAAAGCCTACGTCAAGGTCGACTCGATGATGCACAACTCGTCCTTGCTGAAGCGATTTACTTTTCTGGAAGTGCTATGATGATGGTGGACAGTGAGCATTGGAAGAGAGCATGGAAGAAAATTGGTGAGTTTGGACCAGGGTTTTCACCGCCTACGTACCATGCTATGCGAAATGATCTATTAGAGAAATGTTATGCGCAGGTAAAAGAACGTGTACAAAGAATAATTCTTAGCAATATAGAGCTTTCTGGATGTAGTATAGTAAGTGATGGATGGTCTAATGTGCAAAGAAAACCATTAATTAATGTAATGGTTATATCACCTAGAGGTGAGACTTTCATCCGTGCCGTGGATTCAGCTGGTTCAATCAAAACTGGGGCTTACATTGCTCAAGTCATTAGCTCTATGATAGAGGAAGTGGGTGCCAAAAATGTAGTCCAAGTCGTCATGGACAATGCAAAAAATTGTAAAAATGCATCCAGAATCCTACAGCGACAATATCCACATATTTTTCCGGTAGGCTGTAATACTCATAGTTTGAATCTTGTATTAAAAGATTGGTATAAATCTGATGATACCAAATGGTTTGCCTCAATCGTCGACACTGCTCGCCAGCTTGTGAAATTCATGCTCAAGAGACAGAGAGTTTTAGATATGTTTCGACCTCGCATGTCAGTTATGTTAAAGCTTCCAGCGGAGACTAGGTTTTGCACTCACTTTTACACTTTTGAGTCTCTTCTTAGAAATAAAGATGCAGTTTGTGAAACATTTACATGCATGGCATTTCATGACTGGGAGAACACTCAACTTGAAAAAGTGAAAGAGAAAATCAAAGTCTTGAAGGGAGCACTTACGAGAAGAAGTTGGTGGAACAGTGTGATGGATGCATACCATGTAATGATGCATGTTATGTATGCTATACGAAGTCTTGATCAAAGAGCGCCTAATCTCGGAAAAGCATGGATGCAATGGTGGACTGTCCAGCGGAGTTTGGAGTGTCCTGAGAAATTAGAGCATTCAGTGGTGGAAAAGCAATGGCGTGTACCATTCTCCAGTAGACAAAGAAAAGTTCTGTTGAAGTACTTTCATGCTAGATGGATTGGAGCGCATTCACCACTGCATAGTGCTGCTTACATATTAGATCCTGAATATTGGAATATGGATTTGATGTCCAATGTTGAGGTGGTGCAAGATTTTAATAAAGTGGTAAACACTTTCTATAATAATGATGATGATCGTGTACAGTGCATAAAGGAGATGACCTCATTTCGGTTGAAAGAGGGTTTATTTTCCAACTCCCTTGTTCAACAAATGGCTAAAGAGCAACCTGCATGGAAGTGGTGGATGATGAATGGTGGTGACCATTATGCTTTATTGCGCAACCTTGCGATGAAGGTTCTAAGTCAGTGCTCTTCAAACTCAGGCTCAGAAAGAAACTGGAGCATGTATAAATATATTCATAGTACTATTCGCAATCGACTTCTTGTGGATCGAGCAGATAAACTTGTTTACATGTACTGCAATGAAAAGATCTTGCGAGACATCGAAAGCGAAGAGTATGAAGAAGATATGCCCAGATGGATGTACAATTGTGAAGATGTAGTAGACGAGAACTTTGATGTTGGACGTACGTTGTGCACCACCCTTGAGATAGAAGACAATTTAGACATTGACTTAGATGAGCTTAATTTAGCAGACGAGAGAGTAAATGGTGAAAGAATTTTGGAGCAAGATACTGACATAGAGGAAGAAGTCACTTCATTAATTTAATAAAAAGTACTCGTACAAATGATCATATTTGGAGAAATTATCAATACAAAAGTAGAATTTGTTTTTCTTAGCTCTCATCTTGAAATAAATTGCGAATTGCACTAGGAGTTGCATCTAAAGGTCCTGATGGTTTATATTCGCTAGCCATGCCGAACACTGTATAAATACGTTGATTTATTGGGACACTGCACAATGCACATGTGGAAGTATTTTGCATTTGTCTCACTAAACATATTAAGTGGTAATAGTGTCCACATGGTAGTATATACTGGCCGCTCCACCCATCGAATACTTTGTAACATACAGGACATTGGGGGGTGGAGGAACTTGTAGCCTCAGCAGAAACTCCCACAAGATCAGGATGTATCAAAAAATGAGAGATGTGGTTTCCTTGGCGCACAGGAGCAATACGTGAGGAGATGCTCTGCACATCTTGGCTGATCTTTGTTAGCTGCTCTTGAATCCCTCTATTGGCCGGGGGAGGAGTTGACGCTTGAGTTAATCGGTCAGCTTATTTCTCCTTCTCTGCTAGCTGTGCCCCTAAGCTTTTTTTGACCTGGTTTACTCCAGTCCAGCGCCCTCCACCATGAGAGCAAGTTCTTCTCTTGTGAATGTCACTGTCTCTTCACGTATGTCGTGGGTGTTGACAGTGGCCTCTCTGGAGGCAAAGTCTACTGGAGTTTCTAGGATGAAGTGAGCATATAGCATTTTAGCAAAATAGAGTGGAGCGTCGGCGTTATGGAGAGGACGACCGTACACCTCCAAGAAAATGCGCTCGGCATTAGTTTTGATATCATTGTGAGTGCAACGAGAAATCTTCCATCTTCCCTTCTTAATCTCGCCATCTGGACATGGCCATATTTCCTTTATCATCTCTGTGGTTACGCGTTTGTTTATGTCTTTCCATTGGGCATAAGTTGGATTTGTCCATTTCGATAACCTGCATGCTGTTCTTGTAGCTTCGCGGGCTGTCAGGCCATGTGCAAGGGCCTTCATTCGCTCGTATGCCTTCTTGGCTAACTCCTGATGCTCGTTCGCTTGCGCTTGCTCCATATCTGCATGAACGTAAATGACTTTAGGATTTTAATGAACTGTAAAGATCAACGTAAGATAAATTGACCATTACTCTCAAAATCTTGAAGTCAAACACCACGAGAGGAGATATGTATTGCAAAGACTCAATGAGAAATATCCACTTGACTCCAAAAACACTTCAAACAATGCTCGCACATCAAATTTTGAAGAGAAAACATAAACTTAAACACCACAAGAGAAGAGAGATGTTGCAAAGACTCAATGAAGAGAGAAACAAAATTTTGAAACATTGGACACATCAAATTTTGAAGAGAGAAACAAAACGCCATTCCTGAAACTTAATCTCTTGATACTGTATCATTACAAAGTTGGGGTGAATGCCACCGATAGCTCTACAAGAGGACGTTGTGCCCTCGTAGGGTCAGTATTTAGTGATCTAAAAAATTCAACTACTTGCAAAATTGATTTTCGCTCATCGCGATTAGGCAGAAACATCCAATTTTTGACTCTATGAATAATAGTATCCATGGTAACTTTGTCATGGGAACTATTATCCATCCACAACTCTTACACTTTCTGCCAAAAGTCATATAAAGTTTGTAATAAATATCCCAAGGCAAAAACATCAGATGCAGGAGTGTATGCATCTGCCAAAAATGGATCATAAAGCTCTGGGGCTATCCACGGCCGTTTATTTCGCTCTCTGTCTGCGTGGGAGACTGCCTGTGCCACCTTCTCGGGGTTCTTGTCTGCTTCAAAAACAAAATTGAGAGACACCCGTTTTTTGGGCGCTCTCAGCAGCAACCCCCAATCAATAATACCTATACGTGGCTTTAGCTCTTTTGTATAATCCAACACTACATTGAAAGGATGTAGGTCGGTATGTACAATACCTGCCATATGTGCTGCCGCTACACCTTCCACCAGGGCATGCATAATATGTGGCATGTTTATTACTACCTCTTTTATTTTTGAAAGTTCTAGATGACCTAAAGGGATATTATCAGGCGGGGGTTGTCTCCATCCTCGATCCAAACGAAAAATGGCTCTGGTGAACTCACTGAATCTGAAGGGAACCTTCAGAAGAGTGTCACCAAGAGCGCCGCCATTATAGTACGGGAAAATTGTGATCCATGGAGCCTCTTTTGTAAAGGCAATGCATCGGACAATTGATGGATGTAGCACTTGCATACCCTGCTCTGCCTGGAAGCTCTCGAACTTCGCGCTGCCTTCTCCTTTGTAGTGCTTTCCGCAAAAAGTGATATGCTCCGGTAAAAATGATATGCCTTTAATTGCATACTCTTTTACTGTTCCAAACACACCGGAGCCTATTGTTCGTCCTTCGTGAAGAGCTTCGTGCGGGATGCCAATAAGATGTGTGCACATAGAATTGTAGATGGTACGATTAATGACACCTGTACCACTTGCATCTGCCTGACTGGACGTTGCAGCAACGTCCTGGGCAATGCGCACTCTTTTGGGGAGGGACTCTGCATCCAACGCCTTCATGCGCTTGCTCTTGGCTCTTTGCTCGCTCCATACAACGTCCCATAACTATAGACGTTGCATATTGGCTTCAGGCGGGGCAGCATCTCTAAGATCACTGCATGCTACACGTATGCTCCCCAAAATGGTTCGTGTTATGTGCTGATGGTTGAAATTTGCTATCTTCTGTCTATCTAGCAGCTCAGCGTTGCCTCCGCTTCGAAGCCGACG
Organism: Cibotium barometz; assembly: GCF_041138505.1. Classification (NCBI taxonomy): domain Eukaryota; kingdom Viridiplantae; phylum Streptophyta; class Polypodiopsida; order Cyatheales; family Cibotiaceae; genus Cibotium; species Cibotium barometz. Next base: position 50,944,237 of record NC_141046.1, on the reverse strand, counting down.
CTGTGCATTTTCCCATATTTGGTCTATGAGATCTCGCATGAGTATCTCAGACTCATTGATCTTCTTGACGACATCATCAGTACATTGTGATACTGTGATGACCGCTTCAACGCGAATTGCTCGCAGAACAATTTTGCGATCTTCGGGAGAAAGCATGTTGATCGTCTTCGTAAATCTAGCAAATAACACTAAACACAAAAAACAGAATATCAAACATTACTGAAATAAACATCAAGCAGACGTGAGAGAACAGCAAAACCCAACAAGTATATTAATATCGTCAATGTTCATACAAAAACGGAATATCAAATAATTTTAATGAACTCAACATCATCCAATACATCATCAAACATGAGAAAACAGCAATAAGTGTATCATTACTTATCAATGATCAAACAAAAACAGAATATATCAAACAACATTACTGAACTCAACATCATGCAATACATTATTGAACGTGAGACAACCGCAACAAGCGCATTATTACTTACGAAGTGTATACATTATCGAATGAGAGAGAGAGAGAGAGGGGGAGGAAGAGAGAGAGGTGTGACAGATAGAGAGAGGAAACATTAAATGATATTTTTTATAGTTTTGTGAGTTCCTAAAGAGAGAAAAATAATGTTTTGTAATCCTAAAGCACTCCTCATCTACATACCTATCGTGATAGAGAGAGATGGGAAGTGTATCATGAGAGAGAGAGAGAAAGAGTTGTGAAGTATATCATTGCGAGAGAGAGAGAGAGAATTGTGAAGTGTATCATGAGAGAGAGAGAGAGAGAGGAGAGGAAGAGAGAGTTGTGACAGATAGAGAGAAGAAACATTAAATGACATTTTTAATGTTGTTGTGAGTTCCTAAAGAGAAAAATAATGTATTGTTTTAATTTTTAAGTAAATAGAGGGAGAAAAAAGAAATTATTAAGAATTATGTATATTTTAAGAGAAATAAAAAAAATCATTATCTACACATCTATCGTGTTGTGAAGTGAATCATGAGAGAGATAGAGAAAGAGTTGTGAAGTGTATCATGAGAGAGAGGGGGGTAAGAAGAGAGAGATTCATATTTTTCGAGTTACGAATCACGATATTATAAAATAAAACGTTTAGACAATATGATGTAAACTTTGATCCATGAAATACTAATGCCGCGTTAGCTGACCTCACGTCCTGACCATGCTTTGGTGTTAGGTCCTCACCACCTACCAAGTTGTGGTAAACTCTAAACCCAATGCTCTTTTTTTTATGTTGCAACCCATAAGGGTGCCATGGGAGTTTTTTATAAGAGCATTAGATATCTCATGGCTTCTAGCTCTACCACATGGTAGAGCTAGACCTCAAATGCAATTCTAGCTCCACCACATGGTAGAGCTGGACCTCAAAGCATTCTAGCTCTACGATGTGGCCTAGGTAGAATACAGCTCTACCTCATGGTAGAGCTAGATCAAATGCAATTCTAGCTTCTTGGATCTTGTCATGTGAAGTATGTCTCTTCTTGGAGTAATTGGTTTTGTTAATGTGTATAAAACACAGCTAGATCGATGCATTCTTGCTCTACCACACGGTAGAGCTCGACCTCAAAGCTTTCTACCTCTACGATTCTAGCTCCACCACATGGTAGAGCTAGACCTCAATTGCAATTCTAGCTCCACCACATGGTAGAGCTAGACCTCAAAGCATTCTATCTCTACAATGTGGTTTAGGTAGAATACTTCTCTACCAATGTCACATTCAACCTCAGCCGATTACATTCATTGAAGTCTAGCTCTACCACATGGTAGAGCTAGAAGAATGCATTCTAGCTCCACCACATGGTGGAGCTGGACCTCAAAGCATTCTAGCTCTACGATGTGGTCTAGGTAGAATACAGCTCTACCACAAAGTAGAGCTAGATCAAATGCAATTCTAGCTCCTTGGATCTTGTCATGTGAAGTAGGTCTCTTCTTGGAGTAATTGGTTTTGATGTGTATGGAACATAGCTAGATCGATGCATTCTTGCTCTACCACATGGTAGAGCGAGACCTCAAAGCTTTCTACCTCTACGACTCTCATGGTAGAGCTAGACCTCAAATGCAATTCTAGCTCCACCACATGGTAGAGCTAGACCTCAAAGCATTCTATCTCTACAATGTGGTTTAGGTAGAATGCAGCTCTACCACAGTTACATTCAACCTCAGCCGGTTACATTCGTTAAAGTCTAGCTCTACCACATGGTAGAGCTAGACCTCAAATGCAATTCTAGCTCCACCACATGGTAGAGCTGGACCTCAAAGCATTCTAGCTCTACGATGTGGCCTAGGTAGAATACAGCTCTACCTCATGGTAGAGCTAGATCAAATGCAATTCTAGCTCCTTGGATCTTGTCATGTGAAGTAGGTCTCTTCTTGGAGTAATTGGTTTTGATGTGTATGGAACATAGCTAGATCGATGCATTCTTGCTCTACCACATGGTAGAGCTAGACCTCAAAGCTTTCTACCTCTACGACTCTCACGGTAGAGTTAGACCTCAAATGCAATTCTAGCTGCACCACATGGTAGAGCTAGACCTCAAAGCATTCTATCTCTACAATGTGGTTTATGTAGAATACAGCTCTACCACAGTTACATTCAATCTCAGCCGATTACATTCGTTCAAGCTAAGCTCTACCACATGGTAGAGCTAGAAGAATGCAATTCTAGCTTCACCACATGGTAGAGCTAGACCTCAAAGCAACATAGCCCTATGATGTGGTCTAGGTAGAATATAGCTCTACCACGTGGTAGAGCTAGACCTCAATTGCAATTGTAGCTCCACCACATGGTAGAGCTAGACCTCAAAGCATTCTATCTCTACAATGTGGTTTAGGTAGAATACTTCTCTACCAATGTCACATTCAACCTCAGCCGATTACATTCATTGAAGTCTAGCTCTACCACATGGTAGAGCTAGAAGAATGCATTCTAGCTCCACCACATGGTGGAGCTGGACCTCAAAGCATTCTAGCTCTACGATGTGGTCTAGGTAGAATACAGCTCTACCACAAAGTAGAGCTAGATCAAATGCAATTCTAGCTCCTTGGATCTTGTCATGTGAAGTAGGTCTCTTCTTGGAGTAATTGGTTTTGATGTGTATGGAACATAGCTAGATCGATGCATTCTTGCTCTACCACATGGTAGAGCGAGACCTCAAAGCTTTCTACCTCTACGACTCTCATGGTAGAGCTAGACCTCAAATGCAATTCTAGCTCCACCACATGGTAGAGCTAGACCTCAAAGCATTCTATCTCTACAATGTGGTTTAGGTAGAATGCAGCTCTACCACAGTTACATTCAACCTCAGCCGGTTACATTCGTTAAAGTCTAGCTCTACCACATGGTAGAGCTAGACCTCAAATGCAATTCTAGCTCCACCACATGGTAGAGCTGGACCTCAAAGCATTCTAGCTCTACGATGTGGCCTAGGTAGAATACAGCTCTACCTCATGGTAGAGCTAGATCAAATGCAATTCTAGCTCCTTGGATCTTGTCATGTGAAGTAGGTCTCTTCTTGGAGTAATTGGTTTTGATGTGTATGGAACATAGCTAGATCGATGCATTCTTGCTCTACCACATGGTAGAGCTAGACCTCAAAGCTTTCTACCTCTACGACTCTCACGGTAGAGTTAGACCTCAAATGCAATTCTAGCTGCACCACATGGTAGAGCTAGACCTCAAAGCATTCTATCTCTACAATGTGGTTTATGTAGAATACAGCTCTACCACAGTTACATTCAATCTCAGCCGATTACATTCGTTCAAGCTAAGCTCTACCACATGGTAGAGCTAGAAGAATGCAATTCTAGCTTCACCACATGGTAGAGCTAGACCTCAAAGCAACATAGCCCTATGATGTGGTCTAGGTAGAATATAGCTCTACCACGTGGTATAACTAGATCAAATGCAATTCTAGCTCCTTGGTTATTGTCATGTGAAGTAGGTCTCTTCTTGGAGTAATTGGTTTTGTTAATGTGTATGAAACACAGCTAGATCGATGCATTCTTGCTCTACCACATGGTAGAGATAGACCGAGTCAAAGCTTTCTACCTCTACGACTCTAGCTCCACCACATGGTAGAGCTAGACCTAAAATGCAATTCTAGCTCCACCACATGGTAGAGCTAGACCTCAAAGCATTCTATCTCTACAATGTGGTTTAGGTAGAATATAGCTCTACCACAGTTACATTCAACCTCAGCCGGTTACATTCGTTGAAGTCTAGCTCTACCACATGGTAGAGCTAGACCTCAAATGCAATTCTAGCTCCACCACATGGTAGAGCTGGACCTCAAAGCATTCTAGCTCTACGATGTGGCCTAGGTAGAATACAGCTCTACCTCATGGTAAAGCTAGATTAAATGCAATTCTAGCTCCTTGGATCTTGTCATGTGAAGTAGGTCTCTTCTTGGAGTAATTGGTTTTGATGTGTATGGAACACAGCTAGATCGATGCATTCTTGCTCTACCACATGGTAGAGCTAGACCTCAAAGCTTTCTACCTCTACGACTCTCATGGTAGAGCTAGACCTCAAATGCAATTCTAGCTCCACCACATGGTAGAGCTAGACCTCAAAGCATTCTATCTCTACAATGTGGTTTATGTAGAGTACAGCTCTACCACAGTTACATTCAACCTCAGCCGATTACATTCGTTGAAGCTAAGCTCTACCACATGGTAGAGCTAGAAGAATGCAATTCTAGCTCCACCACATGGTAGAGCTGGACCTCAAAGCATTCTAGCCCTACGATGTGGTCTAGCTAGAATACAGCTCTACCACGTGGTAGAGCTAGATCAAATGCACTTCTAGCTTCTTGGTTATTGTCATGTGAAGTAGGTCTCTTCTTGGAGTAATTGGTTTTGTTGGATGTGTATGGAACACAGCTAGATCGATGCATTCTTGCTCTCCCACATGGTAGAGCTAGACCTCAATGCTTTCTACCTCTACGATTCTAGCTCCACCACATGGTAGAGCTAGACCTCAAATGCCATTCTAGCTCCACCACATGGTAGAGCTAGACCTTAAAGCATTCTATCTGTACAATGTGGTTTAGGTAGAATACAGCTCTACCAATGTGACATTCAACCTCAGCCGATTACATTCATTGAAGTCTAGCTCTACCACATGGTAGAGCTAGAAGAATGCATTCTAGCTCCACCACATGGTGGAGCTGGACCTCAAAGCATTCTAGTTCTATGATATGGTCTAGGTAGAATACAGCTCTACCACCTGGTAGAGCTAGATCGAATGCAATTCTAGCTCCTTGGTTCCTGTCATGTGAAGTAGGTCTCTTCTTGGAGTAATTGGTTTTGTTGATGTGTACGGAACACAGCTAGATCGATGCATTCTTGCTCTACCACATGGTAGAGCTAGACCTCAAAGCTTTCTACTTCTACGATTCTAGCTCCACCAGATGGTAGAGCTAGACCTCAAATGCAATTCTAACTCCACCACATTGTAGAGCTAGACCTCAAAGCATTCTATCTCTACAATGTGGTTTAGGTAGAATACAGCTCTACCACAGTGATATTCAACCTCAGCCGGTTACATTCGTTGAAGTATAGCTCTACCACATGGTAGGGCTAGACCTCAAATGCAATTCTAGCTCCACCACATGGTAGAGCTGGACCTCAAAGCATTCTAGCCCTACGATGTGGTCTAGGTAGAATACAGCTCTACCACGTGGTAGAGCTAGATCAAATGCAATTCTATCTCCTTGGTTATTATCATGTGAAGTAGGTGTCTTCTTGGAGTAATTGGTTTTGTTGATGTGTATGGAACACAGCTAGATCGATGCATTCTTGCTCTACCACATGGTAGAGATAGACCTCAAAGCTTTCTACCTCTACGACTCTAGCTCCACCACATGGTAGAGCTAGACCTCAAATGCAATTCTAGCTCCACCACATGGTAGAGCTAGACCTCAAAGCATTCTATCTCTACAATGTGGTTTAAGTAGAATACAGCTCTACAACAGTTATATTCAACCTCAGCCGGTTATATTCATTGAAGTCTAGCTCTACCACATGGTAGAGCTATAGGAATGCATTCTAGCTCCACCACATGGTAGAGCTAGATTTCAAAGCATTCTAGTCAATACATTTATTAATCTTGCTATGCCACCTGGTAGAGATAATATCCATTGAAAAACCAGCACTAGAATACTTTGAAGTCCAGCGAGAATGCATTTATCTAGCTCTACCATGTGGTAGAGCAAGACTAATAAATGTATAATTGAGAGCTCCAAGATGGAGTAATTAAGATACAATGCCTTGAGGTCTAGCTCTACCATGTGGTGGAGCTAGAATTGCATTTGAGGTCTAGCTCTACCATGTGGTGGAGCTAGAATCGTAGAGGTAGAAAGCTTTGAGTTCTAGCTCTACCACAGTTACATTCAACCTCAGCCGGTTACATTCATTGAAGTCTAGATCTACCACATGGTAGAGCTAGAAGAATGCATTCTAGCTCCACCACATGGTAGAGTTGGACCTCAAAGCATTCTAGCTCTACGATGTAGTCTAGATAGAATACAGCTCTACCACATGGTAGAGCTAGACCTCAAATGCAATTCTAGCTCCACCACATGGTAGAGCTGTGGACCTCAAAGCATTCTAGCTCTAAGATGTGGTCTAGGTAGAATACAGCTCTAGCACGTGGTAGAGCTGGACCTCAAATGCAATTATAACTCCTTGGCTCTTCTCATGTGAAGTAGGTCTCTTCTTGGAGTAAATGGTTTTGTTGATGTGTATGGAACACAGCTAGATCGATGCATTCTTGCTCTACCACAAGGTAGAGCTAGACCTCAAAGCTTTCTACCTCTACAATTCTAGCTCCACCACATGGTAGAGCTAGACCTCAAAGCTTTCTACGATTCTAGCTCCTTCACATGGTAGAGCTAGACCTCAAAGCTTTCTACATATTCTACGATTCTAGCTCCACCACATGGTAGAGCTAGACCTCAAATGCAATAATAGCTCCACCACATGGTAGAGCTAGACCTCAAAGCATTCTATCTCTACAATGTGGTTTAGGTAGAATAATTCAACCTCAGCCGATACATTCATTGAAGTCTAGCTCTACCACATGGTAGAGCTAGAAGAATGCATTCGAGCTCCACCACATGGTAGAGATAGATTTCAAAGCATTCTCGTCAATACATTTAAAAATCTTACTCTGCCACACCTGGTAGAGGTATAATCCATTCAAAAACCAGCACTAGAATACTTTGAAGTCCATCTAGAATGAATTTATCTAGCTCTACCATGTGGTAGAGCAAGACTAATAAATGTATTGAGAGCTCCAAGATTTAGTAAAAAAGATAGAATGATTTGAGGTAGACTAGCTTTACCGTGTGGTGGAGCTAGAATTGCATTTGAGGCATAGCTCTACCATGAAAAACCAGCACTAGAATACTTTGAAGTCCCGCTAGAATGTGAAGTCTAGCTCTGCCACCTGGTAGAGATAATATCCATTGAAAAACCAGCACTAGAATACTTTGAAGTCCAGCTAGAATGCATTTATCTAGCTCTACCATGTGGTAGAGCAAGACTAATAAATGTATAATTGAGAGCTCCAAGATGGAGTAATTAAGATACAATTCCTTGAGACCCACTGCCTCTGGTCGTGTCCTATGGCTTCCTCTGTTTGGCGAGCAGTGGCCCTTCTCCTCAGCAGAGCTGGTCAGCATGCAGGTTTCCTCAGTTGGGGGTCTGTGTTATGGCTCCTTCCTTGGCCGGGACCTCATGTGTTCTTTGAGGGTGAGGGCACTGATGCTGTGCTTATGCTTACGGCGACGGGGTATCGGAGGGGGTACCTCAGTATGATTCCTCCTGACGCCTTGCACATGGAGCATTGGCAGAGGGATGATGTTTTTATGGTGATTGCCGCGATTGCGATGTGGAACATTTGGAGAGCTCGTTGTCTCCATGTCCTTAGTCACACGCGGCAATCGACACGTGATACTCTAGTCCTGATTTGGCTCGATCTTATTCGTGCACTGCGTTCCACGTATGATGATTCCTGTCGGCCTTCACAGACAGCTCAGGACAGACTCCAGGCCTTCCTTCGTCGTTGGGGGCGCACGGGTCTCTTCTTCAGGATTGTTGGAGGACATGCTAGATGGGAGTACTCTCCCCCACAGTGGTTCATATTGCACACATCACATCATCCACCGTGATGTAGCACCGACTGCTCACAGGCTTCACGCCTCCCTCTGCACAGTTTGTATGCCCCCTCAGTAGGCCACCTCTGGCACTTTGGGGGTTTTTTCATACCCAGTATTATAGCTCTGTGTTTCCTCAAAAAAAAAAAAGATACAATTCCTTGAGGTCTAGCTCTACCATGTGGTGGAGCTAGAATTGCATTTGAGGTCTAGCTCTACCATGTGGTGGAGCTAGAATCGTAGAGGTAGAAAGCTTTGAGGTCTAGCTCTACCACAGTTACATTCAACCTCAATCGGTTACATTCATTGAAGTCTAGATCTACCACATGGTAGAGCTAGAAGAATGCATTCTAGCTCCACCACATGGTAGAGTTGGACCTCAAAGCATTCTAGCTCTGTAGTCTAGATAGAATACAGCTCTACCACATGGTAGAGCTAGACCTCAAATGCAATTCTAGCTCCACCACATGGTGGAGGTGGACCTCAAAGCATTCTAGCTCTAGGATGTGGTCTAGGTAGAATACAGCTGGACCTCAAATGCAATTATAGCTCCTTGGTTCTTGTCATGTGAAGTAGGTCTCTTCTTGGAGTAAATGGTTTTGTTGATGTGTATGGAACACAGCTAGATCGATGCATTCTTGCTCTACCACAAGGTAGAGCTAGACCTCAAAACTTTCTACCTCTACGATTCTAGCTCCACCACATGGTAGAGCTAGACCTCAAAGCTTTCTACATCTACGATTCTAGCTCCACCACATGGTAGAGCTAGAACTCAAATGCAATAATAGCTCCACCACATGGTAGAGCTAGAACTCAAATGTAATAATAGCTCCACCACATGGTAGAGCTAGACCTCAAAGCATTCTATCTCTACAATGTGGTTTAGGTAGAATACAGCTCCACCACAGTTACAGTCAACCTCAGCCGGTACATTCATTGAAGTCTAGCTCTACCACATGGTAGAGCTAGAAGAATGCATTCTAGCTCCACCACATGGTAGAGCTAGATTTCAAACCATTCTAGCTCTACGATGTGGTCTAGGTAGAATACAGCTCTACTTCGTGGTAGAGCTAGATCAAATGCAATTCTAGCTCCTTGGTTCTTATCATGTGAAGTAGGTCTCTTCTTGGAGTAATTGGTTTTGTTGATGTGTACGGAACACAGCTAGATCGATGGATTCTTGCTCTACCACATGGTAGAGCTAGACCTCAAAGCTTTCTACCTCTATGATTCTAGCTCCACCACATGGTAGAGCTAGACACCTCAAATGCAATTCTAGCTCTACCACATGGTAGAGCTAGACCTCAAAGCATTCTATCTCTACAGTAAGATTTAGGTAGAATGCAGCTCTACCACAGTTACATTCAACCTCAGCCGGTTACATTCATTGAAGTCTAGATCTACCACATGGTAGAGCTAGAAGAATGCATTCTAGCTCCACCACATGGTAGAGTTGGACCTCAAAGCATTCTAGCTCCACCACATGGTAGAGTTGGACCTCAAAGCATTCTAGCTCTACCATGTAGTCTAGATAGAATACAGCTCTACCACATGGTAGAGCTAGACCTCAAATGCAATTCTAGCTCCACCACATGGTGGAGCTGGACCTCAAAGCATTCTAGCTCTAGGATGTGGTCTAGGTAGAATACAGCTCTAGCACGTGGTAGAGCTGGACCTCAAATGCAATTATAGCTCCTTGGTTCTTGTCATGTGAATTAGGTCTCTTCTTGGAGTAAATGGATTTGTTGATGTGTATGGAACACAGCTAGATCGATGCATTCTTGCTCTACCACAAGGTAGAGCTAGACCTCAAAGCTTTCTACCTCTACGATTCTAGCTCCACCACATGGTAGAGCTAGACCTCAAAGCTTTCTACATCTACGATTCTAGCTCCACCACATGGTAGAGCTAGACCTCAAATGCAATAATAGCTCCACCACATGGTAGAGCTAGACCTCAAAGCATTCTATCTCTACAATGTGGTTTAGGTAGAATACAGCTCCACCATAGTTACATTCAACCTCAGCTGGTATATTCATTGAAGTCTAGCTCTACCACATGGTAGAGCTAGAAGAATGCATTCTAGCTCCACCACATGGTAGAGCTAGATTTCAAAGCATTCTAGCTCTACGATGTGGTCTAGGTAGAATACAGCTCTACCATGCGGTAGAGCTAGATCAAATGCAATTCTAGCTCCTTGGTTCTTGTCATGTGAAGTAGGTCTCTTCTTGGAGTAATTGGTTTTGTTGATGTGTACGGAACACAGCTAGATCGATGCATTCTTGTTCTACCACATGGTAGAGATAGACCTGAAAGCTTTCTACCTCTACGACTCTAGCTCCACCACATGGTAGAGCTAGACCTGAAATGCAATTCTAGCTCCACCACATGGTAGAGCTAGACCTCAAAGCATTCTATCTCTACAATGTGGTTTAAGTAGAATACAGCTCTACCACAGTTATATTTAACCTCAGCCGGTTACATTCATTGAAGTCTAGCTTTACCACATGGTAGAGCTATAGGAATGCATTCTAGCTCCACCACATGTTAGAGCTAGATTTCAAAGCAATCTAGTCAATACATTTATCAATCTTGCTCTGCCACCTGGTAGGGATAATATCCATTGAAAAACTAGCACTAGAATACTTTGAAGTCTAGCTAGAATGCAGTTATCTAGCTCTACCATGTGGTAGAGCAAGACTAATAAATGTATAATTGAGAGCTCCAAGATGGAGTAATTAAGATACAATGCATTGAGGTCTAGCTCTACCACATGGTAGAGCTAGACCTCAAATGCAATTCTAGCTCCACCACATGGTAGAGCTGGACCTCAAAGCATTCTGCTCTAGCACGTGGTAGAGCTGGACCTCAAATGCAATTATAGCTCCTTGGTTCTTGTCAAGTGAAGTAGGTCTCTTCTTGGAGTAAATGGTTTTGTTGATGTGTATGGAACACAGCTAGATCAATGCATTCTTGCTCTACCACAAGGTAGAGTTAGACCTCAAAAATTCTTTCTACATCTACGATTCTAGCTCCACCACATGGTAGAGCTAGACCTCAAAGCATTCTATCTCTACAATGTGGTTTAGGTACAATACAGCTCTACCACAGTTACATTCAACCTCAGCCAGTACATTCATTGAAGTCTAGCTCTACCACATGGTAGAGCTAGAAGAATGCATTCTAGCTCCACCACATGGTAGAGCTAGAAGAATGCATTCTAGCTCCACCACATGGTGGAGCTGGACCTCAAAGCATTCTAGCTCTACGATATGGTCTAGGTAGAATAGAGCTCTACCACATGGTAGAGCTAGATCAAATGCAATTCTAGCTCCTTGGTTCTTGTTATGTGAAGTAGGTCTCTTCTTGGAGTAATTGGTTTTGTTGATGTGTAGGGAACACAGCTAGATCGATGCATTGTTGCTCTACCACATGGTAGAGCTAGACCTCAAAGCTTTCTACCTCTACGATTCTAGCTCCACCAGATGGTAGAGCTAGACCTCAAATGCAATTCTAACTCCACCACATTGTAGAGCTAGACCTCAAAGCATTCTATCTCTACAATGTGGTTTAGGTAGAATACAGCTCTACCACAGTTACATTCAACCTCAGCCGGTTACATTCCTTGAAGTCTAGCTCTACCACATGGTAGAGCTAGACCTCAAATGCAATTCTAGCTCTACCACAGTTACATTCAACCTCAGCCGGTTACATTCCTTGAAGTCTAGCTCTACCACATGGTAGAGCTAGCCCTCAAATGCAATTCTAGCTCTACCACACATGGTAGAGCTGGACCTCAAAGCATTCTAGCTCTACGATGTGGCCAGGTAGAATACAGCTCTACCTCATGATAGAGCTAGATCAAATGCAATTCTAGCTCCTTGGATCTTGTCATGTGAAGTAGGTCTCTTCTTGGAGTAATTGGTTTTGATGTGTATGAAACATAGCTAGATCGATGCATTCTTGCTTTACCACATGGTAGAGCTAGACCTCAAAGCTTTCTACCTCTACGACTCTCATGGTAGAGCTAGACCTCAAATGCAATTCTAGCTGCACCACATGGTAGAGCTAGACCTCAAAGCATTCTATCTCTACAATGTGGTTTATGTAGAATACAGCTCTACCAGAGTTAAAATTCAACCTTAGCCGGTTACATTCGTTGAAGCTAAGCTCTACCACATGGTAGAGCTAGAAGAATGCAATTCTAGCTCCACCACATGGTAGAGCTGGACCTCAAAGCATTCTAGCCCTACGATGTGGTCTAGATAGAATACAACTCTACCACGTGGTAGAGCTAGATCAAATGCAATTCTATCTCTTTGGTTATTGTCATGTGAAGTAGGTCTCTTCTTGGAGTAATTGGTTTTGTTCATGTGTATGGAACACAGCTAGATCGATGCATTCTTGCTCTACCACATGGTAGAGCTAGACCTCAAAGCTTTCTACCTCTACGACTCTAGCTCCACCACATGGTAGAGGTAGACCTCAAAGCATTCTATCTCTACAATGTGGTTTAAGTAGAATACAGCTCTACCACAGTTATATTCAACCTCAGCCGGTTACATTCATTGAAATCTAGCTCTACCACATGGTAGAGCTATAGGAATGCATTTTAGCTCCACCTCATGTTAGAGCTAGATTTCAAAGCAATCTAGTCAATACATTTATTAATCTTACTCTGCTACCTGGTAGGGATAATATCCATTGAAAAACTAGCACTAGAATACTTTAAAGTCCAGCTAGAATGCATTTATCTAGCTCTACCATGTGGTAGAGCAAGAATAATAAATGTATAATTGAGAGCTCCAAGATGAAGTAATTAAGATACAATGCCTTGAGGTCTAGCTCTACCACATGGTAGAGCAAGACTAATAAATGTATAATTGAGAGCTCCAAGATGAAGTAATTAAGATACAATGCCTTGAGGTCTAGCTCTACCACATGGTAGAGCTAGACCTCAAATGCAATTCTAGCTCCAAGATGAAGTAATTAAGATACAATGCCTTGAGGTCTAGCTCTACCACATGGTAGAGCAAGACTAATAAATGTATAATTGAGAGCTCCAAGATGAAGTAATTAAGATACAATGCCTTGAGGTCTAGCTCTACCATGTGGTAGAGCAAGACTAATAAATGTATAATTGAGAGCTCCAAGATGAAGTAATTAAGATACAATGCCTTGAGGTCTAGCTCTACCACATGGTAGAGCTAGACCTCAAATGCAATTCTAGCTCCACCACATGGTAGAGCTGGACCTCAAAGCATTCTAGCTCTAGGATGTGGTCTAGGTAGAATACAGCTCTAGCACGTGGTAGAGCTGGACCTCAAATGCAATTATAGCTCCTTGGTTCTTGTCAAGTGAAGTAGGTCTCTTCTTGGAGTAAATGGTTTTGTTGATGTGTATAGAACACAACTAGATCGATGCATTCTTGCTCTACCACAAGGTAGAGCTAGACCTCAAAGCTTTCTACCTCTACGATTCTAGCTTTCTACCTCTACGATTCTAGCTCCACCACATGGTAGAGCTAGACCTCAAAGCTTTCTACATCTACGATTCTAGCTCCACCACATGAAAGAGCTAGACCTCAAATGCAATAATAGCTCCACCACATGGTAGAGCTAGACCTCAAAGCATTCTATCTCTACAATGTGGTTTATGTAGAATACAGCTCTACCACAGTTACATTCAACCTTAGCCGGTTACATTCGTTGAAGCTAAGCTCTACCACATGGTAGAGCTAGAAGAATGCAATTCTAGCTCCACCACATGGTAGAGCTGGACCTCAAAGCATTCTAGCCCTACGATGTGGTCTAGATAGTATACAACTCTACCACGTGGTAGAGCTAGATCAAATGCAATTCTATCTCTTTGGTTATTGTCATGTGAAGTAGGTCTCTTCTTGGAGTAATTGGTTTTGTTGATGTGTATGGAACACAGCTAGATCGATGCATTCTTGCTCTACCACATGGTAGAGCTAGACCTCAAAGCTTTCTACCTCTACGACTCTAGCTCCACCACATGGTAGAGGTAGACCTCAAAGCATTCTATCTCTACAATGTGGTTTAAGTAGAATACAGCTTTACCACAGTTATATTCAGCCTCAACCGGTTACATTCATTGAAATCTAGCTCTACCACATGGTAGAGCTATAGGAATGCATTTTAGCTCCACCTCATGTTAGAGCTAGATTTCAAAGCAATCTAGTCAATACATTTATTAATCTTACTCTGCCACCTGGTAGGGATAATATCCATTGAAAAACTAGCACTAGAATACTTTAAAGTCCAGCTAGAATGCATTTATCTAGCTCTACCATGTGGTAGAGCAAGACTAATAAATGTATAATTGAGAGCTCCAAGATGGAGTAATTAATATACAATGCCTTGAGGTCTAGCTCTACCACATGGTAGAGCTAGACCTCAAATGCAATTCTAGCTCCACCACATGGTAGAGCTGGACCTCAAAGCATTCTACCTCTAGGATGTGGTCTAGGTAGAATACAGCTCTAGCACGTGGTAGAGCTGGACCTCAAATGCAATTATAGCTCCTTGGTTCTTGTCAAGTGAAGTAGGTCTCTTCTTGGAGTAAATGGTTTTGTTGATGTGTATAGAACACAACTAGATCGATGCATTCTTGCTCTACCACAAGGTAGAGCTAGACCTCAAAGCTTTCTACCTTTATGATTCTAGCTTTCTACCTCTACGATTCTAGCTCCACCACATGGTAGAGCTAGACCTCAAAGCTTTCTACATCTACGATTCTAGCTCCACCACATGAAAGAGCTAGACCTCAAATGCAATAATAGCTCCACCACATGGTAGAGCTAGACCTCAAAGCATTCTATCTCTACAATGTGGTTTAGGTAGAATACAGCTCTACCACAGTTACATTCAACCTCAGCCGGTACATTCATTGAAGTCTAGCTCTACCACATGGTAGAGCTAGAAGAATGCATTCTAGCTCCACCACATGGTAGAGCTAGATTTCAAAGCATTCTGGTCAATACATTTATTAATCTTGCTCTGTCACCTGGTAGAGATATAATCCATTGAAAAACCAGCACTAGAATACTTTAAAGTCCAGCTAGAATGCATTTATCTAGCTCTACCGTGTGGTAGAGCAAGACTAATAAATGTATTGAGAGCTCCAAGATGGAGTAATTGAGATAGAATGCTTTGAGGTCTAGCTTTACCATGTGGTGGAGCTATAAAAACATTTGAGGTCTAGCTCTACCATCTGGTGGAGCTAGAATCGTAGAGGTAGAAAGCTTTGAGGTCTAGCTCTACCACAGTTACAGTCAACCTCAGCCGGTTACATTTATTGAAGTCTAGCTCTACCACATGGTAGAGCTAGAAGAATGCATTCTAGCTTCACCACATGGTAGAGCTGGACCTCATAGCATTCTAGCTCTACGATGTAGTCTAGATAGAATACAGTTCTACCACATGGTAGAGCTAGACCTCAAATGTAATTCTAGAACCACCACACGGTAGAGCTAGACCTCAAAGCATTCAATTCTACGAAGTGGTCTAGGTAGAATACAGGTCTACCACGTGGTAGAGCTAGATTAAATGCAATTCTAGCTCCTTGGTTCTTGTCATGTGAAGTATGTCTCTTCTTGGAGTAATTGGTTTTGTTAATGTGTATGGAACACAGCTAGATCGATGCATTCTTGCTCTACCACATGGTAGAGCTAGACCTCAAAGCTTTCTACCTCTACGATTCTAGCTCCACCACATGGTAGAGCTAGACCTCAAATGCAATTCTAGCTCCACCACATGGTAGAGCTAGACCTCAAAGCATTCTATCTCCACAATGTGGTTTAGGTAGAATACAGCTCTACCAATGTCACATTCAACCTCAGCCGATTACATTCATTGAAGTCTAGCTCTACCACATGGTAGAGCTAGAAGAATGCATTCTAGCTCCACCACATGGTGGAGCTGGACCTCAAAGTATTCTAGCTCTACGATGTGGTCTAGGTAGAATACAGCTCTACCACGTGGTAGAGCTAGATCAAATGCAATTCTAGCTCCTTGGTTCTTGTCATGTGAAGTAGGTCTCTTCTTGGAGTAATTGCTTTTGTTGATGTGTATGGAACAGCTAGATCAATGCGTTCTTGATCTACCACATGGTATTGCTAAACCTCAAAGCTTTCTACCTCTATGATTCTAGCTCCACCACATGGTAGAGCTAGACTTCAAATGCAATTCTAACTCCACCACATTGTAGAGCTAGACCTCAAAGCATTCTATCTCTACAATGTGGTGTAGGTAGAATACAGCTCTACCACAGTTACATTCAACCTCAGCCGGTTACATTCGTTGAAGTCTAGCTCTACCACATGGTAGAGCTAGACCTCAAAGCATTCTATCTCTACAATGTGGTGTAGGTAGAATACAGCTCTACCACAGTTACATTCTCAACCTCAGCCGGTTACATTCGTTGAAGTCTAGCTCTACCACATGGTAGAGCTAGACCTCAAAGCATTCTATCTCTACAATGTGGTGTTGGTAGAATACAGCTCTACCACAGTTACATTCTTACATTCGTTGAAGTCTAGCTCTACCACATGGTAGAGCTAGACCTCAAATGCAATTCTAGCTCCACCACATGGTAGAGCTGGACCTCAAAGCATTCTAGATCTACGATGTGGCCTAGGTAGAATACAGCTCTACCTCATGGTAGAGCTAGATCAAATGCAATTCTAGATCCTTGGATCTTGTCATGTGAAGTAGGTCTCTTCTTGGAGTAATTGGTTTTGATGTGTATGGAACACAGCTAGATCGATGCATTCTTGCTCTACCACATGGTAGAGCTAGACCTCAAAGCTTTCTACCTCTACGACTCTCATGGTAGAGCTAGACCTCAAATGCAATTCTCGCTGCACCACATGGTAGAGCTAGACCTCAAAGCAATCTATCTCTACATTGTGGTTTATGTAGAATACAGCTCTACCACAGTTACATTCAACCTCAACCGGTCACATTCGTTGAAGCTAAGCTCTACCACATGGTAGAGCTAGAAGAATGCAATTCTAGCTCCACCACATGGTAGAGCTAGACCTCAAAGCATTCTAGCCCTACGATGTGGTCTAGGTAGAATACAGCTCTACCATGTGGTAGAGCTAGATCAAATGCAAATCTAGCTCCTTGGTTATTGTCATGTGAAGTAGGTCTCTTCTTGGAGTAATTGGTTTTGTTGATGTGTATGGAACACAACTAGATCGATGCATTCTTGCTCTACCACATGGTAGAGATAGACCTCAAAGCTTTCTACCTCTATGATTCTAGCTCCACCACATGGTAGAGCTAGACCTCAAATGCAATTCTAGCTCCACCACATGGTAGAGCTAGACCTCAAAGCATTCTATCTCTACAATGTGGTTTAGGTAGAATACAGCTCTACCAATGTCACATTCAACCTCAGCCGATTACATTCATTGAAGTCTAGCTCTACCACATGGTAGAGCTAGAAGAATGCATTCTAGCTCCACCACATGGTGGAGCTGGACCTCAAAGAATTCTAGCTCTACGATATGATCTAGGTAGAATACAGCTCTACCATGTGGTAGAGCTAGATCAAATGCAATTCTAGCTCCTTGGTTCTTGTTATGTGAAGTAGGTCCCTTCTTGGAGTAATATTATTGGTTTTGTTGATGTGTACGGAACACAGCTAGATCGATGCAATTCTGGCTCTACCACATGGTAGAGCTAGACCTCAAAGCTTTCTACCTCTACGATTCTAGCTCCACCAGATGGTAGAGCTAGACCTCAAATGCAATTCTAACTCCACCACATTGTAGAGCTAGACCTCAAAGCATTCTATCTCTACAATGTGGTTTAGGTAGAATACAGCTCTACCACAGTTACATTCAACCTCAGTCGGTTACATTCGTTGAAGTCTAGCTCTACCACATGGTAGAGCTAGACCTCAAATGCAATTCTAGCTCCACCACATGGTAGAGCTGGACCTCAAAGCATTCTAGCTCTACGATGTGGCCTAGGTAGAATACAGCTCTACCTCATGGTAGAGCTAGATCAAATGCAATTCTAGATCCTTGGATCTTGTCATGTGAAGTAGGTCTCTTCTTGGAGTAATTGGTTTTGATGTGTATGGAACACAGCTAGATCGATGCATTCTTGCGTTACCACATGGTAGAGCTAGACCTCAAAGCTTTCTACCTCTACGACTCTCATGGTAGAGCTAGACCTCAAATACAATTCTCGCTGCACCACATGGTAGAGCTAGACCTCAAAGCAATCTATCTCTACATTGTGGTTTATGTAGAATACAGCTCTACCACAGTTACATTCAACCTCAACTAGTCACATTCGTTGAAGCTAAGCTCTACCACATGGTAGAGCTAGAAGAATGCAATTCTAGCTCCACCACATGGTAGAGCTAGACCTCAAAGCATTCTAGCCCTACGATGTGGTCTAGGTAGAATACAGCTCTACCATGTGGTAGAGCTAGATCAAATGCAAATCTAGCTCCTTGGTTATTGTCATGTGAAGTAGGTCTCTTCTTGGAGTAATTGGTTTTGTTGATGTGTATGGAACACAACTAGATCGATGCATTCTTGCTCTACCACATGGTAGAGATAGACCTCAAAGCTTTCTACCTCTACGATTCTAGCTCCACCACATGGTAGAGCTAGACCTCAAATGCAATTCTAGCTCCACCACATGGTAGAGCTAGACCTCAAAGCATTCTATCTCTACAATGTGGTTTAGGTAGAATACAGCTCTACCAATGTCACATTCAACCTCAGCCGATTACATTCATTGAAGTCTAGCTCTACCACATGGTAGAGCTAGAAGAATGCATTCTAGCTCCACCACATGGTGGAGCTGGACCTCAAAGAATTCTAGCTCTACGATATGATCTAGGTAGAATACAGCTCTACCATGTGGTAGAGCTAGATCAAATGCAATTCTAGCTCCTTGGTTCTTGTTATGTGAAGTAGGTCTCTTCTTGGAGTAATATTATTGGTTTTGTTGATGTGTACGGAACACAGCTAGATCGATGCATTCTTGCTCTACCACATGGTAGAGCTAGACCTCAAAGCTTTCTACCTCTACGATTCTAGCTCCACCAGATGGTAGAGCTAGACCTGAAATGCAATTCTAACTCCACCACATTGTAGAGCTAGACCTCAAAGCATTCTATCTCTACAATGTGGTTTAGGTAGAATACAGCTCTACCACAGTTACATTCAACCTCAGCTGGTTACATTCGTTGAAGTCTAGCTCTACTACATGGTAGAGCTAGACCTCAAATGCAATTCTAGCTCCACCACATGGTAGAGCTGGACCTCAAAGCATTCTAGCTCTACGATGTGGCCTAGGTAGAATACAGCTCTATCTCATGGTAGAGCTAGATCAAATGCAATTCTAGATCCTTGGATCTTGTCATGTGAAGTAGGTCTCTTCTTGGAGTAATTGGTTTTGATGTGTATGGAACACAGCTAGATCGATGCATTCTTGCTCTACCACATGGTAGAGCTAGACCTCAAAGCTTGCTACCTCTACGACTCTCATGGTAGAGCTAGACCTCAAATGCAATTCTAGCTGCACCACATGGTAGAGCTAGACCTCAAAGCATTCTATCTCTACAATGTGGTTTATGTAGAATACAGCTCTACCACAGTTACATTCAACCTCAGCCAGTTACATTCGTTGAAGCTAAGCTCTACCACATGGTAGAGCTAGAAGAATGCAATTCTAGCTCCACCACATGGTAGAGCTGGACCTCAAAGCATTCTAGCCCTACGATGTGGTCTAGATAGAGTACAGCTCTACCACGTGGTAGAGCTGGACCTCAAAGCATTCTAGCCCTACGATGTGGCCTAGATAGAATACAGCTCTACCACGTGGTAGAGCTAGGTCAAATGCAATTCTATCTCTTTGGTTACTGTTATGTGAAGTAGGTCTCTTCTTGAAGTAATTGGTTTTGTTGATGTGTATGGAACACAGCTAGATCGATGCATTCTTGCTCTACCACATGGTAGAGATAGACCTCAAAGCTTTCTACCTCTACGACTCTAGCTCCACCACATGGTAGAGCTAGACCTCAAAGCATTCTATCTCTACAATGTGGTTTAAGTAGAATATAGCTCTACCACAGTTATATTCAACCTCAGCCAGGTACATTCATTGAAGTCTAGCTCTACCACATGGTAGAGCTATAGGAATGCATTCTAGCTCCACCACATGGTAGAGCTAGATTTCAAAGCATTCTAGTCAATACATTTATTAATCTTGCTATGCCACCTGGTAGAGATAATATCCATTGAAAAACCAGCACTAGAATACTTTGAAGTCCAGCTAGAATGCATTTATCTAGCTCTACCATGTGGTAGAGCAAGACTAATAAATGTATAATTGAGAGCTCCAAGATGGAGTAATTAAGATACAATGCCTTGAGGTCTAGCTCTACCATGTGGTGGAGCTAGAATTCCATTTGAGGTCTAGCTCTACCATGTGGTGGAGCTAGAATTGTAGAGGTAGAAAGCTTTGAGGTCTAGCTCTACCACAGTTACATTCAACCTCAGGCGTTACATTCATTGAAGTCTAGATCTACCATATGGTAGAGCTAGAAGAATGCATTCTAGCTCCACCACATGGTAGAGTTGGACCTCAAAGCATTCTAGCTCTACGATGTAGTCTAGATAGAATACAACTCTACCACATCGTAGAGCTAGACCTCAAATGCAATTCTAGCTCCACCACATGGTGGAGCTGGACCTCAAAGCATTCTAGCTCTAGGATGTGGTCTAGGTAGAATACAGCTCTAGCACGTGGTAGAGCTGGACCTCAAATGCAATTATAGCTCCTTGGTTCTTATCATGTGAAGTAGGTCTCTTTTTGGAGTAAATGGTTTTGTTGATGTGTATGGAACACAGCTAGATCGATGCATTATTGCTCTACCACAAGGTAGAGCTAGACCTCAAAGCTTTCTACCTCTACGATTCTAGCTCCACCACATGGTAGAGCTAGACCTCAAAGCTTTCTACATCTATGATTCTAGCTCCACCACATGGTAGAGCTAGACCTCAAATGCAATAATAGCTCCACCACATGGTAGAGCTAGACCTCAAAGCATTCTATCTCTACAATGTGGTTTAGGTAGAATACAGCTCCACCACAGTTACATTCAACCTCAGCCGATACATTCATTGAAGTCTAGCTCTACCACATGGTAGAGCTAGAAGAATGCATTCTAGCCCCACCAATGGTAGAGCTAGATTTCAAACCATTCTAGCTCTACGATATGTTCTAGGTAGAATACAGCTCTACCACGTGGTAGAGCTAGATCAAATGCAATTCTAGCTCCTTGGTTCTTGTCATGTGAAGTAGGTCTCTTCTTGGAGTAATTGGTTTTGTTGATGTGTACGGAACAGAGCTAGATCGATGCATTCTTGCTCTACCACATGGTAGAGCTAGACCTCAAAGCTTTCTACCTCTACGATTCTAGCTCCACCACATGGTAGAGCTAGACCTCAAAGCTTTCTACCTCTACGATTCTAGCTCCACCACATGGTAGAGCTAGACCTCAAATGCAATTCTAGCTCCACCACATGGTAGAGCTAGACCTCAAAGCATTCTATCTCTACAGTAAGGTTTAGGTAGAATGCAGCTCTACCACAGTTACATTCAAGCTCAGCCGGTTACATTCATTGAAGTCTAGCTCTACCACATGGTAGAGCTAGAAGAATGCATTCTAGCTCCACCACATGGTAGAGCTACATTTCAAAGCATTCTCGTCAATACATTTATTAATCTTGCTTTGCCACCCGGTAGAGATAATATCCATTGAAAAACCAGCACTAGAATACTTTGAAGTCCAGCTAGAATGCATTTATCTAGCTCTACCATGTGGTAGAGCAAGACTAACAAATGTATTGAGATCTCCAAGATGGAAATATTCTTCATTTATTCACAGTGTTTTCATGGATATATATTGTGATTTTTGAACATTATATTTTAATTTTTTTTAAAGTGTAAGAATACAATAACTATAATTAACAATTGTGGTTTTTGTTGTAGGTGAAAGATGTGGTGGAAGTTCCGGACAGTGTTAACTTTGCCTCTGTTGATCAACGACGACAGTGGTACTTAGATATTTGGGGTCTTCAGGGTTCACAATTTAACAAAATTCATCTATTTGTTGCTAGTGATGTGGGCGTGGATACTTTTGAGGATCTAGGACCAATGACTCTATCTTATATTTCTGTAGTTGATTCTCATCCCGATATTGAATGGATAAATATTGGGGTACCATTCATTATTGAACGAATAGTAAGAGATAAACAAGATACTATGTTCTCTCGAGGTGGAAGTTAGATTGTGTAAGTCAAGAAATAACTCTTGAAGAGTTGCAAGCTTCCATTGCTTATTGTGTGAAAGGCAAACAAAAAAAAGAGAAAACGCCCTCTAAAAATCCAGTTCAAAAAAAGGCAAAAAGCAGTACAGGTATTATGGATGTAGATGAAGCAGTTCTTAAATCTACAGTAGAGAAAACAGGCTTGGAAAATTCAACAAAAATAAGATTTGTGGATCCCAAAGTTTTGGAAAATGAGGTGCAAAAGGCACAAAAGAGTGATACAGGGAGTATGGAAAAATACTCTAAGTATTTTCCATTCAAGTACAAAGAGTATGAGATCCCTGTAGATCAATGCTGGCTAGCTCCTGATCACTATAACTCCCGTCAAATAGAACCTCACCGTGTGGATGAATGCGTGTTATTCTTTGGTGTAAGTGCAAACAGGCCAGTAGCGTGTGCATACTTGATGCCTGTAAAGAATGCTGGCAAGAAGAAAGGAATTCCAAAAAAACTAAGTGAGGTAACAGAGGAGAAACTCACTGAGTATTCATATTGGATTATTGATGGCCAACATTCCATCTATGCTGCAAAATTCTTACGGTATGAAGAAATGGTAAAAGATGGTCGTGCTCAAGACCTGATACAAGTGTATGAAAAAAGAAAGGCTCGAATTGTTGTAGATCCAGAGAAGTTGCGACGGCCATATCTGCTATAGCTATTGAAGAGGCCCAATCATTATATGTCAAACAGCCATACTATGATGTCTTGCAGCACTTGAGGAGTCAGTGGATCTTCAATAATTCTCCGTCAAGGCCAGCATCTGGAGTAACAAAGGGGTCATCATCTCGTGTAGACTGGGATGTATGTCCATATCCCTTGCTCTCTTATAATTATATGTTTTGAAAAAAATACTTGATTTTGATCTTTTTTTTCTTTTATTTCTTTGCAGAAATTTTTACGAATGGCTAGAATTACGGTGGGAGCATCCTTCATTTCAAAGCAGTCTCACATGGTCATTTACTCTGATGAAGTTTTCAAAGGCTGGCTTGAAATCATGGAGAAGCAAAACAAGAAACCAACTGCCACAGTTTTCAGATGTCTTGCTGGGCTAGATGAACAAGAAGTCAAACAAATACAATCAGAAATCAGGTCTGGAAAAATTGTTCTTTCAAAGGGTACTAAGGATGTAGATGTGATTGGCATGCCACAGCGTATCAAGCAAGATAAAATTATTCAAGATGCATTCCTTGTAGAGTTCAACACTCTGAACAAGGACAAACAATGTCAAGATTGGTCAGAATTGACTATCACCTAATAGCATCAATGAGGTTGTATACTCAGTTCTTTTGAAGTTATGTGATGTGTATATAAAGTCAAAGCTACAGGTTGGATCAAAGAAGATTGATTTTTCAGTAGAAGCAAGGCAATATGTGGAGTGGAATATCAGCCTTAGCAAACAAAGTTCAACCTTGTCCTTGGATCTTCCTTGGTGTATTTATGCTGTGAGTCTTCCATTCGACGGGAGTTACTACTTGAAGCGCCACCTCAACAATCCAATTTCCATTGGGTTATGTGTTCTGGATAACACTGAAGATTTGGGAAGAAATATGCGTTGGGATGTGGAGTCATTTTGCAATCTTTTGAACGGCATTATGATCATTACAGTAGCTGGTAGATCTTTGCCATCCCAATATGTGTTGCTTACCTTTCTAAATATCACAGATTTTATTCACTTGCAAAATGCTTTAAAAAATTTGAGTGGCATAGCAAAGGAACAATATAATGGGGCATTGCATTTTCGACGTGACAACCGATGCATTGGTGCAATAGAGTTCTTCACATCCTTAGTGTTTTTCAGCAAGGGAGATGCCTTTCAAGGACTAGCAGATGTTCCTGATCCAGGTACACAAGCGACAATATTGGATACTGGACTTCTTGATATAGATAATGAAGATGTTAAAACTATCCCAGACATTGAGTTTCTAAGAATCAAGAAGAATCTTTTGATCAAGCAATGTATTCGAAAGTATTGCAGAGAAGGCTGCAAGCTTGTTGATCTTTTCAGTAATGGCTACATCATCGAGCTAGGGCTAGCACTAAAAAAGGAAGTGATTTGCCTAGTGGAGAGTATTGAAGATCAAAGAAAGATGGGAACAAGGCTTCTTGACTTTGCAAAGTCAAGAAATGAGCAACCAGTACCGCCTATTACTAACAATCCAAGGAATACCACGGAAAGATCGAGCCATGGTGAAGTTCGTTCAGCTCAAGATTTTTTGGATTTTTAAGATAGTATGTAACTTCTTAATGGGCTTTCCTTGTATCTTCAATACTTTGATTTGGTGATGTTTTGATTTGTTATATCCTTGGTTCATTTTTTAGTAGTATTTTTGTAGCTCTCTCCAAATTGGGCTTTGGAATCTAGAATCACAAAGTTATGGATCCTAACATGTTCATTGACAAATTCACTTTTTACATAACCAATTGGTGAATTTGGAAAGCCTACTTAGTGGTCGCACAATGGCCAGTTGGTGAATCTGAAAATCTTTCTTATAAATCTAAGATGATAGAGCTAGAGATCCTCTCATTTACTTCAATCCTACCCTGTGGTAGATCTAGATTTCAATAGGTCTACAATTTGGTGGAGCTAGCTACCTCTTCAAAGTGGTGGACCAAGAATCCATTAAAGTCTAGCTACCTCTTCAAAGTGGTGGAGCTAGGCCAATGCACCCCCCCAAAGACAGTTTTTGCAGAGCAAGCATCCATTTAAGTCTAGCTCTACCATATGGTAGAGCTAGGCCAATGCATTTCTAGCTCCACCACATGCTAGAGCTAGTTCAAATGCAATTCTAGCTCCACCACATGGTAGAGCTAGTTCAAATGCAATTCTAGCTCCTTGGTTCTTGTCACGTGCGATGAGCTAGAACCCATTGAAGTCTAGACCTAGAACCTATGGAAGTCTACTGGCTCCACCCATAAAGAAGCTATCTTGATCCCCAACTCAACCACGTGGTAAAGTAAGACTTATAAATTTCAGCTCTACCATATGGAAAATCTAAAACATCTAAAATTTTAGCTTTACCATATAGTTGAGTGGTTTTGTGTTTCTCACCTCCACCTACTCTTGGAGCTCAAGAGTGGATCTCAAGGCCTACTTCCAACAAGAGCTCCCTTGCAAACTAGCTCTACCAAATGGTAGGGCTAGAATAATGGGTGTATTTGGAAATCCATTTTAAACCCTCCAAGTCTAGAGCGAGTAAGTAGAATTGAAAATTGGTATCCAAACATGATTTCCTTTTAGATTACACCAATAAACATGTGTTAAGAGTAAGTGTTACAATTGTAAATTCTTTTAGTTTGAAAGATTGTTGAGATGTTACTTTTTTTTCTTTTAGATCCCGAAATTGAGATAGTAGCACCAAGTGAAGTAGCTACGGAATGCCACAATCAAACTATGGATGAGAGCTTCTCCCACACATTCAGTGATGTCCATCTAGAAGGTTTAAAGACAAATGCTGACAATGAAATTGGGGTACCTAAATCTCCAACAAATGAAGTAATGGGTGAGAGTTTCCAGCCCGAAGAAGAAGTACCAAGAAGTACCGACACTGCTATCTCCAAGAAATCAGTGTTGACAATTGTGTTGGACCTGAATGGTCTACTACTAAAACGTTGTCAACAACAACCATCTTCAATACATGAAACTATTCAAATGGATTCAAAACGATATATTGTACTAAGGCCAAGATGTATCCAATTCTTGAAGATTTTATTAAAAAATATTAATGTTGGGATCTGGTCAACAGCGAGACAGAGAGTAATGTTCTTCAAATATTGAGAATATTACAAGACAGAGCAGGAGATATATTGCCTTTTTTTGTAGTTTGGGCTCAAGAAGCTTGCGAGAAGGATAAAAGTGGCAAAATAGCTAGACCTGATAATCCAACAGTTTAGGCAATGTTCAAGCCATTGTCAAAAATTGCTTCATGTTTTGATTGTGATGCTCATAGAACAGTTCTTATTGATGACTCTCCATACAAGGGATGTGCTTCTCCTGATAATAATTGTATATATCCTACAAAGTTTGATGAAGAAAAGATGGTCGACAATATTCTCATTGATGAGCTGCTCCCTTACTTATTGCAGCTTGATGAGAGTGAAGATGTGCGTGAGATCATTGGCTCTAATCGCTACGGACAACCTCCAGTATCCAATGAAAATGAATACAGAGGTGTGGTAGATTTTTGGAGAAAGCGCAATTTAAATTGGTCACAGAAGACAATCTACACTGATAGGCTACCACTATCAGAGATTATACAAAAGTATGTCGACAATCAAGAGGTATTAGCAAGACAATATGAAAACAAAAAGAGAAGAGATAATAGAAATTATGGCAAAAGAACGAGTCAGCATTGCTAGCATGAGGGGACCACAAGTGATTTCTCTAGCTAGAAAATTGGGTTCTACCACAACGCAGTTGAAGGCAGCCAATGTAAGGGCTTTCATAAACAAGGTGTTAAATGAGTACAATCTTCTCCAACGGGATAGAAATAACTAAGGTACTACCCAACATAAATGATAATTATAACTAAATACATGATTTTATACAACAATTGTGTATTCACAATGAAGAAACTTAATTTATGATGGTTTCTTGCAGATTTATTTCAAGGATATTGTTCCAAGGAGTATTCACTTAAAGAAGCCATTTGTCACCAAGGATTGTATTTTTTTTGGAGGAATTTTATCTTTTTGTAATCATGAATTGACAAGAAATTTTGTCCTGTTTTTAAAGTAGTGGCAAATGTATTACTCTTCAAATAATTTTATAAATGTTGGAGTGCACTCTACTATAAGGGGTCTCCTAATTTGAAAATGTATGGAAGCTTGATCTTTGTCTTATGATTTTAATTCCTACATATATGGACTATGGTAGAGCTAGATCAATGCCTTCTAGCTCCACCTCATGGTAGAGCTAGACTTCAAAGCATTCTAGCTCCACGACATGGTAGAGCTAGACTTGAAAGCGTTCTAGCTCTACCATATGGTAGAGCTAGATCAATGCATTCTAGCTCTTCCACGTCACCACATGGTTGAGTTGGACTTCAAACCATTCTAGTTCTACCATGGGGTCTATCTAAAATATTTTGATACAGCTCTACCACGTGCTAGAGCTGGACTTCAAATATTATTTCTAATTTTGCCATGGGATCAAGCTAGAATACTTTGATATAGCTCTATCACATGGTAGAACTAGATTTAAAAATATTCTAGCCCTAGCACACGGTTGAGCTAGAACAGTGGGTTGATCTAGATCAATGCATTCTAATTTCACCACATTCTGATACCTGCTAGCACATTTTGTCGCGTCTTTTTAGAATCAAATGGAAAGAGTCTTTGCATCTTGGGTCATTTTGTAATGCAACTAAAGTCAACATTTTAGAACAGTATATAGTTTAATGTTAGCGTGCATAGTCACATTTGTTTTGTAATTATTTAAAATCTATCTTTGCATAAAAGTAGTTGTAACATGCCTTCCCCCACATGCCCACCTTTATCATTAAGCATGCTCATTTTTTTCCAGGTCATGTGATTGATTCTAATTGGCAGAGGCAACTTCTTCATCACAGAGCATTAGTACGTCACATGTCCAAGAAAATCCAGAGTGTACGAAGAAAGTTGGTTCAGCGCCGTCTTGACCGTCTACGGGAAATTGATGCAAGGTTGCGCTTTGTGCATCCCTCTGAGGGGGTTATCATACTGACATGGTATTCGTCAGACCCAATATGCGTACCCCTACACAAAGAGGATGATAGGAGGGCTATTATTCTAAACCTTAATGGTTTGTTGTGCCATGTTGTCGAAACCCAATATGATGAGAAGGATCCTCCTTATAGCAACGAGTTGGTAAAATACCCAATTAACCAATATCGTTATGTCCTATGTCACAAGGATGCACATGAGTTCTTAGATTGGTGTATTCAATTCTTTTATGTTTTTATTTGGAGCGCATGTAGGATAACTAAGCTCTCTGGAATAATTGACACAGTATTTCCACAACAAAAGCCCAAGTTTGCAGGTGTTCTCTCACAAGAGCATTGTTCAAAATCCACATGGGTTGTGCAGAATAGACAAGTTTTCTTTAAAAAGCTTGAGACCTTTTGGGGTCTCCATCCTTTGTACAACAAGAAAAATACATTGATAATTGATGATAGCTACTATAAGGTGTTTAAGAATGAACGAGGAACCTGGTTAATAGTTCGAGAATTATACCATCAACCTTCCAAGGAAAGGTATAGTTTTTTGATAGAAGATTTAAGAAATTGGTTGTTTTTATGGCTACAGAATGAAGATCGGCAAGAGTATACATGGGATAATGCCTTTGAAGAAAAACCTAACCAATTCTCAGATGATGTGATGAAGAAATGGCTTGAAGAAGAGAAATTGGAAGTAGATAATAGGAAAAAGACAGAGGTGTGGAAGCAACAGCAGGAGGCTGATGCTGAGGCAGAGTGGTAGGAACAACTTCAAAGAAAGCAAAGAGAGGAGGCTGAAGCTGAGGCAGAGAGGCAAGCAGAGAGTGAAAATCAAGCAAAGCAACAAGAGGCGGCATCATGAAAGTAATACACCACCATGAAGCTCATTTTGTTTGTCCCTAATATAATCAAATGTAGAGGATGCAAGTAATTTGGCCTTTTTTTAATGTAATAAGAAGCCATATATTGAAATATGATATTGTAATCAGGCCTCTTATGGAGCATACTGTTCAAATGTTTGCCTTTGCAAAGCATTGAACAAATTCTAGCACAAGCAATAAATTCATGTTCATTTACAATGTCTTATTATAATTGAGTCATAAATGGAGTGCATCCTTCTCTAAGGGGACTCCTTTTATCCTTTTATCTTTTGGTCAAAATTTGCAAATTATTATTTTTTTAGTAAGAGTAGGTGAAGACTTTTAACTATCATTTTGACAAAGGTCATCCTATTGCAAGGAGACTCTTTCTATCTTTAGTAATGTTAATTTGTAGTAGTTGTGTATATAAGGAAACTTTCACCTGGCATGTCAAATTATAAATTCTTGTTTCAAATTATTTAGTCTTTGTTCATTACAATGCAGTCTTAAAATTGGAGAGTGCATCCTACTCAAAGGGGACTCTCAGTATACAATCTCTTGTATCAATGTTTTTACTTGGGGGTCTAGATTGAACAAATGGTAGATCTTGGTCCTTTCAATGCGTTCTTGCTCCACGTGGTAGAACTAGCATTCTATGTCTATATCTACCATGTGGTGGAGCTACCATACATTGAAGTCTAGCTGTATAATTTCATGGAGCTAGCTAGCTCCACCATGTGGTATCTTATTGAGCTCTAGCTCCACCATGTGGTGGAGGTAGCAGCCATGGTCTCTTCATGGAATTTTGGCCTTACCACATGGTGGAGCTAGTATCCATGTGTGGTAGACTTAAACCTTTTGAAGTCATACAATACGACTAGAAATTTGAGTCTAGATCTACCGTTTGGTGGAGCTTGCATCCACTAAAGTCTAGCTCTATAATGTCCAAGTGGTGGAACAGGATCTAGAATGGATAAGTCATGGATCAAGAAATCCTTTTTAGCTCTATAATAGACAAGTGCTAGATCTAAAGTGAAGAGATAAAGTGATTGGCGTTGGAATGCTCAATATGAGCAAGAAGGCAAATATCTCGCTACATTGTCCATTTTAGGTAAATAACTACACGAGTTTTCTTCAAAAAAGTTCATTTCTTCTCCATGTTTTGTACAACAACAAGAATACATTGAAACTCGATGATAGCTACTACAATGTGTTCAACAATCAAGATAATAATTGAGAGAATAATCTAAGTGTATAATCTTGTGAGTACACAAAATGAACATGCTTAAAAAGAAGCTCAATACCTCATTCAACCAATACACCCCCATGACACTAGGACATTTTGTTACTCCCTTTTATAATTGAATGTAAATGGTCTTTGTAAATGGTCTCTATTATAATAAAATATAAAGGGTCTTTGTAATCTGGCCATCTTCGCGAGCGTGCTGTTCAATTGTGTGCCTTTTGCAAGGCATTGAACATATTTTAACACAAAAAAATAAATTCATTTTCATTTACAATGTTTTATTATAATGGAGTCGTAGATGGAGTGCATTCTACTCTAAGGAGACTCCTTTTATCTATTTACAAAGTGCATCATACTTTAAGGGGACTCTTTAGTAGAATAAGCTTCATCAAAATGAAATTTTTTAGCCGTAATTTTGACAAAGTGCATCCTACTCAAGGAGACTCTTTCTATCTTTAATAATGTTAATGTGTAGCGATTGTATATATAAGTATAATACTTTCACCACCTCAATTTATAAAATCTTGTTCATTTTGTCTTGTTCATTACAATGAAGCTTTAAAATTGGAGAGTGCATCCTACTCTAAGGGGACTCTCAATATACAATCTCTTGTATCAATGTTTGTAATTGGGGGTCTAGATCAATCAAATGTTATATCTTGGTTTCTTATGGACTGTAGAATGGCCAAGTGGTGGATCTAAAAATCTTTAAATCCTCCTCAATGTGTTGTAGCTCCACATGGTAGAGCTAGCTCAAAATTCTAGCTCTACCATGTGGTGGAGCTAGAACCCCTTAAAATCAAAATTACACCCCCATGATACCAGCACATTTTGTTACTTCCTTTTATAATTGAATGTAAATGGTCTTTGAATATGGTCTCTATTATAACAAAATATAGAGGATCTTTGTAATTTGGCCAACTTTGGGAGTAGACTGTTCAATTGTGTATCTTTGCAATGCATTGAACAATTTTTAACACAATAAATAAATTCATAGCTGGAGTGCATCCTAGTCTAAGGAGACTCCTCTTATGCATCCACAATGTGCATCCTACTTTAAGGGGACTCCTTTTATCCTTTTATCTTTTGGTTGTTAATGCAAAAGTTTTATTATTTCTTTAGTAGAATTAGCTTCATCAAAATGAAAATTTATAATCGTAATTTTGACAGTGCATCCTACTCCAAGGAGACTCTTTCTATCCTTAATAATGTTAATTTGTAGTGGTTGTGTATATAAGGATACCTTCACCATGTCAATTTTTAAAATTCTTGTTCATTTAGTCTTGTTTATTACAATGAAGTCTTAAATTGAAGAGTGCATCCTACTCTAAGGGGACTCTCAATATACAATCTCTTATACCATTGTTTTTAATTGGGGGTCTAGGTTGACCAAATGGTAGAATCTGATCTTGGGTTCTTATGGACTGTAGAATGGCCAAGTGGTGGATCTGAAAAATCTTGAAACCTTTCTATTTCTAATATCAAGCTAGGTTTGATCTAGCATCACTTGATAAAGCAAACCATTTTTAAATTCTTTATACTAGGTTGAAGAAGGTAGATTCTAGATTAAATGCATTAAATTTTTCAATGTGGGAATGGGATTTTTCCCACTTTACCTAATACGGTCTTATCTGTGTAGCCATGTATATCCAAGCCTTTACCATGCTCATAAAGAAGACCATAATGTGCAGTGGTCTTTACATATCACATATTGCATCTCACTGCATCCAAATGAGGTTTTCTGGGGCTCTACATAAATTGGCTTACTAGCCCCACAGCATAACTAAGATCCGGGCATGTGATAGTCATGTAAATATGGCTTCCAACCATCTTTCTATACATAGATGGATCATCCAACTCTTCACCAAAATCAGCCCGCAACTTCACATTCTGCTCCAAAGGTGTACTCATTGGCTTACACCCTGTCATTCCATATTTTGCCAACATATCCAATGCATATTGGCGTTGCACTAACCATGTACCTGCATGGTCTTTGTTTACTTCAATCCCAAGAAAATATCTTAATTCACCCAAGTCTTTCATGTCGAACTGCCCACTCAATGCCTTCTTGACATGCATAACATCTGTAGCATGATCTCCTGCATGGTCTTTGTTTACTTCAATCCCAAGAAAATATCTTAATTCACCCAAGTCTTTCATGTCGAACTGCCCACTCAATGCCTTCTTGACATGCATAACATCTGTAGCATGATCTCCTGTGACAATCACATCATCCACATAGACGACAACTAGGGCAATCCCATGATCTGTTTTCTTCACATAGAGTGAAGAATCTGCTGTATAAAACTTAAAATCTAAGGGAGATAAGATATCCGCTCATCTTATCACTCCAAGCACAAGGTGCTTGCTTCAAACCATACAATGCTTTCTTTAATCTGCATACATGAGTGGGATATCTTGGGTGTACATATCCTTCTGGCTGTGCCATATACACTTCTTCTTGTAGATCACCATTTAGAAATGCATTTTTCACATCCATTTGATGCATTTCCCAACCATTTGCTGTAGCCATAGCAATGACTGCTCTCACTGTTCCCATCTTTGCAACTAGACTAAATGTTTCATCATAGTCCAAGCCTTGGGTTTATGTATAACCCTTAGCTACCAATCTTGCTTTATGACATTCAATGGAACCATCTGGCTTGTATTTCACTTTGTAAACCCATTTGCAACCAATGACATTTTTGTCTTGTGGTGGTAATGCAACCAAATCCCATGTTTCATTATGAACCAATGCGTCCATCTCAGCATCCATTTCCTTCTCCCATACATGCTTCCCAATAGCTTCTGTATAGCATGTAGGTTCCACATGCTTCACCAAAGAGGTCATATATGCATAATGCATAGCAAAATAATGATATGTCAACCTGTCAAACTGGATACCTGACCCTTTGGGATCTCTGCAATGCATGCGGATCACTCTGAACACCTGTCACTCTAGCATGTGGAGGCACATATCTATCTGCCTTGCACCAGGTGTGCGTAAAATGGGTATGCCAAGTTCCTCATCCAAACTCTCTGAACTTGACGACTCATAACCTGTAATGCCAATTCCTTCAACCTTCTTTTTTCCTTTATCCACAACACTACTCCCAGTGCTCACACTCTCATGCCTCAATTGTCCTGACCCTGGATGTATAGTGCTACTCTCAGACTCTGCTGGCCCAGACATAGAAATAGAACTTGCTTGTGAACTATCTCAAGTGGCCTGCTACTCATGTTGTCTTCTCTAGGAAATGCAACCTCGCCTACTTTTCAAACTGATAGGCATCACAAACATGCATATTCCCATCATACTTGAATCTAGGCAGCCCACTAACAATGCCTCTTGCCTGCATGTTCTTTAACCTTTGTATGTTCAAATGCCCAATCCTCTTATGCCACATGTCAATGTCCTATACCACATTTCAGCTTTTAGAAGAGAACATGGCTGATTTCAACTCAGGAATCCCAGCATCCAACTTAAATAACCTGCCTTCTTTCTTGCCTTTGGCTCAATGACTCTACATCCATTTTTGAAATCCTCAACGAAGCAACCATGCTTGTTGAAACGAACCTGTTATCCCTGTTCCACCATTTAACCAACTGAGGCCAAACTTTTTGTAATAGAAGGCACATACAAGCATCTGCCATGATATAGAAGGCACATACAAGCATCTGCCATCATATACTTTGTTTCACCATTGTGCATAGCCAATGGTACACTTCCAACATGTGTGATAGCATGTTGGGTATTATCTCCTATCTCCACATTGACATCCATAGGCTTCATATGCTCAAATCATTCACCATGACAAGTCATATGGTTTGATGCTCTAGAGTCCATATACCAAGTGTCATCACTTTCAACATTTGTCGTCATAGATCCCACAACATGTTTCATGGTGGCAAACAAGTGATTTGCGCTGCCATCATTACTGCTTGATGCACAATTTTCACCACCGTGTTGTGCATAATGTCCACCATGTTGTGCTCTACCCCCTCTCAAATCATTTTGTTTGCGAAAACAATCACGTGCCATATGAACAAATTTCCCACAGTAATGGCATTCCACATTTTGCATAGATGTTTGTTGGCCTTGCCAACGTCCTCTACCACCAGGATTACCTGTGCCTCTTTGAGGTGTATATCCATGACCACCTCTAGCACCATATGTAGGCTGAAAATTTTGTTGTGGTGACTTGTCTTGCCATCCACGACCATTACCACGGCCACGTGATGCAACTCTCCCCGTGCCTCTAAATCCTCTTTGTGAATAGAAAGCCCGATTTCTGCCATTATCATCATGGCTAGATGCATCATGAAAGGAGTCACTGAGTTTGATTTCCTCAACAACAAGTAAGAGTGAAACCAACTCATCAAAATCTGGTAAACCTATACTCCGAACTGAGATGGATGTATCAAAAGGCTTATACTCCTTGCCAAGACCACGCAAGGTAATGTCTTCCAAATCATCATCAGGCATGGGGGCATTGATTGTTGCCAATGCATCTGCATACTTCTTTATCTCTTGTACATAATAATGGATGCTCCTTCCTTTCCGTTTCACATTATGAATCTGTTGTCGCAACAACTGAGACTTGCGAGCACTAGTGTCTGTATCAAACAGCTTTACCAATGTATCCCATGAATCCTTGGGATTCTCAGCATCATGTATATGTATGAGTATAGCATCTGAAATACATATAGATAGATAATGCAAAACTTTGTATGCTCTTTCTGACCATTGCTTATGAGTTATAACCTATTGCTGTGTAGGTTGTCGAGGTAGTTTCGGATTTGGCTCCGCACCTGTAATAAGATTCCAAAAACCTTTTCCCTTCAGAAATCTTTTGATCCTCTACTTCCATGCCTGGAAGTTCTTCCTATCCAATTTTTCACCCACAATTTGTACTGGATTGTCTGACATATTTGCTCAATGTGAAAATGCACCTTCCGCAACGTCCAAATCTATAAACAAGCCTTCCTCAACTCAACCACACTCAAATAAGTGTTCCAGATACTCCAAAGTAGTCAACAAACTTCACTTTTGATGTAGAAAATCAAACTGATTGCATCCAAAATGAAATGGCATATGTAGTCTAAGCTACCCTGTTTTGGTACGCTTTCCAAGGCTTCAAACTGTAATTTAGTGGTTCAATCAAGTGTGGATAACTTGCATTGACACCTAAACAAGCTCAATGTTGCATATCAACACCAACCAAGGTGCGTACATACCAATTTTGTCAAACCCCCTTCTCTGTTTTGAGAAAAACCAATAAAACTAGTAGTAGAATTGCTCTAATTTCTTCAATGCTTGTCCAAATTGGGAGACCATGCATTCATTAGCTTAGTAATGATGTCCACTAACTCCATGTAAAAGGAATTAGACCAATTGTTTAAGATGAGAGAGTAATTAGTCGATTAATCACACTTTGTTTTACTAATTACAATAGACAACCTGTTTAATCAACTCATTTCTAGCTCCATAATGCATAATTTCTGCAACCAACCATGTAGCAACCTCCTTGGGTTTGTGTATTACACAATTTCTAAGCAAAGTTTGGATTTAATCCACCACACAAGTGGAATTTGGCCTCCACTTATCAAAAGTATGTGAAAAAGTGCTCTGTTTCTCTGTAGAATTTGCGCTGCCTACTATAGAGGGGATTTGGGATGATTGTTGTGGTAATTGAGACCATGTGTAGCTGCCTAACACTCCAAGGCATGTGTACAACCCATAAATTGAGTAATTTTTGCAATTACTTGCTCTAATTTCATCCACCAAGTGACTCTTTTTCTCTGTTTTGTGAGAGCTTCAAAAACAGTAATTTTTTAATCACTCAAATACATCATACTTGCTCCAAATTCGGTGTAGGGCTTGCACATGAGTTGCCAATACATTCATCCTTGTCACATACATGTTCCTTTGCCAGATTGCATCTATTTTCACAATACATCACCGCTTCCAAGCTCCAATGGAAAGCTTGCAAAAACCAGAATTTTCTTTTGCTTTGGGCAACCCTAATTTGCCTTGTTTGTGCTTGAAACACCATATTGGGGAATATGGGAATTTCCCAATACTTTGGGACACATGGTCAAAACTTTGGATTTCCCATAACTTGAACACCATGAATCCAAAATGAGCGCTTTATGGCTTATTAGATCCAATTTTTCAAGCACTTTCCAATGATAGGTCACATGATAGGGTTTTGAGAAACTTACAAATATGTTATCCATGTCCTCCTTTTTTAGTGTTAAAAAATGGGAATTGGGAGATTCCCAAATTCACTAATATGGTGTTTTGAATCACCTGCAATCCGCTCTCAAGGGTGTTTAGTAGTCCTTACCCGGTAGGCCAAGCTCTCAGATCTGATAGAAATTGGTGTGCTCCAAGCTTCATAGCATCAATGGCAAGCTTCACAGCTTTTCTTCACAGCTTTTTCTCCCTCTTCTCTCACTCACTCGTAAACCCTAATAGAGAGCACCAGGCTCTGATACCATGATGAAAAATAGGTAGAGGGAGAGGAGACACACACACAGGAGCAAACCCTAATATATATTGCAAACCCTAACCATAGAGGGAAGCCATCTTCCTTCTCACACAATGCATAAAGCCATAATCCATAATACACAACTCACACTGTGTTGCGTCCACACACTACTAACCCTAGCTAATGTCCACACACTATGACCAGCTGGACGCGGTCATTTATGTCTCACACATGTTACTACCTAACATGCCAGCACATAGCACAGTTGGCACACACTCACATTGAGCTTTAATCTCAATAATACCCACATGTGCATCGGGGAAGATATTGGAGTAAGAGTTGTTTTCTGAAACCGGGCATGGATTTGGTTGATTGACCTTGCTGGTCCTCAATGGATGAGTCCATGGCTCTTTTATATGGATCTATTGGTTGATCTTGCTGACCTTCAATGGAGATTCCATCTTGATTTTTATAAGTGAATATATTACCGATTACTATGAGCTAGGAACTATCGAAAAGGCCCCCGTGGACAGGTGGTGAGCGTTCTGGTTGCCAATGATGCCATAGATACACCGATGAAGGAATGATTGGAAATAAGGACTCAACCGGAGATTTTGAGGATTATCATGAATGACACTATGGTTTCATTAAATGATTGTTTTAAAGATAGCTGAATCTATGAAAAAGGCAATTCATATTGGGGGTGTAAGTGGTGTGACTGGCGTTAAATTTGCATGAATATCTAGCTAGGGGACCTGGGAACTCTTTTCCCTGCTACCCAAGACAAAACCTAACCAAATTCCTAATTGGATCCCATCACTATAGTGGTTGGGCGGTTGGCTAACCCATGGGACCGGTGGGGTTAGACTGGACTAATGAATCCATAAAATACGACTCAATTCTATTATAGTACGATAGATGAAGTAAATCTTGGATAGTAATTGTTCTATGGAAAAAGAATCAACGGCCACGCCTCTTGATGGGGAAAAAAGCGTTGGTTTCTATGATCCATGGGACTGGTGGGGTTAGGCGCTGGACTAATGGATCCGTTAAATACGACTCAATTTTGTTATAATACGATAGATGAAGTAAATCCCAGATAGTAATTGTTCTATGGAAAAAGAATCAACGACTACCCCTCTCGATGAGAAAAAAAGCGTTGGTTTCTATGATCCACAAGTGCAAGTTTCTTCCTTGATCTAACCAAGTGACTCACAGGTTCGACCAAATTAGTTTGGTCAGTAATGACCCGGACTACGTTAGAGTACAAATATCCCAGTGGACTCACCCGTGCTTTTTGGTAGGGGGAAGTTTTTCCCGGTTTGGTTTTTGAAGAACCAAGGGATTAGTCTCTTGACCGAATATCCATGGGGCGAGGCCCTCAGCAAATGATCCTGGCCCACATAAGAAGTGCTACTTCCACTGCTAGCACCCCTAAATTCGCTGTGCGGAGGGGGCAGGGACCTTTCAGCTGGTATCAGAGCAAATTGGCTAAAGTGGATCAACTGAAAAAGCCAAAAATGTCAAAAATTTATGAAATAGTAAAAAGTTGTAATTGTGTGATAAATCTCATACAAATTGATATTTAGAATGAAGATTCATAAAATTGAAAGTGGGTCTTCAGATGAAGTACCACAATTGTATGGAAATCCCTGACTTGGCTTGAGGCCTAGTCATGATGGTATCTACCTTATAATTCCAAGGACCGTGACTACTCGTATATACTAAAGGTATAACTGTAGCTCTTTACTGGCACTATATACGAGTAAATCTAAGACTTGAAATTATAAGTATAAATGCTATCCAGATGATGAATTTGAATTTCCTTCCAGAGTAATCACGTTTCTTTCTGCCAAAATCAAAGAAATCCCAGAGGTAGACCCTCTAACCAACCCGCAGTTTTAATCCAAAGTAATGCAAGACCTCCGCATCAGAATAGGGGAAGTCACAGAGAGATGTTCCCAAATCGGCCGTCCACTTCCAATGCAGTAACGCTGGAAGTGATTAAAGAAGAAGAAGAAGATGAAAGAGATCATACTCCACCTACGAGATGAGGACATCTCGTGTTTTTTAAGTGGGATAGGATGTAAGATTCCTCCCTCCAGCTTTTGAGGTGTACAGGTGTAAGAATCGCAGAAGGCAGAAGGCGAGTACAATTTGATGAAAAGAGACACACTTTCTTCATTGAATTGAGCCTTTAAATAGGCTATTTTCATACACGATTTGCTCCCCTTGATTTGGGGTAGTTGCCCTTTAATTAAGGGTGTGGTAGAGATGATTAAGGAGAGTTGGCTGTCTTCATTTCTAGGTAAGGTTTATTTAACCTTTTAGAATAATGTAATGAATTTACACCAATGGATGTTACATGGCTTTATGAACCCCCCTCCATGTGATATCCCTTATGCAAGCTTCATACATTGCCATCTATGATGGATGTATATTTGTAGTGGCTATTCATCTATGATGAGTTTATCATCTATGACTAGGCTTACTTTTGTGGATTTAAAAGAGGATGAGATAAAAGGATTTGGCTCATGTTTAGTGTGATCTTTGTGGTGTGACTCAAAATGCCCATGAGTCCCATGATTCTTCAATGAGGTTGGCCTCATTTGGAGTCTTTGGTTCTTCTTCTTCTTTGTCCTCAACAAAGTTGATTTGGCTCTTTTGGTTGAAATAGAAGTCTTTCTCCACATGGTTGGCCCTCTTACAAATGCTACATCTCGTCCTTTATCAAGTGTTTCCCAAGCTTCTAAAGATGTCTTACACTCATAAACATAGTGAATGAAATCATCATGCAATGCAAGTGCCATGGTGCCATATGCTTTACCAACTTTTTCATCCCATGCAAGTGCTTTAGCTCCACTCTCTGGTATCTCCTTTTGTGCCGTTAACAACTCCCCATACTCCTCTCATAATATGAAATTGTACCTTTTTCTACCGTGTGGAACCATTTTCCCTCTAATTTTTCTAATTATACTCTAGTCCCCATGATGTTTTTCTACCAAGATGGAATCCAAAAATTGCTTTTCCACATGACAATGTGCAATTTTGCACCTTGCATGCATCTATGCAAATATTTGATCACTTGCTCAAACTTCACATGGACTACGCCTTCACCATGAAACCAACTCAGCAATCAAAAGAAGCATTGGGTAAAGTAGAGGAGCTACTCAACTCCTTGGGATGTCATGGGGGGAATGTTCAGATAGTAGTTAAGGGTGTAGGGGACAGCCATGAGGGTGCTCTCAATAGGTGTCATGAGTGGGGGAAAGCTCGAAGATACTTTGCGAAACCCCCAAAGAAGCTTGGTAGAAGATTAAGCAATCAGGTAGGATAAGAGGAGAAAGAGTGGGAGCTCTAAAAGGACTTGTGCAAAGTCACAACTGATAATGAGGTCGATCCAATTGTTGTCAATCAACGCAGACAAGTGTGGGCAACCTTTAATAAAGTGCTACGCTTAATGAATCAAAGCCATACCACTACGGAGCAGAGGAATCAATTCCAAGCAGATTTACTTGAGTTTACAAAGTCCGTTGTTGTGACATCCTGGGGAGAAATGAACATAACACATTACATGGTATGCCTCTTCTAAATTTATAATGTTTCTCTTGTACCATGTTTCCATGGGGCTAACTCTATCCAACTTTAACTGTAGCATATTCTTTATGCTCATGGTGCATATTTTATGAATAAGTATGGGTCCTTAGATATGTTTAGCACACAAGGCATGGAGAAGTCCCATTATCGTGCAAGAGGAGTTTATTTCAAGAACACGCGGATTGGAGGAGGACAAGTGTACTAACTATCTTGCTGAGATGTTCAATTGGCTCTTCAGGTATACCTTTGGTAGGGTACAAAATATGGAGTGTATAAATGCGTCTGACCTTGCAAAAGGGAAGAGGGGACCACAAAATCCTATAGATGGAACTTCTCGTTAGGTCCATGGCATCATGCCATGTGGCGCAGTACTATGATAGTCATGGTAAAAAGTGGGTCAAAAACACACAATAATCCTTTTTTGATGCATGTAGGCCTCTCGGCATGTACACGGCCTAATCTAGGAAACCCTACCCTTTTTTGGGTACCCCACCTTTTTTTTGGGTACCGTGTCCTTTTTCTAAAAACTATATAAAGGCTCATTTTGGCTCATTTTTTTCCAAGTCCTTTTTTTTGGCACCTACCTCTCCCCTCCCCCCTCAGCACACCAAACCTCAAAACACACTATCTAGCACACTAGTGTTGTGTAGGAAAAACATTGTAAAGAAGACGATGCCCAACCAGAACACTCTCCAAGGTGCGCAGCAACAACCCACTGATCTCCCACACGAGGCTGAAGGTTCAGAGGGGCCACATGTAACTGGGAAGATATTGAAGATCACATTGAAGAGACCAAGGGTAGACCTTGAACCAGACCCAAATCCCCAAGATGAGGATGCTACGGAAGAGGATATAGAGGAAGAGCGCCCAAGGCATGTTGTGAGCGATTTTGATCGAATAGATGACGATGAAGACTCAGAGGCCACCGATCCCGATAGGCCACCGTGGGATGGTGAGGATATTCCCAGACATCCTACCCCACAGGAGAGGCAAGGCCATGCACGTGGACATGGGATTTTAATAAGATAAACAATGGGACTCAAGGGCTTATAATTGGAAGTTAAGCCCTTTCGTTTACCCTCGAAGCGAGGATAGATATCTGAAAACGAATAAACATGTTGCACAATATCAACTGTGCCTTCTACCTTCTTCTTTTTGAACCCAAGGAGCCTTCCTTTCCAATGTTAGTCAAGAACACCCCTCCTGAGGTGGAGAGAATGACTGTGTGTGTAGTTTTGGGGAATGAGAAAGAGAAAAGCTAATTTGGTGTGCAGCCATGGAGGGCTTGGGAGGGGATTCCGGAGAGTTGTTTAAAGAGTAGAGTATTACAAATCTAGTTTGCTACAACCATGGAGAGATTAGGAGAAGGATTCTAGAGACTGCATTGGAGAGGAGGAGATGTGGAAGAGTATTGCTTGGGAGAGGCAAAGGAAAGTAGTTTGGGAGAGGAGGAAGAGAAGAGTGTAGCCATGGAAAGCTTGCGTGAGAAGAAGGGGATGGAAAGCTTGAGAGAGGTAGAGAAGGATTGGAAGCAAAAATGCTAGTTTGCTGCAGCAATGGAAAGATTGGGAGAGGGGGAGGAGGGGATGGAAAGCTTGAGGGAGGTAGAGAAGGATTGAAAGCAACAATGCTAGTTTGCTGTAGCCATGGAAAGCTTGAGAGAGGTGGAGGAGAGGATGGAAAGCTTGAGAGAGGTAGAGAAAGATGGAAAGCAACAATACTAGTTAGATGCAACCATGGGAAAGCTTGGATTTTAAAGAGGGAAAATGGTTTTTTCATCGTAGTGTAGGTTGGGGGGAGGTTTGAGAGGGAAAAGAGAAGATTTGGAAAATTTTTGAAAATTTAAAATTCTAGGGTATTTTGACCCAGCTAGATTCACCAATCTAGCTGGGGAAAAGTAGGAGGAGCCTGAAAGTAAGGGACCCCCCTTTACCCTCTCTCACTAGGGACAATGTAGTAATGAGGGGGACAAACTAGCCTCTCCTCTACTTTTAGGAGGGGCCCAATTTGCATCACAACCCTCTTTCTATTGGTCCATTGCT
This sequence comes from Cibotium barometz, assembly GCF_041138505.1. Taxonomy (NCBI): domain Eukaryota; kingdom Viridiplantae; phylum Streptophyta; class Polypodiopsida; order Cyatheales; family Cibotiaceae; genus Cibotium; species Cibotium barometz. Next base: position 50,901,748 of record NC_141046.1, on the reverse strand, counting down.
AATTACTTTCTTAATCAAAAGGGCCCTTCATAGTCCAAAAAAAATCCTAATGATTTTGTTCGGATAAATAGGCTAGTCGACTACACTTAAACATGACTCATTAGAAGGTCCGAAGGTGGATAAGGGTCATGTGGAGATGTCCGAGTTATAATGCTACAGAAAAAAGAATTTTGGCGGTCAGAACTTCTCAAATCTTTAGAATAGAGAATCCATGAGGATCTTCACTTTTGTTGATGTAGTCTCTTCCAACTATTTTTGTTCTCAATTGGGAGGTTTTTGTTCTCAATTGGGAGGTTTTTGTTTTGATGTCAGATTGTACTATATAAATGAACAATAGACTGATACGTTTAATACATCCAAAATTTAAACATATTATAAACATGAATACAATGAATGCCTAGTATCACATTAGGAAGTGAATGGGGTCTTCTTGGGCCCTTTAATTTGCCCAAGCCTAATCAAGGTGATTAAGGAATAGCCAAATGGGGGGTTGCCATGTGGACTGAAATGTTGGGTTTGTAAGAGAGGTGTAAGAGTGGTCAAAGGGTGCACTTTTTCCCCCAAAAAGGGAGGGAGGCAATTTTACAATTTTCGGACCTCCATAACTTCTACATACAAGCTCCAATTTGAGCGGAGATTATAGATCCGTGATCTACGCATCAAGAGCTTTCCATAGATATGTTACATGATATGGTTTTGTCCGCTAGATTTTAAATTCCATTTTCCCTCCAAAATTCAAATTCGAATAAAGTAGCCGTTTTGAAGCTTCTAATTAGAAAACGTTTCTTCTTAAGAGAAAAGGTTTGACTCCTTAAACTGCCAAATAAAAGGCCCCAAGAAGCCTTCCATTGAGGTCCTAATGATCCAGCAACCTTGATTGATAGAATGAAAACATGGGTTTAACTATTTCACTATAACTCTCTCTTAAAGAATTTAAAAAAAAAATTCAAGTCTTAAGTGAGTTAATGTCAAATGACATTACCAGGGAGAGGTCTTCTGTGATTGCTTAAGGCCATAAAGAAGGTCTCTAAAGTAGGTAGGACTTTGGGTTTATACAACCTTTCAAAGAAGGAGTTATGATCATGCACAGTTTGTGTTAGTGGAGTTTCATCATCAAACTCACATGTACAAAAAGAACGAGTTATGATCATGCACTTGTGTTAGTGGAGTTTTATGCAAACTCACATGTACAAAAAGAGGGCATGATAATAATTTCTAACATAGCTTCTATTTTCTCTAATATAAACTAGGACAAAAGAAATAAACTTGTACATGTTATAAACTTTGGAACATCACTAGTTCTGCCTTGAATAGTTCTCACCTCGGTTCTCACAAGGATTTCCCTCCATAATTTAACTTACTAAAAACTAGATTGATGTCAAATTAAGTATTGTTCTTTTTAGAAATGGACAAAATCTATGGGATAATTCCTTTAAATCTTATGAAAGTACCTTCATAAGTTATATATAGGGCATGTGCCCCTCAAACTTGAAGAAGACAACCTTATGGTCATAAATTTCCAATTAACATACAAGTGTAAAGGAAATCCTCTAAGAGGTTTGCTCTTAGTGTCACATGATGGAAAATTATCCCAATTGTTCCACCATCTTTTGGTTTTAGTAAATCTTAGCTTTTAATTACCTAAGTGAAATAGAAATATATATCTACATCCCTCGCATAAGAATTATGCTTGAGGTTTTCGGCCACTTAAATTTTGACTTCACAAGCTTTAAATTTGAGCATGATTAAAAGCTTTTAGAGCGGTTTAAGTAACAAAGCTTTTAAATAATATAAATCTTAAAGCTAGGCTTAATAGCTTTTAAATAATATAAATCTTAAAGCTAGGCTTAATAGCTTGGAATAGATATATTATTAGCTCTTAGCTATTATAGCTTGAAGTTTTAGCTATTTTAGATTGCTTTGGACAAGAGAAAAACATGCATGGCAACACCAAGAGGAAATTAAAAAAAATAAAGAAGAGGAAAAGCTTGGAGGCGGCTCATGCAACGGTAATATAAATGTCTCTATTATAAAAAATTGAAACTTAGAAATTTTAAGGTCCTTTAAAGCCTTGACTAAAGCTTAATCTAAAGCTTTTAAACAAATCATCTCCACAATCCATCCCACAAGTGCATAGGAGAGAGCATGAAGCTCTTCTCTCTCTTTTTTAAAAATAAATAAAATAAAGCTAAGATTTAACTAAAGCTTAATATATTAAAGCTTCTCCATGGCTGGAGCAAAACAATGCAGAACGCTAGAGGGGAAGATTTAAAAAATAATAAAAAAGTCACTAGCTTCATGAATTCACATCTGCCAGAAAAAATTCATAGCCTTAATTTTGTCTCTTAATTATGCTTAAATACAAAAAATTATTTACTCTACAAAGCTAATTAACGATTTCCCTTTTTTTTCTTGAGAACCCACCATGTCCATCCATTATAGAAATCTGCTGCTTTTAGGGGTTTAGAAATTTACAAAGGAGCTAAAACCTCCTTCAATTGCGGATTCCATCTATATGGTTGGATGTTAGAGAGGAAGAAGAAATCAAAAGGTGGTTTAGAAATTTACAAAGGAGCTAAAACCTCCTTCAATTGCGGATTCCATCTATATGGTTGGATGTTAGAGAGGAAGAAGAAATCAAAAGGTGGTTTTGTGAAGAGAAGGGTGGTTTTCCACCTTTCTTTACCCTTTGGGTAAAAGCTTTATTTCTTCTTATCCAAGGGTTCCTCCACCTTGTCCTATGTCTTGGAAGTTGATATATACCCTTATGCAAAATCTTGGAAGTTGATATATACCCTTATGCAAAATCTTGCAGCCTTTGTCCTGTCCAATGAAAATTGTTTACAAACTTTCCAAATTCAATTTAAGTTTACAAGAGTTTAACCATACCTGTGAATTTTTGAATTAATTCAAATTTTTTAAAATTTAAAACCTTGAAGAGGTGTCCTTTGTACTTGCCAAAGCTCTGATACCACACTGAAACAGGAATCTTTTTCCAAGTACAATCTTTTTCCAAGTACAATCTTAAACCAAATTCTTACAATAATAAATAAATTGAATAGAGAGAAATTAAATCAAACATAAGAAGATGAACATAAAACACTTAAAAAATATGCTTCACCACACAAGAGACAAGTATTGGGTGCAATCTCCCTCCTGATGTGTGTGGCTCCTTCTCCCACACACGATATTTATGTCATTCATATTTTTAGCTCTTGGAGCCAATAATAGCATCTTTTCCACTTTTGGACTTTTGATTTACATATAAATAACCTTGTCAAGGTTTCTAAGGTTTATACGTGCTCTTCGCCGAATGTGCTAGAGTGAATGTGAGACAAGAGAGTGTCTCTTGCCAGAACATGCTACAATGAATGTCCTACAAGAGAGAGTCTGTCCTGCTGCCGGAGAGTGCTCCCCTTATCTTCTCCTTGGGTGTCCTCCTCCTCGAAGTCCCCACCCTCATCATGTAGTGTAGAGGGAAGATCTTCTTTCAAGAAAAGGGAGATGGTGCTCAAGAGGATCCCGCCCTGCTTTGGGAAAGGGAGAGGGGTGTTTTCTCTATGAGTGGCATCAGAGTTGGCCATGCACATCAAAGATGTCAGAGGGCACCAGTGGTGATGGTAGCCAGAGATGTTGAAGGGCACGGCCAATGAGGTGATCAGAGCCATATCGGAGGGTACCAGCAGTCGGAGGGCATCAGCGGTGATAGAGGTCAGAGATGTCAAAGGGCACCGTTGGTCGGAGAGCATCGGTGATGACGATGGTCACAGACGTCTTGAAGGGCAGCGGCGGTCAGAAGAGGCATCGACAGTGACGGGGCGGTTAGAGATGTCAAAGGGCATTGGTGGGGTTGGAGCAGTCAGAGATGTCAAAGGTGATGGTGGGAAGCTCGTGGTGGAGTGTGGAGGACCTGGCTTCCCATCCACAATCGCACTTGTCACATCTTTGTAAAAATTCTCCTTCCAAGTGCTTACTTGATTGATACAAATATATCTATGAATGTAGACTCTTACATTTGTAGATTGATGTATCAATATTTGGTTCTCTACCTTTTGGCATAGATTATATTTACATTCATCTGGATGCTATTTGCAATACCTCTTTGTAGATAACATTGGCTATGTAGACTTTTTGCACTTTTAATGCTACTTCTATGGTCCACAATAACTTTTACACACTTTCACTACATCTCAGGATCTAACACATGACATAGTACCATATAATTATCCATGTGTGAATACTTGTATGGCCAAATAAAGTCCCAACACAATCAATGTTTGTCCTTAGGACTTATTTATTAACATACCAAAAGCTAGCCTCTTACATGATATTTTTTTCTCATGTTAAAAAAGGAAATTGAAACATAGATGGTATGAATGTTATCCTAGGAATAAAGACCATGTATTCAATATTTTTACCTATAATAATTTATGCGTTTATCACCTTCTTTGAGTGAAATTACTTGCATATCTGTCTGGTACAATTACAAAGTCCTTACATAGGGTCCAAATTATGAAGCAGCATGATAGGAGGTTTATCTTTAGAAGCAATTTATGCTTTTTTCACCTTCTTTGAGTGAAATTACTTGCACATCTATCTGGTACAATTACAAAGTCCTTACACAGGGTCCAAATTATGAAGCAGCATGATAGGAGGTTTATCTTTAGAAGCAAGCAGTGTGAGGAGGGTAACCACCACCTAAGTTCAACCTATTCAAGTACTTAATGGCATACAATATGCTTTAATGTGTAGAAGAAACAACCAAACCTGCACTGAGGTATTCTCTTTCAAGACCAAGTAATGCACACAAGGCTAGTTTATTGATCTCATTGACCTCTTGATTTCAAGGTGCAAGAATAACACTATCTTTGAAGAAGCATACATAATCCTCCACTCTTTAAAGATCTTTGTACACCCATTCTACCAAATTCAGCAGAGAGTTCCCATGGTGCATGTAGGCATGACAAAAATTTCCCTTGTAAATGGTTATTCTTAATGTAAAACATAGCAGTAACGATCCTATGCATGAGGTTTTGAGTGTGTCTACTCCTTCAACTCCTCACACATTTAAGGGTGTCAATAATGGTTGCTGCAGTGCACACCAAGTTACCTTGATTATTTGGATGGTCTATAGAGATATCTCCAATTTGTAAAGTCCATTTGATAAATTCTTGTCTCGTTCTTGTCATATACCATTATAACCACTCTGAATGACCCACATTTTAAAACATTTACATATCCAAATATATGACCTGCACAACGTTACATAAACAATATCCTCACGTGATCTCTTTGCCACCACAATAGGTAATATTTGCCTAAAGTCACCACCAAAGAGCAAACGTTTCCCTGCAAACACTCTATCACTTTGCATTATGTCTTTTGATGTCCTGTGTCCAATGCTTCATATGCATACCGATGCATCACTTGAGCCTCATCCCAAATGATCAATCTCGCAAGCTTCATCACCTCGGCCAATGGGCTATTCACTTTAATACTACATGTGCTCTCTCTCTCTCTCTCTCTATCTTGGTTACAAAAAGATTAAAAAATTGCATCTCTTTCTCTCTCTCTCTCTATCTTGGTTACAAAAAGATTAAAAAATTGCATCTCTCTCTCTCTCTCTCTCTCTCACACACACACACACACATGCTAATTAGAATTAGTAGATCTTCTCTCACACACACATACACACACATAAACAAACAAGCATGTCAGCTCTCTCTCTCTGGCTATTACACACACAATCTCTCTCTCTCTAGCTATTACACACACACACACACACACTCACACACTTTCTCTCCCTCTGACTCTTTATTTTCGTGTAGCTCTCTCTAGCTATACTACGCAAATGTAAGCACACATATTCTCTCTCTCTCTCTCTCTCTCATGTAACACACACAGTCTCTTACTTTAGTGTGTGTGGTGTGAAACGTAGTAGGGACAGTGTGAGAGAGAAATAGAAAGAAGGAGAGACCATAAGTTTTTTTTTTGTTTTGGTTTGTGTGTGATTGTATAGAGGCAAGGCACATGGTTGATAGTCAGTGAGTTGGTGGTTTGGGATATCATTCTCTTTTATAGCTTTGAGGGTAGCTTCATATGTAGACCTTTCTCTCTCTATCTATTTGTGTGTTTTTGATTAATATATGTGCACCCACATCCAAAGAGTTTATTTTTAGTAAGAAATGCAGGAGAGAGAGAGAGAGAGAGAGAGAGAGAGATTATAACCTCCTCACACATTCTTTCTCTCTTGTTTTCACAGAAATAAAATGTTGAGGTTAATCATTTATTGGTATGGTACTTTGTGTGTGCCCAGATAAAGAGAGTTATTTATGGTGATATGTAAGGTTGGCTAAGAGAGAGAGAGAGAGAGAGAGAGAGAGAGAGAGAGAGAGAGAGAGAGAATAGAATGCACATAAACATACTTTTATCTCTCTTTATCCCTCATTGAATGTTTGATAATTGATAATTGATAATTGGTATGGTATATGTGAATGTAGAATAGAATGCACATAAACATACTTTTATCTCTCTCCCTCATTAAATGTTTGATAATTGATAATTGGTATGATATATGTGAATGTAGAATATAATGCACATAAACATACTTTTATCTCTCTCTCTCTCATTGAATGTTTGATAATTGATCATTGGTATGGTATATGTGAATGTAGAAATGCTTTTTTGCGTGTTCGATAATTGTGTGGCCACATTGCTTTGGTTTATTATAGAGAAATGCAAGAGAGAGAGAGAGAGAGAGAGAGAGAGAGAGAGAGAGAGATCTTAAAGAAATAGTGAGATTGCTCTCTCTCTCTCTCTCTCTCTCTCTCTCTCGCTCTCTCTCTCTGTGACATTGAAATAAATTATGCAAGGTGAGAACTATCAATAAATGTTTTAGCACATGTTCTACTTCATTCTCAATGGAATATCATGTACCTAATTTGCACATGTAGCCTTGAGGTATTAGTGAAATATTTGATTTATTAGACCATTGTGTGACTATAGAGTGATGTTTTAGAGAGATAATATCGTGGGCTTAAGAGAATATACATAAGTTAAATTATTCGAGTACTTTTACTTAGACTATATTAGCCTTAAAAAATAGAAAAATGTGCTTAAAAAGTAAGAAACTTTGTTTATGGTTTCTAATACTAGAATTTTAGAGAGATGGATATATGGCATGCTAAGAGAATATTTTGTTTCCTCTTTGAAACTAGGAAGGTATATACATGTAAATAGTGTTAGCATATAGTTGGGATATTAAGGTTATGTTATATATTGACTAAGATTTTAAGATATTTTTTTGAGAGCCTTAAGATGTTAATTTTGGATTTCAGTAATGGAGATCCAGAATGAAAACAATGGCTCAGATGTCGTATAGTAGCTGCGTATGGAGCTTCTAATTCTGATGTAGCTTTATCTACCCCACCTAAGCCAATTAATGTTTGAGTCTTGAAACACCTTTCTCGAGCAAGGTCTCCATCAGAAAAATCAAGCTCTAAACATCTATAGACTATTACAGACATATACGAGCGCACTGAAAAAAATCCGGTTACTTGTTGTAAAGGAGTACTTAAATGCCCGTTGGGATGAAATCTATGGAAGTGGCACCCAAAGAGGAGATATGCTAAGAGATGAGTTAACACATCATCTTTATCACGTTCTTAATATTAGTGGTCCCATGGAGGCCACATGATTTCCACAATGGAAAATTTACACGTTGACATTAGGGAACATCTAGGTGGATGTACTAGGGAATGTAAAGAACAAGCAGATTCTTTAAAAGAGCAAGTACATATTTTAGGCTTGGAGGTATTGATTCTAAAGATATCTATGAATAACTTAGCGCCATTATGAAAAAGATGAGCTGTATGTTGGAAACCAAGGTAGTTGCCTAGAGATTTCATGAGAGTCGCTTCAAAATTGATGTATCTGTTTAAGGAAAAAATCTTATTATAAATTTCCAACTTGTCTTCTTTGTTGTGATATTTATGAATTTTCTATTTTCTCATTCTCTTTATATTTGCTTTCTCTTTCTCTCTCTCAATGTATTTTATAGTTCTATGTTTTATTCTCTCTCTCTCTCTCTTTGAAGTAATGTATTTACTAGCAAAGAAAGGTGAGAGACGGAGAGAGGTCATTAGTTATTAGTTTCATACATAGAAGTTAGAGATATAAATTTGTTATATTACTAAATTTCTTTTTTAGCATGGCATACTTTTCTATTATAAATTTATCTAATAAGTACATCATGTGAGCTATTTTGGAGATTCTATCTCTGAGAGCAGGGTCACATGTTGAGATATAGTCCTCTAGGATCAGGGATTTCACTGACGTAAACAAGAACATGTGAACATTTTATTAACATATGTTAATAACACAAAAAATCTTGTGATCACATGTTATATTCACAAAGCTTTCACAAGGGCCTAAAAAAATTAACTTTGTCGGGCATAAAAAATCTTCTTAGGGAGCCACTGACCTGCTATTATGTGAAGAATCTGATGGTAACATGAGAACATGTGAATAGCTTATTCCCATGTGTAGCCAAGCTTTTAAGGGGTTTCCAAATGTTATTTTGTGAACAGTAACATGAGAACATGTGAATAACTTGTTCACATGTGTTATTATCACAAAAAATCTTGTGATCACGTGAATATTAAATCCCTATCTAGGATCATTTGCGGACGATAACGTGGGTATAAAATAGGAGTTTTGGGTGCTTATATCAACGATGGGTTTGAAATATCTTCTCAATTATTGCATAAACTTTGTTTTCAAAACAAAATTTTCAAGACAATTTAAATGTGTCAAGATAATATTTTGTCATGAGTTCTAAGTTAATATTGTTTCTAAAAGAAAAAAAAATTATTACTTGATTTTTTATTTTTTAAAGGAAGTTGAAGATGGTTAGGAGCTGCATATATCTAAGTTTGAACCAAGTTCGTCGCCTTTGAATTTTGGATGCAATGCACTTATCTCGATGTAATTGTTTGCAAACAAGTACTAGCATTCAAAAGTAGATTTATGCTAATTTAAAGGAGCACTTTAATGTAAATCAAGTTGAAACAATTGGAAGAGATGAAGGTACGGAGGAGCATTTGGATGAACTAGAAATAGAAACATACAAACCCCATCACTCCATGCCATGCATGTGAGCGGCATATGCTATTTACATTGTCCCGTATTTATTGGTAGTGTAGAATACATTTTCAGTGTTATATACGTGTTTTCTCCTAGAGATCATCTACAAAGGGAGAACATAAAATTATTACCATTTCGTTGGGCTTAATAATCTAAATAACTAAAATAAATTATTAAAACAAATTGTGAACAATATATTACACTTAGTTTTCTTTATAGTCGAGTTAACAGATAACCCTGTAAGTTTTCACAAATGATCAGTAAGGCTCTATAACAAATAAACACAACAAACAATATAAAAGCACAAAGAAATTATGATTAGCAAACATAGCTTAAAGAACTTTACCAGACTATTAAGATGGAAGAAAAAAGAGTGTAAATGAAAGAAAGGTGCATCTAGATTAGCCTAGGAATGTCCTAATTATTATGGATTAGGGAAAGCAATAGAGATTAGCACTAAGAATCATGGAAAGTAAAGTGTAATGAGTATCACAAGATGTCCAAAAAGGTCCAAATCTCCTAGAGCACATGCCTTTTATAGTCCCAAGGCCTATGTACCCTAATCCCACATGTAAATGACCCTAAGCCCATGTGCCTAGGCCCATCTCATGTGTATGTGCATCCTAAGAACACTTTGTTACAAACCGTCCCTCCTAACATGATTTCGTCCTCGGAATCGAAGGGTGGTCATGCCAAAAGAAAAAATAAAGACATATACAAGTGGCTATGTACAAAAGCCAAAAATCACATCCATGACTGAATGTCAATGTAGCGGAAGACCCATACATGAATCAGATGACCCCCACAGTTAAATGGAAAGGATAAAGGGCTCCCGTTCGATGATGAGGGTATCTATGCAACCACCTGGGTTGAAAGGAAATCCGAGGCATGAAAAATCCAAGGCAATGGTTCCATGATAATATGGTGCAAGTGGAAAGGATAAGGAGCCACTGTCGATGACAAAGCTAGTCCCTCCAGGATCAAATGGAAAAGATACTAGTGTCACGCCAAGGATGAGGTAATCCACACAAGTGTAACCACATAGATGTAATGTAAATCCAAACCATGTAGGCTCGAAAAAGCAATGACTCTCAAATTGCTTGGATCGAATGGAAAATGTAGAGAGGCAATGTTAGTGTCGTGGCCGGCTAATCCTCCTGGATCAAATGGATAGACACCCATGTCGATGATGTAGGACGAAGCTATACCTCCACCCGGGTCAAATGGATAGCCAAAGTGTAGACCATCTAACCATGGAACAAATGTGTGACCACCTAGATCGAGAAGGAAGTATCCAAGATCCTCGTTCAAAGTGAAATGACCACCATATATATATCATCAAATCCATGGTCCAAATAACTACTTAGGTGAGAATCTAGATATGATGCATGTAAATCCACATAATGCACCATATAATCATATACCATGCATCTCAAATGATATATATTACATCCAAAAGTAAATGCCCTTGCTCTAAAGAAAACAAGATCATGTCGACATCCGTAGAAGCCAAAAGAACACATCTCACTGTTGGCATCATATGAGGGTAAGAGTGAATCAATGTTGTCATCCCATGTAGCCTCACTCAAAATGTCAAAAACATGATCCACTATATCAATGGGTATATGGGCATGAGCCAAACCATGCACTACCCCCTCATGTGCAAAACCCTCTATGTGTGTATGATGATCTAGGATATCAATATACTTATCAGCATCATCATAATTATCACTCAAAAAATTATCATCTACGACATCTCAAAGATCTTCAAGGTCATCCTCATCATAAACATGGTCTATCTCCATCAATGATGCACCTATGTGACCTATATCCCATGATAAATGTATCTCCAACAATATAGGATCTAAGGAGATGTATAGATTAAATGCAAAGCTCTCTAGATCCACATGCATAAGCCTCTCTCTCCTACAAAGCCCCACCTCAACAAAATCATTACTATGCTCATGTGCAATGCCTGACTACCCATGTATATGCACTAAACCCAAGTGAATGCTACCAGGTATCCTATAAGAGCTATGAGAACTAGGAGTAGATATAGAATCATAGATATCACCTTGAATAGAGGATCTAAAAGGGTATCTTGACTCGTCTAGCACTAGAAAATCAAGTCTATGCTCCTCATGCACTAGCATATGCCCATCAACATGTGAAGTATCATCATCCTGAATCTCACACACTGCAATGGATGCATCACCAGTCAAGAGCTAATCCCCATGATAGTCTAATGCATCACTATGATCCACCAGTACATCACTATCTCCTAATGCATCACTATAATCCATTGGAAGGTAGGTAGACATAGGCAATCAACAATCACAATGCTCGGAATGCTTGCTCCTTCCCATCAAGATCATGCCCACATGATTTGACTCACACATATCACTCTCACTATCACTATCACATACATCATCATCATGTGCATATGTGTTAGTGGCAACATGTGCACGCGTATCACTATCATCATGTGTATGTGTATGCGATACATAAATATAATCATGTGTATTTATGCATGATACATCATCATAGGTATGTGGGTGCGACCCATCAATGTCATCACATGTGTGTATGTCATCACATGTGTGTATGATCATCACCACGTGTACATGTGTCAACATCAATATCATCATCAACATGATGATGATGATCATCACTATCCACATCATCATCCACACTCAATGCATGTCATCATGGTACCCAGACTTAGGTAGTCCCCTCATACATCATCCCATTAAAGCAATTCTGAACCATCCATGGTAAAGATAACCACATAGATCCTTAACAAAATCACCATGTGGAGAATGTCTGGACCATTTGGCATGGACATCCTCCTCATAAAATAAGTTTCTAAACTGGCTAGGCAAAAAGATGTAAAGCGGGTATTCCACTTGAGACGGTTAGTCTCGCAGTGATTCCTCCAAGTGACCCTGGTCGTTTCCACAATCTTTAACCTAGCGAGAGCCATCTTGCTTCTCTCATTATAGCCAGTTACATCAAAGTATTCCTCCATTGCCTCAATCCACTTTTCCACTACTTCACCTAATTGCTTCCCTTTACCCTTGAGGGGACTAGGTTGGGATATGTGTAGGGCTTTTCGAACATTCGGATCTAACTCTTCATCATTGGTTAGAGGATCCGGTTGCCTTGCACAGGCCGTGCACCTCATGACTCTCACAAAATGAGATTTTCGTCAACTTAACTTTGACAACAGATTTATGATTATTTAATTTTTGTGATTTATTCCTAAATGTATGCATGAACTCGACAAATGATATGTATCTCCTCACCTGAAATGGTAAATCATAATGACGGGCATGTAGAGATCTCGGGGGGGTCACTTAGTGTAAAGCCCCTATATCATGTGCGTTCAAGGCCTCTTTTATAAACCCCTATCACTACAAGACAATGCTGCCATACACGCGTTTCATACACGCGATAAATTACGGGCGCGTGTATGGTGGCGCATGGATTTGAATAGAATCGAGCGCGTGTATTTTGGCATTTAAATTCACATGTATATTGGCATCTATCACCGCGTGTATAAGCGCGTGTATATACACGCAATAATACATGCATCAATACATGCATTAATACACGCATCAATACACGCTTGGTAAAAAAACTGAATTCCTTTACAAAATTAAAAACTATTTTCTTTAAACCATCTCATAGTACATTACAGTATATATCATTACACAATCCCACTACATGCATTTACAACAATGAAATATATTCAAAAATAAATCAGGAGATGATAATTAAAAGACAACACATACAATAGAAATGTCATCAATTTAGAACGATACAGTGAGACGGATTGGTTAGGGTTCGATCTCATCTTCAATAAGATCCATCCGTGCCAAACGATCAGCATCAATATCCATTTGATCAATTTGTAAGGCTACGATTAAATTTATTCCACTATCGATATTTTGTCCATTGATAATGGTATCGATGTCCTGATCATCCTCATCAACATCACCATCATCCTCAATGGTAGGGTCATTCTCATGATCATGAGAAATGGCATGCTCATCCTCATTATCATGATCATCTCTTATTTCTTGATCATCGATCACATCTTCATTGGCATGTTCGACATGATGCAAGGAATTATAGGAAAGTGTCGCAAGACTTTACGAGGTACATCAAAACTCTTCACATCTGTTCTATACCTTGCTTCACCACAAGTGGGACAATGTCGAGCCTCCTTATGCGTCCCACGAAAGAGAATGCAATCATTGACGCATGCATGTATGCGATCATAATCCAATCCTCAAGAGATGTCACATAGCGCCTCGCTATGTCTCTTGAGGTGGGTAGTCTATTTCCCTTTGGAAGCATGCTTGATAATAGCCTTCATCCAATATCATCAATTAGTCCTAAATCCTAAACCTTAAACCACTAATTCAAATTTGCAAGTTAGAATGCTTACTTCAATAAGACTTGCATTGCTCCATCCATAAACTGTTTGTATATTGAGTAGTTCAAGTGAAGCACGTAAAATAGACAATGTGCACCCTTCAAAAACCGGTGTCAATGAAGCCGTGTAAAGATGCTCTTGTTCCATATCATCGTCGTCCATACCTTTGGGATCATCCTTAAAAAGATTCCGCACCATATCATCAAACACTTCCTCTTCCACAACTTCATGGGGTGCAGTGCTATTGTCATCCCTTTCCCACTCATCTCTGACAATAGATCCCAAAGCTCCAGCATCATCTCGTCGACGCTTTGCATGCTCTTGCCGTGCCTAGGGCACCATGTTAGGGTGTGGTACTGCATCCTGCTTCAATTAGAGTTTATATATTATAACTCCATTAATTTAATTTGGATACCATGAGTCATTTCAGTTTACATCTACTCACCTCTAAACCTATTTGATTCCATTCTCCATACATGGAGATGTGATTAAAGGTAATTCGACGTGCTCGTACAATGCATCCTTGACATCGATTACACATACATTTGATCCGTTGTCCCAACCACACATCGCGATTACGATGACGCATTGTCTCATCTTCCCCAGAACTGCTTGAGGAGGTTGATGACATCCTATATACAAACCAGAAAACACAAAATCATAATATGTTTTTAATGAAAGTATAAAAATCGTGTGTATTAACGCGGCTATTTCCTAAAAATTGCGTGTATTAACGCGGCTATTTCCTAAAAATTGCGTGTATTAACGCGGCTATTTCCTAAAAATCGCGTGTATTAACGCGGGTACTTCTTAAAAATCGCGTGTATAAACGCGGCTAGATCTTTAAAATCGCGTGTATAAACGTGGCTAGTTTATCATACACGCGAAAATACACGCGTTTCTACACGGGACGGCCTGTTTAAACTAAAAATAACCCGCCTTCCCCAAATAAACATTTTGAACTAACATATCTGCTCTCTTTCATTTTTGCCTCTTTTAACAGACACTAAACCTAAGTGCAAGGAGTGAGCAGAGAAGGAGCACACACACGGGTGAAGGAAACCGACCAAGAAAGAAGACTCACTTTTCCAGAGGTGAGTCAGTTTGTCCTTTGCCTTGTCTCCTTCCTCAAATTTATTTATGCTATTTTCTCTTTGCTTTTTGGGCTTGTCTCCGTCCTTTTGCTTGTCTGGTTGCGATTTTGGGTGAACGATTCTGACAGGGGTGACAGTGGGACTTTTATAAGGACACATTGTCAGAGGTCGGTCGCTTTCAAAAAAAAATTTTACGCAGGTCGCGTGTAAAAATGCGTGTATATCTGCGTGTATCCTGTCACCACAGACTGTTCATGCGGATATACACGCATTTCTGGACGGGTGTATACACGCGTTTTTGGACAGGTGTATACACGCGTTTCTGGATGGGTGTATACACGCGTTTCTGGATGGGTGTATACACGAGACTGTGTTTCCTGTTTCTATAGTTTGCAGGCTGATAGGTGACTTGGATGATGATATTTGTGTGAGTCAAGAGACTGCCCTTGATGTACATGAGGATTATTTTTGCTGATTCTTTATGGATATTCCAGGTTCTTCATCCAATCCATTTGCATACAGCAATTGGCTGATGGAGATGCTAAATCATTTTGGGCGCCATCCTGGTCCAGTTGAGCTTACAGAGTACATGTATGCTGATCCCCCTCCTTCCATGCCTGGTGTCTATACCCCTACTGCGAGTATCCAGGGCACTCCACAGCCGTCTATGCCTACGAGTCCGACGAGATGGCATGCAGCTTCTCCTCTTCCACGCCCACCGAGGAGACATACCTCATCCCAGACACACTCATGCACACCCTCCCAAGCACCGTCATGTCAGGGCTCACAACCACCATCACGTACTCAGAGCCATCGTCACGTCAAGGCTCACAGCCACCGTCACGTAGACAATCCCCCAATCATGACTCCACCCGCAGCAGTAGGAAGAGTGGGAGTGGAGGATGCGGTGGGTGCTTTGGTGGGGGAGGTAGTAGGGCACCCGGTGAGAGAGGAGATAGAGGGAGAAGAGTTAGAGGAGACAGCTCGGAAGAGGAGGAGATGAGAGAGGTGGAGGGAGTGATCTGCTATGATGTGACGGATAGGGGCGGGATAGTGATGGATGCGAGGGGGAAAGAGGTAATGGAGTACATGCGTGGGGTAGTATCAAACTTGTATAGAAATTGTTTTATTAAATTTAAAGATCAAAATAGCCGATTAGTTGGGGAGGTGATAGAGGCTGTACATAGTCAGTACCCCAATCCCCCACATGCTACATTCTCGGATGTATGGGGAAGGACGCGAATAAGGGAGATCTTAAGTAATAAAAGATCTCACCTTAAAAAACTCGCGTACGATGTGATGGGCTAAATGTAGCTGTGGGTGGCTATCCTACCGAGAAACCTGCCCACTGCGCACAAATGCGAGTGGAAGGAGGCAAAGAAATGAGCAGAGGGTGGCGTGAAGAGAAGGCAGCATGTGGAGGCACGACAGATCCAGATGGAGACCATTGGATCTTCGCATTTCGGATCTAGCGGCATCGAGTCATGGGAGGCAGAGTTCGTAAGTATCTTGTCGCTTTATTTGATTGTTTACTTAATTCATTGATTCTATGATTGTTTTAATCTTACAAATTGTGTTGATTATGATACAGCGACGGGTTACGGGGAGGAAGCCCACAACCCACGATACTGCGTATGCTTTGCCGGCATAGCAAACGTGACACGTGGGCCATCTTCAAAGCCGACGAGGGACGTATTACGGACGCACAGTTTGAGATGGCCATGAGACCATACGGTCGACAGGTACTTGAAAACTCTAAACGAATGATTTTGGTTTATTGAATTACATATATATATACTTATATACTATATATTACTTGAACAGGCACGAGCTGCTCTGCTGATGATCCACCCGCCGCGCCACTGTAGAGGGTGGACGTGAGCACTACTCATCGGACATTCCGACCGATGTGAGCTCATCTGAGCATGGAGGGAGCACCGAGTCATCATCTAGGTCTGAGTAATACTCAGACTTATAGTATCACATTCCATATTAAGGATGTGGTTGTATATATTTTTTTGTAAACTGAAGCCATGGGCTACTTCGACATCTGGACTCCCTTGTATATATGTGTGAAATTTTGATAGTAATATTGAATCGTGAATCGATAGTATTGCATTCATGTCTGTCTTGAATCGTGTATTGACAATGTATGCGTTCATGTCGTTCTTGTCTTAATCTTCCTCGTGGATATGTTCTTCGTGGATGGTCCAATGCACAAAAAAAAAAATCCAGAGAGTTATTGGGTGCTGGAATGCTGGAAGAGCATTCAGGTACCAAATAGCACTCTCTGGATTTTTTTTTTGCTCTCTGTTCGCGTGTAGAACTGCAAAAAGTCGCGTGTATATACGCGGATAATCTGTGAAACACGCATGTATAAACGCATCAAATCTGAGAAATACGCGTGTATAAGAGCATCTAAAGTCACAAAACGCGTGTATAGACGCTTGTATCAGCGTGTCTAAATGCAACTGAACTGACAGAACGCGTGTATACGCTCGTGTATCAGCGCGTCTATACAATCCTATACACGCGCTTTTACACGCATGTCTCTGGCTGCGATGATACACTCGCTGATACACGGGCCCGCTACTTTTTTTCACGTCATTTTTAGCAGCTAGGAGCGCGGGTATGAGCCTGATCCCTTGTAGTGTATGTAACCTTTTTTGAGTAGTTTTCTCCACCCTTCTGTAAAATTTTGTAAATTTTATAAATCCCTTACTGTCAATATATTTTTTTTGAAGAGATATTTCAAATATCCTTATATACTAGATACAATTATTTCTTTTGTAAAGATTTAGAGATGACATTGAGAAGGCAGTGATTGATCCTAGAAAAAGCCAAGGTAAAGTTGAAGCCTGATAATGTGGACATCTACTACCCCCTGCATTTCAAAGTGGTGGGGTATTTGCTCTAAGGCCAAGTGCTATCAACAATGAAGATCCACTATATTATGATACATTGGGTGTCATTATTTGTGCTATTGGTGCGAGATACAATAGTTATTGTGCAAATGTTGCAAGAACGTACTTGATTGATGGAGACCCAGTTCAATCAAAAGCTTACAAGGCACTTCAAAAAGCCCACAAAGCTGCCATGAATGCTTTAAAATGTGGAAATCCTGCTTCAGCTGCTTACAAAGCAGCATTATATGTTATGGAAAGGGAAGGGCGGGAGTTCTTGCCCCATATAACTAAAATCTCTGGCACAGGTATTGGCATTGAATTCAAGGAATCTAGCCTAAGCCTGAATTCCAAGAATGATAGGATTCTAAAGGCAGCTATGGTATTCAATGTTAGTTTAAAAATGCAAAATTTACAGACATAGAGCTCATAGGACCCCAAGACAAAGAACTTTTTTTTGCTGTTGACACATACTATAGTCATAAAAGAGAAAGGTCTTGAGAGTGCAACTTCGAATTGTTCAAAATCTTACATGATATTGTGTCTTCTTTCAAAGATGAGGAAGAGGAGGAGCAGGAGAAGCCAAAATCAAAGCTAAAGCTACCATCGAGTAATGGAGCTAATGCCCAGTTTCTGAAAGCAAATTTGCACCCTGACAATCAAGAGATGACAAAGGAAGAGGTGTGCAAGCAACATCAAGCGGAGCTTGCTCAACAAAAGAATGAAGAGACTGTTAGGAAGCTGCTGGCTTTTGGGGGTCTGGGCCAAGGAGACAAGCAGGGTGTGGTCAGGACCACTAGAGATTTAGTGGCCTATCAAAATCTAGATGATATTCCTTTCTCAAAAGAACTAATGATTCAAGTAGATCAGAAGAACAAGTCAATTTTGCTGCCAGTTTATGGTTTAATGGATCCCTTTCACATAGCTACTATAAAGAGTGTTACCAGCCAATAGGATGGAGGCCACTCCTTCATTCGAATTATTTTTAATGTGCCCGGTGCTGGTTATTCTGCCCCACTGACTTGGCATCACAGAAGTTCCCCGGTGCAATTTACTGGAAGGAAGTTTCCTTCCGATCCAATGATGTGAGACACACTAACCAAGTAGTCCAGCTGATTAAGACATTGCGTCACCAAGTTGCTTTGAGGGAATCAGAGAAGGTAGAGAGGGCCATGCTAGTGACACAAGAAAAACTATAACTTATAAGAGGAAAACCTATAAGACTATCAGATTTATGGATTAGGCCTATCTTTGGAGGCAAGGGGCGCAAGTTGAGAGTGGTACATTAGAGGCACACACCAATGGTTTTAGGTATTCAACCATGAAAGCTGACGAGAAAGTTGATATTACGTACAGAAACATCAAGCATGCTTTTTTTCAACCTGCAGAGATGGAAATGATTACCCTGCTGCACTTTCACTTGCATAATTTTATCATGATTGGGAACAAGAAGACCAAGGATGTGCAGTTTTTTGTGAAGGTGATGGATGTGGTGCAGACCTTAGGTGGTGGAAGATGTAGCACTTATGACCTTGATGAGATCGAAGAAAAGCAGCAGGAGAAAGGGATAGAGAAAAAAAATACAAAGTTCAAAATTTTTGTGAGAGAGTTTCAAAGTTGTTACCTAAAAGCCGTTGCTAGCTCAATGTCTCTCTCTACTGCAGTTGCGTAGGCCTTACAATCTCGTCATGGATTTGGTTCCCCTTGTCTTCGATCATGGCACATGCTTTCAAGATACGTATGAACGTTACTGCTTCTGGAAGGATGCCCTCACGCTGTATCTCTTCAAAGAAGCAAAGTGCTTGCTCTGCATGACCTTCTTGAGCATGTGTCCTGCAATCACTCTGAATGAGTCAGCTAATTTACTACAGGACAAGCAAGGAATCCCCTGCATAAGAGGCCACAAAGTACTAAAACAGCCTTTTTCATACTAAGGTAATCAATCATTGAACTCTCACTCAATCTGAAATCTTGATTACAAAGAGAACTTATGAATAAAACTAATTTTATGCTTTACAAAAGCTGTGTGCTTCAGCTTCACCTTGAGGCTTACAAAAAGGTTTTCTTTCTTCGCTTCCGTGATGGGGTATCCAGTGCCGTTTAAAGGCGATCAGGTTCAGTTGTAGTGGAGGTTGGTATCAAAAAAGGCGATCAGTGGAGGTTGGTATCAGAAACGGTACCATGTATTGCCTTCAGTGCTGGAATAGATGAAATGCCATGCAACTTTCTGAAAAAGGACAAGAGGTGGGGTAACCTTAGAGGAAACCAAAGGAAACTGGGTTGCCTAGAGCAGAACTACCAGGTACAAGCTGCCAGCCCTTTTCATGGTCTTGGCAATGGCAAAAGTGTACCCGGATCCACTACTTGTGCTCCACACTCAAATTGGCATTAGCCCCAAGACATCCTCCAGGAATCTTTGGATAATGTGTGCAAGGCTCCACTAACTCGCCCAACACACAAGGAATCATGATCCCCTTTCTTCAACCCTAGAATGTACAAATGGAAATCACCCACCAGCTTGCACAATGTACCCAAGCATCGAATATTCACTAGTAGCCAGGTTATGACTGTAGCTTAGCAACCACATCTCCACAAATGCTAGCTGAGCTTGCTGAAAACCCTTTTTCTCGGAGCCTTGATGCGACACAGAGTGCACCATGACCATCTTCAACAGTCTCAAGGGCTTGCGCAGCGTGACCTTCTGGTGCATATCCTGTAAAAATCAATGCACTCCAAGAGACAACATCCCAAGAAAACAGCCCAGTTAACATACCCTTGAAACATCATCAAATTTGGCATACATGTCCACTAGAGCCAGCACAATGTTTTCCTGCAAAACGACCCTTGCCTTCCAATCTCATCATGGACGATGATGGATCTGTTTCCCCTTGTCAAGGCTACTCGGATCGTGGCACATGCTTCCAAGATGCACATGTAGGTCACTGCATCGAGAAGGATGCCCTCACACTATAGGTCTTCAAAGCAGTCAAGTGCTTGTGCATCATGACCTTGTTGTGCATAGTCTGCAATTAGTGCACTCCAAGAGACAACATCCCAAGAAAGCAGCCGGTCGAGCACTTTTGAAATAGCACCACACTTGGCATACATGTCCACTAGAGTATTGCAGAGCATGACTTCATACTGCAGCAACCCCTACCTTCGAATCATGTCATGGATTTGTTTCCCCTTATTGGTTTCGTTGATCGTGGCACATGCTTTGAAGATGCACGTGTAGGTCATTACACATGCATCTTGTCAGCTGAGACCATCTCAAGAAGGCAGCCTGCCATCAAACACTTGTCGTGCCCTCTGAAACAACCCCGCACTTGGCATACATGTCCACTATAGCAACACCCACCACAATGTTGTCCTACTGCTGCAACCCCTGCCTTCCAATCTAGCCATGGATTTGTTTCCCCATATCGGCTGCTCTGATCATGGCACATGCTGCACATATGCTTTCCAGATGCATGTGTAGGTTGCTACATCTGGATGGATGCCCTCACGCTGCATTTCTTTAAAGCAGTCAAGTGCTTGCTTAGCATTTCCTGGAACAATTAATGCACTCTAAGAGACAATAACACAATTAATGCACTCTAAGAGACAATAACACAAAAAATCAGTCCATCAAGCACTTGTCATGCATTCGAAACAACACCACACTAGGCATACATGTCCCCACCACTAGAGCATTGCACAGCACAACATCGTTCTGCAGCAGAGCAACCCTTGCCTTCCAAACTCGTCTGGATTTCTTTCCCCCTTGTCAACTGCTTGGATCATGGCACAAGCTTTCCAGATGCACGCATAGGATGTTGCAGCTCTTCGAAGCAATCAAGTGCTTGTTCAACGTGACCACCTTGTGCATATCCTGTGATCAGTGCACTCCAAGAGACAACATCTTGAGAAGGCAGCCCTTCAGGAATCTTCGGATAATGTGTATTTCTCTATTGAAGCCTCTATGACTTGTCTATCACCCTCTTCATGCTCAGTGACTCCATGGTGCATAGCTTCTTTTTGAAGCCCACGAAAAGCCATGTAATTCTTCTCATGTTTTTTGCTCTCCAATATGTGGGTCCTCATGAAGTTAGCGAAGCAATTATAAGCATCTTTCTCCCCTTCTACCGAGCCTTTTCCATATAAAGAACCACATTCATGACACCATATTCGTACACGGGGCTGCCCATCAAAGTCTTCTGTATGCAACTCAAACCTATCATCCCTTGGGATATTCACTACTTTCAGCTTTGATCTTGTTCTATCGCATTCTTGTTGCCAATGCTCTAGAACACTTGCGCTCAATAATGTACTAGAAATCCTTGAGCATGGGTTGCTTTGAGTATCATGATTTTCTTCAACGTTTGCTTGAATGCATTGTCTCTTACTCGGAGAAGATGTCCCTTCTACATTAGTGGCACTCCTCTTGATCCGGACTAGAAGTCTATCATCTAGTGTCCAACGCTCTTCTTGTCTCTTGTTCAAGATATACTTATCATCATCTATGAACTCAAAGACTCCACACAAAAGCTCATCACCCTCAATCTCTTCTCGAACTTGAGAAAAAGTGGGCCTAAGTGTATCTTGTCTCACCCTCACAAATCCTAGTTGCTCCTCATTATCATCGTTGATCACTTGAATCTTGTAGAAAGATCCCATGGCACCCAAAGTGTATTCAAATAAGATCGCACTTAATACCTACATAGCACAAAAATTGATCAAATAAGAGAATTACTTGGTCCATGCATAAAACCAATTTATCATAGCAAAAGAAGAGATATCATTATGATCATCTTGCAAGGACATACATTCTAACATTGTCCCTATCAAATATTATTCATACTCCAATCATACAGTGAGAAAGAATATTTGAATAATTTTAAGCTACTATGATTTTCTCTCTCACCACATGGAAATACATTTCCCTCTCTCCATGAACCTTCCACAACCCCTCATCAAAGTGCATTTTGTAGGTAGATAAGAAGACTTGTAAAGCTTTATTTTAGAATTGACTCTCTAAAGAATCATTAGAGAAGAAACTATGCATGCATGTAGGCACTTACCTACCTACTCCATGTCATATGAGCTCACATGTCACCAAAATCTCACACCCTCTCTAAAATGGATTTCATCTAAGCAAAGGTGAACCCCATAGCAAAGTTCAAAAACACTTCTTAGCACAGGACTATCTAACGAGCTATACACTTTTGGTTATATGTAGACATCTATCACTCTCCTACAAACAAGTAGCTCCCATCCTTTGAAAACCCACACTATTATTACTTATAAATCTAAAAAGAAATGGCATTGCATTGTACAAGGAAAATAAACTTACAAGAAAATAGAAGAATCTCTGAGGATTAGCAATATATTCAATCCACTTCACTTCCAATGCCACTTTAATAAGCCCACAAGGTTAACTCTTGTGATTCATGAACAAGTACTAATTAGCAAGATTAGTAGATGAAAAAAGCCCAAAACAACATAATATACATATTAGTTAAAGCTACATCTAATAAAAATTGATTCTTCTTCATAACAGCTTGAAAGAAGCCTCATATCATATTGAGTATTAGTAGAGAGGCTTTGAAAATTACATGAAACCTCAGCCTAATCTTATTTTCTTACAAGAAGCCTCATATTGAGTATTAGAGAGGCTTTGAAATTTACATGAAACCTTAGCCTAATCTTAATATTTTCTTACAGCATAAGGAAGAGAAAAGGCTGAAATCAATGCCATAAAAATGCATTAATCATAAGCTTTAGCTATAGAGAAGGAGAAAACTACTTACAGTTGAAGCTTACCTATTGAGAATAAAGGAACAGCAACACCATTGTGAAAGGGAGAGTAGATGAGGAGAGCATGAAGAAGAAAGGGGCAACAAGAGAGAGGCTACTTCTACGGGCGCTAAACTTTTCATTAAAAGACCCACTAATTCAAAAACAAGGCCTGTAATGTCAAACATTTTCAATAAATAAGAAGTTCATGTTAAAAATAAAAATAAGAAGCTCACGTTAAAATTAAAAATAAGAAGCTGAGCTTTTATTGAGCGTGGGCCTCAAGGATTTGAACCCAGAACGTTTGGCATGCTAAAATTTTGACCTTTATCATCTATGCCACTCTTCCTACATTCTACTTGTGTCATTCTAAGTGATTGGCAGCATATATAAATATAAAATACCCTTCTGTATATAGAATGCCTAGGAGACTGTAAATAAATTTCTATGAGTCCATCCTAAAAAATAATGCCTTATGTTGAACGCACGTGATAGACACTTTTACATGTTAGTGACCCCCCTGAGGTAGACATAGTGAAAGGGTGTGAGCGGATGCTACACGATCAACGTCTGGGATGGAGTCATAGTGATGATGATGGCGGGTAGTAGCATGGCGATTCTAGGTGGGGTAGAGGTAGTAATGGATCCTCATGTAGTTCGCCACTGCTTGAAAGTGTGGAAACACCCCCAAATGTGCTCAAGAATGCCACACAACGTGTGGAAAAGGCACCAATATGCTCAAATAACTTGCCTGTGCATGAACAAGGGCAAAAATACGCGTGTGAATGCCCAAAATACACTAAACAAGGGCCAATATGTACGTGTGAATGCCCCCCAAAAATACACCAAATGGCCAAAAATATACGTGTGAACGCCCAAAATGCACGAAATTGGCCACACACCACACGAACCAGCTCGACGAAGCTCAAAGCATGCGAACAAGCCCTCCAAAAAAACAAAGCGTGTGAATGCTCTCCACTAATGAAATACACTTGGCCTCAAATGCATCCCCTCAAACACAAATAGCAAGCAAAAGTATGTGAAAAAGCATATAGTCTAAGGAGGTGTAGGTGGTGGATAATGAAAAATGAACAATGAATCCCAAAGGAAGTGCCCCCAATATGAAAATGTCCAAAGAAGTTTAAATGGACTAAACAAAAGATGGAAAGTGTGGAATGGCCAAAAACCTTAGGAAGTGTATGTACACACACCCCCTAAGTTTTGGGTATTTTGATAAAAAGAAAATAAAACCAATGTGTCCTGTGGCTGAGAGTTTTTTTCCTCTCTTCTTCCCATTCACGTTTGATGCCATACTCAGTGTTCCTCCCCAGGACACTCTACTCCTTAAGTCCAGAGATTGAAGATTCCATATATATATGATGGCTAGACTTGCTTCTCCAGTTTATAGATTTGTTTTGTTTTTTTTTTTCTGCGTGTCTGCGTTCATCTCGCCCTGAGAGCTCGATGACAATGCGCTTCAGCTATGAACGATGCGCTTCATCTCTAATTAAGAGCTATATAGAACTTGAAGTTAAAAAAAAAAAAAAACGTTTGCGCTGTAGAGAATCACTGGCTTCTGCTGTAGAGGATCACCGAGATGGCTGCCTGTGGTGCTGGGTGCCCCCCCAGACTGTAGAGCGAGCCTTGCACTGCTAATAGAGCAGGGCCTTCCTACGCTGCTCCCCGGCTGCTTCAAAAGCCCCCGATGGTGCGAATACCGCCGCTCTTAAAGGCTTGGGGTTCAGCTGTGTGATCTTGACAGCAACTTGCTTAGATAGAGTCGAGGGACATTGTGGTCGGTGAAACGTTTTAGTGCATCTGCCGAAGTCCATGCAGGGACTGCATGGTCACCTATGAGTAAAGAGGATTCAGTTTGGTGGAAAAGTTAAATTGCTTGCTGAGATTGGTTGTGCTGGGTATGCAATAACATAATTGTCATCCATGTGTGCATGTTTTGCTCATACAAGTTGTAAAAGACTTGCAGTGCTTCAGAAAATGCTTCTAGTGTTGGCCTTCTGCTCTTTCTTGTAATTCAAAGGCTTGACATGAGGTAAAGTGATAACAGGAGTATTTTATTGTCAATCTTGTAAGAAGGTATGTATTAGAGATGTTAAGAAAGGAGAGCATATCCTCATTAAGGGCCACTGCAACTTCTTAGCTTGAGAATATCATTATCCCAGCTTTGTTTGACGGGCTTGTATGTTGTAAAATGAACTGTAGAAAACAACTGAGTGTTGTGCTTTTGAGGTTGAGAGAGTAGCTGAGCGAACTGAACGAATTGTAGAAACTCTCTGCTCACAGCAAACTTAAGAAGAATGCAGACTGTCTATTGCACATGTCTGAGGCTAAAGAAGGAAATGAAGACTATGAACTATGTTAAGCAAAGAAGCTGTTGTACGTGTCATCTGAAATTTGTAACTCTTGTGCATTTTTCTCTTGCATCGACCATACATCCTTAAGCAGCCATACAACTCTTGAGCGTTGATCTTTATTGTGGAGGCATGCTCTTTGCATGCACCTAAAATTGTGTGCGATTAGAGTGATGCCAAACACTACTGCTGTCAGAAAAGATGATGATACTAGCTAGTCAGAAGATTTGACTTTGAACATCTCTTTGGTTTTCTGAAGATCTGACTTGCTGCTATGAGAAGAATTGCTACCAAGCTGTGCTCCAGGAGGTGAAGAGGAAAGCTGTGAAGAAATAAGCCATAGGAGCCTGCTGGTAGGATTTATCATGGAGCTCCTTTCTCAAGGATCTATAGCCATGGTTGGTATCGTTGTGGCTATTCAATATGTTCTTGAGAAGTTGCACCTTTGAGTTTGTAAGTTCCTATCTCAAGCTGCTTGTGTAATGATGTTAGGCTTTGCCTATTGTTGTCAAGATCCTTGGCTAGCTAGGTTAGAAGACCCCTCCTATGTTGCCCGACTTACTGTGAATGCTTAAAGGCTGTGAACTAATCAATGGTTCGTAGTCTCTCCCAATAGCCAACACAACTCAAGCCTTATGGTGTATGGAGCATATTGGCTAGTGCCAATGGTTTGGGTTCAACTCCTAGTGAGGCTTCTTTAACAACAGATAGTTGCAGCAAGAATCCACCTCATAGGGCATACATTCAGTAATCTTTATTATAAAAGTGTGTTTAGCATTAATCTTTGAATGATTAATACTAATCTATAATAAGACCTTGCTGTTGTACAAATCTAAAAAGGTTTAACATAACTTTTGCACACTATCTTGCACATCTGCATCATTCCATTGTTGTTCTTTGTTGTAAGTCACTGCTCTTGAAACTTTACAATTTCTTTGCATTCGCTATGCAGTCTTTGTCACAAGTTGTTGAGATTCACTTAATCTTTCACCAAACTTTGAAATCTTGCACAAGTTTTCAAGAATTTACCCTTTAGAACAAGATTAGAGTTTAGGCAAACTCACTGCACCATTCTTGCTCCATATCTTAAAGAAAATTGAGTTTCTGCACTTTTCTTGAAAATCTGCATCGAGATTCTGCATTTTCTTGCAAATCTACACCAAATCTTGAAAAACTGTTTGAAACTGCAATGAATCTGCACTCAACACCACTCTACAATTCTGCAACATAAGTCTGAGAACTCTCACAACAATCTAAATTCTTTGCACAATAATCTGAATATTTTGTACAACAATATGAATATTCTGCACAGTATTCTCAAAACTGTGCACAACAACCTTGATTTTTTGATCTTGAAGAAATAAGAGCTTAAAGGCTTAATATTTGAAAGTGTAAGCTCTCTAATTAAGATAATGTAAGAAAATCATTCTAAATTGGTTGTTAAAATCTTTGCTAGTCTTAATTTCAAAATCAAGAAAATTTTCAAATTGGATTAATATTTGAAAGTGTAAGCTCTCGAATCAAGATAATGTAAGAAAATCATTCTAAATTGGTTGTTAAAATCTTTGCTAATCCTAATTTAAAAATCAAGAAAATTTTCAACAAAATCAAGATCAATAAAATCAAAAAGTTCAAGAAATCAAACTGGAAAGTGGATTAGGGTTCAAAAAAAATGATCAATATAGATTTGAAAATATTTAATATAAATTTCATTGCTAATCTTGTTAAAACAAGAAATTAGCAAATATGAAAACTATGTAAAAATCAATTCTGAAAATGATTAACATTAATCAATATTAAGAAAATACATTTCAAAAAATTAGATAATCCCACATGTAAATAACCCTAAGCCCATGTTCCTAGGCCCATCCTATGTGTATGTGTATCCTAAGAACACTTTGTTACAATAAATTTCTACAAGAGAAGAAGTAGTTAAGGCAAAAAAAAGTGATGCACAGAAGAGGCAGGAAAACGAAAAGATTAAAGTTTAAACTATGGAGAAAGTGAAAATATTT
>NC_141046.1:50824007-50869007 GCF_041138505.1 Cibotium barometz | reverse complement strand
GTTGGTTCTCGCAAATGTATGTGCCAACTCTTTTAAAGCATTATAACTCACAATTGTAAAAGACAAACTTGAATCTTAAACCATAGAAAGGTTTCATTTTTGATGCCAAAATTCCCATGGAATCAAAAAGTTGGGATCCCAGTATCAAGATCCAAGAACTGTAAAGTTTGAGAATGCACATTCAAAATCCAAGAAATTAAGGCCAAATCATGGAAGAAAATATTAACCTTAAAGAATTAATCAAGCTATGTAATCATCTACTAAAGAGCATATATAGACACAACAAAGCTTCAACAACTTATATATATATATATATATATATAGCATAATCTGAAAAGATGCAGGGGGAAAGAGAGCTTGAGCTCTTGCAAGCACACACACACTCACAAAACCCTAATAGAGAACACACAAGGTGAGAGGCTGAATATCTTCTTCTTCTTCACTCAACACTCAACACACGATATACAAGATAAGAGTACTCACAATATGAAAGGTACTCAACCAATACATACACGGGTTCCCTATAGTGTGAACCCAACTAAAATGAGCTAGCGCTATAACTATGCCAGTCTCTAGAGTGGCTGTCACATAGCCTGTCATCCCACTGGCCGCATATCACCACCCAAGATCTCACCAACCATGCCATTGGTGTAAGTGTGGGGCCTATCCCCCAGGCGGGTCATCAGTGTCCACCGCCTCACTAGACGAGCTTGATATCTCAACACTCCCCCTCGAGCTCAACTCCATCTCATGTACACCAAGTGAAGCCCTGAATCTGCGGAGCTTCTCTGTACCCAATGCTTTGGTGAAGATGTCAGCTACCTGATCCTCTGTGCTGACATAAACAAGGTCAAAGATCCTGCCAAGACCTTCTCTCTGACGAAATGGTAGTGGACCTCTATATGCTTTGTACGAGCATGAAATACTGGGTTCCTGGCCAACTGTATATTGCTAATGCTGTCACAGAAAATGACAACTTGTCTATCCACTGATAGACCCAAATCTGCAAGTAGCTTTCTCAACCAAGCTACCTCACATGCTGCCATAGCAGCTCCTCTGTACTCGGCCTTTGTACTAGATAAAGCAACCGTAGGCTACTTCTTGCTGCTGCAAGTCACAGCAGCACTTCCCAAAGAAAACAAAAAACCTCTGGCAGATCTTCTATCTGAGATACTACCAGCCTAATTAACATCTGTGTACCCATGTACACATATCTCTGTCCGAGTCTCATAGAATAGTCCACAATGCAAAGTAGACCTCACATACCTCAGTATGCGTCTCAATGCATCCAAATGCGGTTTCCGTGGAACCTACATAAACTGACTCACCAACCCAACATCATAGCTCAAATCTGGTCTCGTGATCGTCATGTAGATCAAGCTTCCTACTATGCGCCTATACATAGTAGGATCCTCCAAAATCTCTCCTGAGTCTGCACTCAACTTGCCATTCTGATCCAATGGCACTGAGATAGGCTTACAGCCTGTCATACCATACTTGGACAACATGTCCAAGCCATATTGTCTCTGCAGTAATCCAATACCATGTGGTGACCTAATCACCTCAATGCCCAAGAAATATCTGAGCTCCCCTAGATCCTTCATCTCAAACTTCTGTCTAAGCAAAATCTTTACATTAAAGATCTCTGCATCATGGTCCCCTGTAATGATCAAGTCATCTACATAGATGACAACAAGCACAACCCCTCTATCACCATGTGTCACATACAGCGAGAAATCTGCATTGGCTACATGAAAGCCAATAGTGACAAGATATTCAAAAATCTTGTCAGACCATGCTCTTGGTGCTTGCTTTAAGCCATACAAGGCTTTCTTCAACCTGCAAACATGCTCGGAGTGACTCACATCCTCATAGCCAGGTGGCTGCGACATATACACCTCTTCTTGCAAATCCCCATGCAAGAATGCATTCTTTACATCCATCTGATGTAAAGACCATTGCTTTGACGTAGCCACTGCTATCACAACTCTCACTGTTGCCATCTTGGCAACAGTGAGCTGAAAGTTTTCTCATAATCAATGCCATATATCACTGTTATGTTTTACTTTGTACACCCACTTGCATCCAATGGCTTTCTTGCCTTCAGGCAATTGCACTAAGTCCCAGGTTTCATTTCCATATAGTGCATTCATCTCCTCATCCATAGCTTTCTCCCAACACACATTTCCAATAGCCTCATCAATGCATGTGGGCTCAACAACTTGCACAACCTTTGCCATATATGCATAGTGGTGTGCCACATAACCATCATAGGTAAATCTCTGCACAGGATTTTTCACTCTCTCAGATCTTCGCAGCTTTTCATTCATGGCTTCCATAGCCTTCTTTACACCAGGTGTTCTCATCGCTGGGATCCCAAGCTCCTCATCAAGGCTCATATCTGAGCCACTAGACTCTCCATCAACATGAGAATGCCGTGCAAAAATGTCAGGCATACCTAGGGGCTTAACCACTTTCTCTTTTCCTTTATGTGATGTACTAATCACATTTGCAGGACTGGTATTATGATGCAGCCTGCCACTCCATGGTCTATCAACAGACCCACTAGATGAGGACTCTCCTGGTCCACTCAAAGACTGTGATTTGCTGACCTGCATTTTGTGCAACCACACTTACACTCACATCAGCCCCAACAGCTTCTTTTTCAGCAGCGTACCAGCTACTCATCTCATCAAAGACAACATCCCTGCTTACCCTCAACTCACATGTAGCAGGGTTATAACACCTGTATCCCTTTTGTTCAAAAGAATATCCAATAAACACACATTTTTCAGCTTTTGGATCCAGCTTAGTTCTCAGCTCATCTGGCACATGCACATATGCAATGCATCCAAAGACTTTTAGATGAGACAAATCAGGTTTTCTACCAGTAAACCTCTCCTCTGGAGTTACATCATGTATGGCTGCAGTTGGAGTCCTGTTCATGATGTATACTGCTGTAGAAACAGCCTCAGCCCAATAGCTATGCGGTATATTTTTCATTTCCATCAATGCTCGCGCAATCTCAGCAATGTGCCTGTTTTTCTGCTCAGCAACTCCATTTTGCTGTGGAGTGTATCTGCATTTAAACTGTCTCTCCGAATACCATTCTTCTTCAAAAATTCAGAGAACTCATTGGAGAAGTACTCTCCCCCTCCATCTGACCTTAGGCACTTTACATATTTCCCTGTTTGCTTTTCAACCAAAACTCTCAAATTCTGAAAGTAAGTGAACACCTCACTCTTCTCCTTCATGAAATATACCCACACTTTCCTTGTGTGGTCATCAATGAAAGTCACATAGTACCTGCAGCCTCCCATAGATATGGTCTTCGTAGGACCCTATACATCTGAATGCACAACATCTAGTGCATTTCTGCTCACATATCTGTTACGTGGAAACACATGCTTTGATTGCTTCCCAAATTGGCATGCTTCACATATTTTTCGCATACCTTCCACTTTAAATTTTGGCAGCCCTCTCACAATTCCCTTAGTCTGCATAGACTTAAATCTCTGCACATTCACATGTCTAATCCTTTTATGCCAAATGTATGTGTCTGCAGCACTCATTTCAAGCATGTCTACATTCGACGTAAACATTCTGCCCACTCTGTTGCCTTTTGCAACCAACCTGCACTTGTCTTTAAAGTCTTCAACATAACAACCATCAGGGTTAAATCGAACCTGCAAACCATACTCAATCACTTGGCCAACTGAAACCAGATTCTTTGTTATGTTCGGAATGTGAAGTACATCTGCAAGGTACTTCACTTTGCCATCCTGCATAGACAATGGCACATCTCCAACATGGGCAATTGGATGAGCAGTGTCATCCCCTGTTTCCACAAAACCTGGTCTTTCTGGGTTTTTTATTTCCTTGAACCACTCCCCATGACTTGTCATGTGGTTCGAAGCACCTGAATCCACATACCACACATTATCTTTTTGTGCTGCTTCAACATTTTCAGACATGGCATTCACGACATGCTGCATAACAAACAACCTTTCATTATCCTCATTATTTCTGCTTGAGGATGCATAGTTGTTTTGCTGCACTTTCCCATTTTGCATGTCAGCCTGCTTCTTATAACATTCTCCCTGCACATGTCCAGGCTTACCACAATAATAGCATTCACGTGCATCATTATACTGCCTTTGCTAATTTCCACGGCCTCTTTGACTCCCCCTGCCTCTGAATTTGCCTCTTCCACTTGCGTGTTGTTGTTGTTGTTGTTGTGTATTCTGGGACTGTTGTTGTTGCTGCTGCTGGCCATAATTTTGATTACCTGTATGGCCACCTCCTTGACCGCGTCCACGGCCTCCTCTACCTCGTCCTCTACCTGAACTTGTATAGAAGGCCTGTTGCTCTGAACTATTTGTTTTTGTGAAGACTTTTGGTCTTCACCCAAGCTCTTCTCTTCTATAATCAGCATAGACATCAAATCTGTAAAGTTGGTAATGTTTTCCCGAGTCTGAATAGATGTCTTAAATGCCTTGTATTGTGGCCCGAGACCACGTAGACAGACTTCCACCTTATCATCATCATCTACTGACACACCAATAGATGCAAGGGATTCCACAATACCCTTTATCTTCAGCGCATAGTCATTTACAGACATGCTCTTTTTCTCCACAGTATGAAGTTCATTCTTCAACTGTATCTTACGTGCCTTGGTATTTGTTTCATAGAGTTTAACCAAGGTGTCCCACGCCTCCTTGGGGGACTTGGCATCCTCAATGTGCCCAATCATGGTGTCCTGTATACTAATGAAAAGCCAATACATAACTTTCCTGGCTCCTTGGTTCCAGTCTTTAAACTCTTTCACATCTGTAGCAGTCGGATTTATGTCCGGTATCTCTGGTGCCTCTTCATGCTCACCTTCTATGTAGTCCCAATAGCCCTTTCCCATCAGGAAATTCGTCAACCTGAACCTCCAAGCATGGAAGTTATTCTTATCAATCTTCTCAGCCACAATCTGGGTTATCCCATCATTTGACATCTTGTCAAACACACAATTTTACCAGAAATAGCACTCTGATTTGTCCTGCACAAATTGCTGTATTTCTTGTAGCGGTACTGTAGTACTCTCAAATGTCACAACCAGTGACTTCAATGTGCATACATACACCCAATGGCAACTTTTGACCTCTTTGCAGCACCCACAGTGTCTGCACAGTCATTTTGTCTTCCTGCAGTTCTTAAAACAGAGTTTTGCAGAGAATCGATGACTTATCCGCAGTGCTTGAAATCGCGTGCTTTTTGAAAAACGGAGGTCCAGACGCGCCCGAAACGCATTTTCGGCCCAAACTATGAAGTCCGATAGGACAGTATAGTTGCCCTGTAGCCTTACTCCCGCGAAGAAAGCTCCTCAATCAGAGATCGTTGCCGGTGCCTCCCGTAGAGCTCCCGACAAGGGTGTAGTCACCAACACAAATAGGAAAGAGTAGTTGAAGCTCTTACCCTCGTACCGCTTCCTGTGGTTCTCTTGCTTGCAGCTCAGCCCTTAGCACGAACCAGGCTCTGATACCATGAAAAGATGCAGGGGGGAAGAGAGCTTGAGCTCTTGCAAGCACACACACACTCACAAAACCCTAATAGAGAACACACAAGGTGAGAGGCTGAATATCTTCTTCTTCTTCACTCAACACTCAACACACCATATACAAGATAAGAGTACTCACAATATGAAAGGTACTCAACCAATACATACACGGGTTCTCTATAGTGTGAACCCCCAACTAAAATGAGCTGGCGCTATAACTATGCCAGTCTCTAGAGTGGCTGTCACACAGCATATCATCCCACTGGCCGCATATCACCCAAGATCTCACCAACCATGCCAGTGGTGTAAGTGTGGGGCCTACGGGTCTTCAGTGTCTGCCACACTGCCTCACTAGACGATCTCGATATCTCAACAAATCGTACCAACAACTACCATTATATACACATATATATATATACATATATGTGTGTATACACACACACACACACACACACACACACATATATATATATGTATATATACATACATATATATATGTGTATATACATACATATACATTATGTATGTATATACACATACATACATACATACATATGTATATGTATGTATAAACACATACATATATATATAAACATACATACATACATCCATACATACATATATATACATATAAATATATATATATATATATATATATTATATACATACATATACATATGTATGTATATACACATACATACATACATACATACATACATATATATATATTATGTATGTATATACACATACATACATACATACATATATATATACATACATAAATATATATATACATACTATATATATATATATTATGTATGTATATACACATACATACATACATACATACATGTATATGTATGTATGTATGTATGTATATGTATGTATGTATGTATGTATATATATGTATGTATGTATGTATGTATGTATATATATACATACATATTCATATGATGTATGTATATACACATACCTACATATACACATACATATATATATGTATGTGTATGTATATACACATACCTACATACATATATATATATATATAGATATGTATGTATGTGTATATACATACATATGTATATACACATACATATATACATACATACATACATATATACATACATACATATATGTATGTATGTATGTACGTTTATATGTATATATATACACATACATACATGTATAGTAAGATGTACAACATATATACGTAGATGTGATATGTGCATGTATGCAATAACGTTTATATAAACACACGTGATTTCAAGAAACAACATGAAAAATAAAACTTTTTCAATTGAAATTTTGTACAAAGGTAAAATTTTAATTGTTTGTATGCTTATTTTTCACAAAGTAACGACACATAGATTTTCATAAATATCTTTATAGTATGAGTAATGTATATGTTAAAAAACATTATACTCTCTCTCACTTATATGCTCATGTTAGAGCAAGTAATCATATGGAGATTTTTATAACTATCTTTATAAAATGAAAAAAACTATTTTAAAAAACATTTCTCTCTCTCTATCTCGATGACAAGGACGATTGCATGTTAAGTTATGGAGTGTAATTGAGAAAGTCCCATGCGTATATAATATACACACTCATCCCTTACCCCCCTCTCTCCTCTCTCTCTCATTACATATTTCCACACATGTTGCTGTTCTCTCTCTCTCTCTCTCTCTCTCTCCAAAAACACACAAATACACAGTCTCCGATCGTTATTACGTTGCTAGCTTGGCCATTACCTTTTTGACCATCATGCCTGATGGTGGTCGTCGACATCCCAAAGGTTTTTCGTTAAGCCAAATTCACTTAAATGTACATATAGGTGTGCATATGAATTCGCAAAGAAGAAGATTACTTATATTAATGCAAGTCATCGGCTATTTCCTGTTGGTTCTCGCAAATGTATGTGCCAACTCTTTTAAAGCATTATAACTCACAATTGTAAAAGACAAACTTGAATCTTAAACCATAGAAATGTTTCATTTTTGATGCCAAAATTCCCATGGAATTAGAAAGTTGGGATCCCAGTATCAAGATCCAAGAACTGTAAAGTTTGAGAATGCACATTCAAAATCCAAGAAATTAAGGCCAAATCATGGAAGAAAATATTAACCTTAAAGAATTAATCAAGCTATGTAATCATCTACTAAAGAGCATATATAGACACAACAAAGCTTCAACAACTTATATATATATATATATAGCATAATCTGAAAAGATGCAGGGGGGAAGAGAGCTTGAGCTCTTGCAAGCACACACACACTCACAAAACCCTAATAGAGAACACACAAGGTGAGAGGCTGAATATCTTCTTCTTCTTCACTCAACACTCAACACACCATATACAAGATAAGAGTACTCACAATATGAAAGGTACTCAACCAATACATACATGGGTTCTCTATAGTGTGAACCCAACTAAAAGGAGCTCGCGCTATAACTATGCCAGTCTCTAGAGTGGCTGTCACACAGCCTGTCATCCCACTGGCCGCATATCACCCAAGATCTCACCAACCATGCTAGTGGTGTAAGTGTGGGGCATATCCCCCAAGCGGGTCAGTGTCCACCGCCTCACTAGACGAGCTCGATATCTCAGCACTCCCCCTCGAGCTCAAGTCCATCTCATGTACACCAAGTGAAGCCCTGAATCTGCGGAGCTCAACTCCATCTCACGTACACCAAGTGAAGCCCTGAATCTGCGGAGCTTCTCTGTACCCAATGCTTCGGTGAAGATGTCAGCTACCTGATCCTCCGTGCTAACATAAACAAGGTCAAGGTCTCCTGCCAAGACCTTCTCTCTGACGAAATGGTAGTGGACCTCTATATGCTTCGTACGAGCATGAAATACTGGGTTCCTGGCCAACTGTATATTGCTAATGTTGTCACAGAAAATGACAACTTGTCTATCCACTGATAGACCCAAATCTGCAAGTAGCTTTCTCAACCAAGCTACCTCACATGCTGCCATAGCAGCTCCTCTGTACTCGGCCTCTGTACTAGATAAAGCAACTGTAGGCTACTTCTTGCTGCTCCAAGTCACAGCAGCACTCCCCAAAGAAAACATAAATCCTCTGGTAGATCTTCTATCTGAGATACTACCAGCCCAATCAGCATCTGTGTACCCATGTACACATATCTCTATCCCAGTCTCATAGAATAGTCCACAATGTAAAGTAGACCACACATACCTCAGTATGCGTCTCAGTGCATCCAAATGCGGTTTCCGTGGAACCTGCATAAACTGACTCACCAACCCAACATCATAGCTCAAATGTGGTCTCGTGATCGTCATGTAGATCAAACTTCCTACTATGCGCCTATACATAGTAGGATCCTCCAAAATCTCTCCTGAGTCTACACTCAACTTGCCATTCTGATCCAATGGCACTGAGATAGGCTTACAGCTTGTCATACCATACTTGGACAACATGTCCAAGCCATATTGTCTCTACAGTAATCCAATATCATGTGGTGACCTAATCACCTCAATGCCCAAGAAATATCTGAGCTCCCCCAGATCCTTCATCTCAAACTTCTATCTAAGCAAGATCTTTACATCAAAGATCTCTGCATCATCATGGTCCCTTGTAATGATCAAGTCATCTACATAGATGACAACAAGCACAACCCCTCTATCACCATGTCT
Organism: Cibotium barometz; assembly: GCF_041138505.1. Taxonomy (NCBI): domain Eukaryota; kingdom Viridiplantae; phylum Streptophyta; class Polypodiopsida; order Cyatheales; family Cibotiaceae; genus Cibotium; species Cibotium barometz. The sequence continues at coordinate 50,859,804 of NC_141046.1, read as the reverse complement.
CACATACAGCGAGAAATCTGCATTGGCTACATGAAAGCCAATAGTGACAAGATATTTAGAAATCTTGTGAGCCCATGCTCTTGGTGCTTGCTTTAAGCCATACAAGGCTTTCTTCAACCTGCAAACATGCTCGGAGTGACTCACATCCTCATAGCCAGGTGGCTGCAACATATACACCTCTTCTTGCAAATCCCCATGCAAGAATGCATTCTTTACATCCATTTGATGTAAAGACCATTGCTTTGACGTAGCCACTGCTATCACAACTCTCACTGTTGCCATCTTGGCAACAGTGAGCTGAAAGTTTCCTCATAATCAATGCCATATATCACTGTTATGTTTTACTTTGTACACCCACTTGCATCCAATGGCTGTCTTGCCTTCAGGCAATTGCACTAAGTCCCAAGTTTCATTTCCATATAGTGCATTCATCTCCTCATCCATAGCTTTCTCCCAACACACATTTCCAATAGCCTCATCAATGCATGTGGGCTCAACAACCTGCACAACCTTTGCCATATATGCATAGTGATGTGCCACATAACCATCATAGGTAAATCTCTGCACAGGATTTTTCACTCTCTCAGATCTTCGCAGCTTTTCATTCATGGCTTCCATAGCCTTCTTTACACCAGGTGTTCTCATCATCGATGGGATCCCAAGCTCCTCATCAAGGCTCATATCTGAGCCACTAGACTCTCCATCAACATGAGAATGCCTTGCAAAAATGTCAGGCATACCAAGGGGCTCAACCACTTTCTCTTTTCCTTTACGTGATGTACTAATCACATTTGCAGGACTGGTATTATGATGCAGCCTGCCACTCCATGGTCACTAGATGAGGACTCTCCTGGTCCACTCAAAGACTGTGATTTGCTGACCTGCATTTTGTGCAACCACACTTACACTCACATCAGCCCCAGCAGCATACCAGCTGCTCATCTCATCAAAGGCAACATCCCTACTTACCCTCAACTCAGGTGTAGCAGGGTTATAACACCTGTATCCCTTTTGTTCAAGGGAATATCCAATAAACACACATTTTTTAGCTTTTGGATCCAGCTTAGTTCTCAGCTCATCTGGCACGTGCACATATGCAATGCATCCAAACACTTTCAGATGAGACAAATCAGGTTTTCTGCCAGTAAACCTCTCCTCTGGAGTTACATCATGTATGGCTGCAGTTGGAGTCCTGTTCATGATGTATACTGCTGTAGAAATAGCCTCAACCCAATAGCTATGCGGTATATTTTTCTCTTCCATCAATGCTCGCGTAATCTCAGCAATGTGCCTATTTTTCTGCTCAGCAACTCCATTTTGCTGTGGAGTGTATCTGCATGTAAACTGTCTCCGAATACCATTCTTCTTTAAAAATTCAGAGAACTCATTGGAGAAGTACTCTCCCCCTCCATCTGACCTTAGGCACTTTACATATTTCCCTGTTTGCTTTTCAACCAAAACTCTAAAATTCTAAAAGTGATTGAACACCTCACTCTTCTCCTTCATGAAATATACCCACACTTTCCTTGTGTGGTCATCAATGAAAGTCACATAGTACCTGCAGCCTCCCGTTATGGTCTTCGTAGGACCCTATACATCTGAATGCACAACATCTAGTGCATTTCTGCTCACATATCTGTTACGTGGAAACACATGCTTTGTTTGCTTCCCAAATTGGCATGCTTCACATATTTCCTGCATACCTTCCACTTTAAATTTTGGCAGCCCTGTCACAATTCCCTTAGTCTGCATAGACTTCAATCTCTGCACATTCACATGTCCAATCCTTTTATGCCAAATGTCTGTGTCTGCAACAATTCTTGAACCATTTGCAAACATCGCAGCACTCATTTCAAGCATGTCTACATTCGACGTAAACATTCTGCCCACTCTGTTGCCTTTTGCAACTGTAAGATTCCTCCCCCAACCCCTTTTTGATGTCTAGTATCCTCACCTGTAATCAACCCTCTTCAGAAATATAAAGACCTTGTTTCTATCTGTTTTAGCCTAGAGAGAGAAAAATATTCTAGAGAGAGAATATTCAGATTTTGAATATTTTTGGATAGAAAAATATCTCTTATAATTCAGATGAGTTCCCCTGAAATAGAAATTCAAAAAGAATTTTCCAATGTGCAATTGGAATTAATTGGAAATAGGTATAAAGAACCTTAGTCTAAGGGTCTAGATTTTCAGAAATCTTTAGACTATGGTCCAATTAAGGTTCCTATGGGCCAATAGCATCAATCCATGTGTAGGGAAGAGATAAATCCAAATTTGTAAAAAAGAAGATACCCAAAAATGAGTAAATGCTCACATAAGGTGAAGAGTTGAAAATGTACAAGGTTTATTAGTAAAAAACTATGAGCAATATTAAAAATATGAGATATTTTGGGTATCCAAAAATGAGTAAATGCTCACATAAGATGAAGAGTTGAAAATGTACAAGGTTTATTAGTAAAAAACTATGAGCAATATTAAAATGATTCCATTATGACACATATGTAAGGAAGGGGAGTTCTTTAAAGGAGGTGCATATTTCACATGCTTGAATGAGTTTTAAACTCATAAAAATGGAGATATTTCATCTCTCCTCTCTCCTCATTCAAGTCTAGTTCCAAAAAGTTAGCTTAACTGACCTAAAAATGGTCAAATATTGACCAAACTGATTTAGAAAATTCTAGAATCAGTTTGTTTGGTTAGGAGCTCAATTTTTCCTATAAATAGAAGCCTCCCCCTTGTTGAAAAATAGTTAGTGTTTATGCATCGTTACTCTACTCCACCTAAACCAAGAACTGTGAATTCATTTAATAATTCACTAGTTTTTGGAGCTTCTCTCTTTCTTCAATCCCCATTAGTGGCTCCATCAACATACTTAACCAATTGATTGGTTGGGGGCCTCTACCGTGAACAAAGAATCAAGCAAGTTGTAAGGTAATTAGTGAATATTCATCTTTCTATAATTTCTCAATGTTTCTCTCTTCTCAACCCCTCTCAAGCTTGAGAAGTTTAATTGGTATGGTTTTTTTTTAAATACTATTGAAGTTTGAATAGTAGTGAAGAGTTACATAAGTTAATAAATGCTATTGAAGTTAATTTTTATTTATGTTTAAATTCTAATGATTTTTATGTAAACTCTCTCTCTCACTCAAGAAATGGTCATACTCATGACCCGTTCTCAATCCAAATCAAGCTTTTCATAAAGCTTTTCCTTAACCCAAGATTAAGCTATGCTTGAGGCCAATTTAATGGCTTTTTTTCTATGCTTTTAGTTTATGCATATTGATGATTCAATCCACTATAGATTAATGATCCAATTAGAGATCATTTTAATTATTTCCTTAATGATAAGCTTTATCCCTTAGAAAAAATTGAGATTTATCAGTCATAGCAGCGGAGCTATGGCAAAATTTTTATAAAAATTATGCATAAAATAATTTCATTCAAAGCATAAAAAGAGGACTTCCTACCATATTCTAGGAATTATCATCCTAGATTAATTGAAAGAATTTCATTATAATCATGGAGAAATTGAATTTTAATATCATGCATAAAGGATAATTTTTTTATATCAAAAGTGTTACTTTTATCATTTTTAATTTTCATGCATAGAAGTATGCATAAAGGAAAAATTTTTATATCAAAAGTGTTACTTTTATCATTTTTTTAATTTTTCATGCATAGAAGTATGCATAAAGAAAAATTTTTATATCAAAAGTGATACTTTTATCATTTTTAATTTTCATGCATAGAAGTATGCATAAAGGATAAATTTTTTATATTAAAAGTGTTATTTTTATCATTTCTAATTTTCATGCATAGAAGGATGCATAAAAGAAAAAATTTTATATCAAAAGTGTTACTTTTATCATTTTTAATTTTCATACATAGAAGTATGCATAAAGGATAATTTTTTTTATATATCAAAAGTGTTACTTTTATCATATTGGATTTCATGCATAGAGGTATGCATAAAAGTTGAATATTTTATTATAAAAGTGTTACTTTTAGCATAATTGAATTTCATGCATAGAGGTATGCATAAAAGATATGGGAAGTGATAAGATATGATAAGATGCATGTGGATGTGGATGTGGATGTATGAATGTGGATGTATGGATGTGAATGTGGATGTGGATGTGAATGTATGAATGTGGATGTATGGATGTGGATGTGAATGTATGAATGTGGATGTATGGATGTGAATGTGGATGTGGATGTGGATGTATGAATGTGGATGTATGGATGTATGGATGTGAATGAGGATGTAGATGTGGATGCATGGATGTAAATGTGGATGTGGATGTATGGATGTATGCATGTAGATGTGGATGCATGAATGTGGATGTATGGATGTGAATGAGGATGTAGATGTGGATGTATGGATGTGAATGTGGGTGTGGATGTGGATGTATGAATGTGGATGTATGGATGTGAATGAGGATGTGGATGTGAATGCATGGATGTAAATGTGGATTTGTATGTATGGATGTAGGCATGTAGATGTGGATGCATGAATGTGGATGTATGGATGTGAATGAGGATATAGATGTGGATGTATGGATGTGAATGTGCATGTAGATATGGATGTATAGATGTGAATGAGAATGTGGATGTGGATGTGGATGTGGATGTGGATGTATGTATGTATGTATGTGGATGTGGATGTATGAATGAGGACGTGATAATGAATGTATGCATGTGGATGTGGATATGGATGTGTATGTATGAATGCGGATATGGATGTGGATATGGATGTGTATGTATGAATGTGGATATGGGATGTGGATGTATAAATGAGGATGTGAAAATGGAGATAAGCATGTAGATGTGGATGTATGGATGTGAATGTGGATGTGGATGTGGATGTATGGATGTGGATATGGATGTGAATATATGATATGTGATGTGAAGGAATCTGAAGTGAAGAGATGGAAAATGATATGATTGGATGAGTACACATATAAATGAAATGTGGAATAAGTAATGTGGATTGCATGAGGGATAATGTGGAAAAATGAGAGTTAATATAGAAATTGTATTTGTAAACTGTTTGTAAATGCTGTTTGTAAATGGCTGTTTTATGTCAAGAATGCTGGGAAAGCATTTTGACCGTCTTGTGATTAAGGTCGTGGAGACCTAACTGATAAAGTTGCAACTGCTGACGGAGAGTCAATGGAGGACGTCTCGCGTAGCAAGGTCGGCCGAGGTCTTGACCAGCCTCGGTTCGATTAAAATGGTGAGCTTCCGGTACGGTGGATGAGGGACCAAGGAAGCGGCCTATGAGTGAAGCGCTAGGTCACCTGCGAAGGATCCTAGAGGGTGCTGACCATACGGTGCTCGGGCTCTGGGTCGCCCAGGATACCCACGCGTGCGTCGAGGAAGATATTGGAACAAGGAGTAAGAGTTGTTTTCTGGAACCGGGCATGGATCTGGTTGACTGACCTTGCTGGTCCTCAACGGATGAGTCCATGGCTCTTTTATATGGATCTGTTGGTTGATCTTGCTGATCTTCAACGAGAGTCCATCTTGATAAATGATTATAGTGTTGAGTATTATGGGCTAGGAACTATTGAAACGGCCCCTGTGTGGACAGGTGGTGAGCGTTCTAGTTGCCAATGATGCCATAGATACTCTGATGAAGGAATGATGGGAAATTATGAATCAATTGGATAATTTGGGAGATTGTGATCAGTGGTACTATGGTTTCATTAAAGGATTGTTTTAAAGTTAGCTGATGCTAAGAAAAAGGCAATTTTCATATTGGGTGTGTAAGTGGTGTGGCTAGTTTTATGTTTGCATGAAATTCCGGCTAGGGGGCCTTGGAACTCTTTTCCTTGGTACCCGGGACAAAACCTAACCAAATTCCAAATTGGATCCCATCACTACAGTGGTTGGGCGGTTGGCTAACCCATGGGATCGGATGGGGTTAGGCTGGACTGATGGATCCGTAAATCGAGACTCAAACTTTGGTTTTTACGATAGAAAAAAAAAATAAAAATAAATTCCGGACAGAAACTGTTCTATGGATAGGAATCAACGGCTGTGCCTCTTGAATGGGGAATTTTAATATCATGCATAAAGGATAATTTTTTTATATCAAAAGTGTTACTTTTATCATTTTTAATTTTCATGCATAGAAGTATGCATAAAGGAAAAATTTTTATATCAAAAGTGTTACTTTTATCATTTTTTTAATTTTTCATGCATAGAAGTATGCATAAAGAAAAATTTTTATATCAAAAGTGATACTTTTATCATTTTTAATTTTCATGCATAGAAGTATGCATAAAGGATAAATTTTTTATATTAAAAGTGTTATTTTTATCATTTCTAATTTTCATGCATAGAAGGATGCATAAAAGAAAAAATTTTATATCAAAAGTGTTACTTTTATCATTTTTAATTTTCATACATAGAAGTATGCATAAAGGATAATTTTTTTTATATATCAAAAGTGTTACTTTTATCATATTGGATTTCATGCATAGAGGTATGCATAAAAGTTGAATATTTTATTATAAAAGTGTTACTTTTAGCATAATTGAATTTCATGCATAGAGGTATGCATAAAAGATATGGGAAGTGATAAGATATGATAAGATGCATGTGGATGTGGATGTGGATGTATGAATGTGGATGTATGGATGTGAATGTGGATGTGGATGTGAATGTATGAATGTGGATGTATGGATGTGGATGTGAATGTATGAATGTGGATGTATGGATGTGAATGTGGATGTGGATGTGGATGTATGAATGTGGATGTATGGATGTATGGATGTGAATGAGGATGTAGATGTGGATGCATGGATGTAAATGTGGATGTGGATGTATGGATGTATGCATGTAGATGTGGATGCATGAATGTGGATGTATGGATGTGAATGAGGATGTAGATGTGGATGTATGGATGTGAATGTGGGTGTGGATGTGGATGTATGAATGTGGATGTATGGATGTGAATGAGGATGTGGATGTGGATGCATGGATGTAAATGTGGATTTGTATGTATGGATGTAGGCATGTAGATGTGGATGCATGAATGTGGATGTATGGATGTGAATGAGGATATAGATGTGGATGTATGGATGTGAATGTGCATGTAGATATGGATGTATAGATGTGAATGAGAATGTGGATGTGGATGTGGATGTGGATGTGGATGTATGTATGTATGTATGTGGATGTGGATGTATGAATGAGGACGTGATAATGAATGTATGCATGTGGATGTGGATATGGATGTGTATGTATGAATGCGGATATGGATGTGGATATGGATGTGTATGTATGAATGTGGATATGGGATGTGGATGTATAAATGAGGATGTGAAAATGGAGATAAGCATGTAGATGTGGATGTATGGATGTGAATGTGGATGTGGATGTGGATGTATGGATGTGGATATGGATGTGAATATATGATATGTGATGTGAAGGAATCTGAAGTGAAGAGATGGAAAATGATATGATTGGATGAGTACACATATAAATGAAATGTGGAATAAGTAATGTGGATTGCATGAGGGATAATGTGGAAAAATGAGAGTTAATATAGAAATTGTATTTGTAAACTGTTTGTAAATGCTGTTTGTAAATGGCTGTTTTATGTCAAGAATGCTGGGAAAGCATTTTGACCGTCTTGTGATTAAGGTCGTGGAGACCTAACTGATAAAGTTGCAACTGCTGACGGAGAGTCAATGGAGGACGTCTCGCGTAGCAAGGTCGGCCGAGGTCTTGACCAGCCTCGGTTCGATTAAAATGGTGAGCTTCCGGTACGGTGGATGAGGGACCAAGGAAGCGGCCTATGAGTGAAGCGCTAGGTCACCTGCGAAGGATCCTAGAGGGTGCTGACCATACGGTGCTCGGGCTCTGGGTCGCCCAGGATACCCACGCGTGCGTCGAGGAAGATATTGGAACAAGGAGTAAGAGTTGTTTTCTGGAACCGGGCATGGATCTGGTTGACTGACCTTGCTGGTCCTCAACGGATGAGTCCATGGCTCTTTTATATGGATCTGTTGGTTGATCTTGCTGATCTTCAACGAGAGTCCATCTTGATAAATGATTATAGTGTTGAGTATTATGGGCTAGGAACTATTGAAACGGCCCCTGTGTGGACAGGTGGTGAGCGTTCTAGTTGCCAATGATGCCATAGATACTCTGATGAAGGAATGATGGGAAATTATGAATCAATTGGATAATTTGGGAGATTGTGATCAGTGGTACTATGGTTTCATTAAAGGATTGTTTTAAAGTTAGCTGATGCTAAGAAAAAGGCAATTTTCATATTGGGTGTGTAAGTGGTGTGGCTAGTTTTATGTTTGCATGAAATTCCGGCTAGGGGGCCTTGGAACTCTTTTCCTTGGTACCCGGGACAAAACCTAACCAAATTCCAAATTGGATCCCATCACTACAGTGGTTGGGCGGTTGGCTAACCCATGGGATCGGATGGGGTTAGGCTGGACTGATGGATCCGTAAATCGAGACTCAAACTTTGGTTTTTACGATAGAAAAAAAAAAATAAAAATAAATTCCGGACAGAAACTGTTCTATGGATAGGAATCAACGGCTGTGCCTCTTGAATGGGGAATTTTAATATCATGCATAAAGGATAATTTTTTTATATCAAAAGTGTTACTTTTATCATTTTTAATTTTCATGCATAGAAGTATGCATAAAGGAAAAATTTTTATATCAAAAGTGTTACTTTTATCATTTTTTTAATTTTTCATGCATAGAAGTATGCATAAAGAAAAATTTTTATATCAAAAGTGATACTTTTATCATTTTTAATTTTCATGCATAGAAGTATGCATAAAGGATAAATTTTTTATATTAAAAGTGTTATTTTTATCATTTCTAATTTTCATGCATAGAAGGATGCATAAAAGAAAAAATTTTATATCAAAAGTGTTACTTTTATCATTTTTAATTTTCATACATAGAAGTATGCATAAAGGATAATTTTTTTTATATATCAAAAGTGTTACTTTTATCATATTGGATTTCATGCATAGAGGTATGCATAAAAGTTGAATATTTTATTATAAAAGTGTTACTTTTAGCATAATTGAATTTCATGCATAGAGGTATGCATAAAAGATATGGGAAGTGATAAGATATGATAAGATGCATGTGGATGTGGATGTGGATGTATGAATGTGGATGTATGGATGTGAATGTGGATGTGGATGTGAATGTATGAATGTGGATGTATGGATGTGGATGTGAATGTATGAATGTGGATGTATGGATGTGAATGTGGATGTGGATGTGGATGTATGAATGTGGATGTATGGATGTATGGATGTGAATGAGGATGTAGATGTGGATGCATGGATGTAAATGTGGATGTGGATGTATGGATGTATGCATGTAGATGTGGATGCATGAATGTGGATGTATGGATGTGAATGAGGATGTAGATGTGGATGTATGGATGTGAATGTGGGTGTGGATGTGGATGTATGAATGTGGATGTATGGATGTGAATGAGGATGTGGATGTGGATGCATGGATGTAAATGTGGATTTGTATGTATGGATGTAGGCATGTAGATGTGGATGCATGAATGTGGATGTATGGATGTGAATGAGGATATAGATGTGGATGTATGGATGTGAATGTGCATGTAGATATGGATGTATAGATGTGAATGAGAATGTGGATGTGGATGTGGATGTGGATGTGGATGTATGTATGTATGTATGTGGATGTGGATGTATGAATGAGGACGTGATAATGAATGTATGCATGTGGATGTGGATATGGATGTGTATGTATGAATGCGGATATGGATGTGGATATGGATGTGTATGTATGAATGTGGATATGGGATGTGGATGTATAAATGAGGATGTGAAAATGGAGATAAGCATGTAGATGTGGATGTATGGATGTGAATGTGGATGTGGATGTGGATGTATGGATGTGGATATGGATGTGAATATATGATATGTGATGTGAAGGAATCTGAAGTGAAGAGATGGAAAATGATATGATTGGATGAGTACACATATAAATGAAATGTGGAATAAGTAATGTGGATTGCATGAGGGATAATGTGGAAAAATGAGAGTTAATATAGAAATTGTATTTGTAAACTGTTTGTAAATGCTGTTTGTAAATGGCTGTTTTATGTCAAGAATGCTGGGAAAGCATTTTGACCGTCTTGTGATTAAGGTCGTGGAGACCTAACTGATAAAGTTGCAACTGCTGACGGAGAGTCAATGGAGGACGTCTCGCGTAGCAAGGTCGGCCGAGGTCTTGACCAGCCTCGGTTCGATTAAAATGGTGAGCTTCCGGTACGGTGGATGAGGGACCAAGGAAGCGGCCTATGAGTGAAGCGCTAGGTCACCTGCGAAGGATCCTAGAGGGTGCTGACCATACGGTGCTCGGGCTCTGGGTCGCCCAGGATACCCACGCGTGCGTCGAGGAAGATATTGGAACAAGGAGTAAGAGTTGTTTTCTGGAACCGGGCATGGATCTGGTTGACTGACCTTGCTGGTCCTCAACGGATGAGTCCATGGCTCTTTTATATGGATCTGTTGGTTGATCTTGCTGATCTTCAACGAGAGTCCATCTTGATAAATGATTATATTGTTGAGTATTATGGGCTAGGAACTATTGAAACGGCCCCTGTGTGGACAGGTGGTGAGCGTTCTAGTTGCCAATGATGCCATAGATACTCTGATGAAGGAATGATGGGAAATTATGAATCAATTGGATAATTTGGGAGATTGTGATCAGTGGTACTATGGTTTCATTAAAGGATTGTTTTAAAGTTAGCTGATGCTAAGAAAAAGGCAATTTTCATATTGGGTGTGTAAGTGGTGTGGCTAGTTTTATGTTTGCATGAAATTCCGGCTAGGGGGCCTTGGAACTCTTTTCCTTGGTACGCGGGACAAAACCTAACCAAATTCCAAATTGGATCCCATCACTACAGTGGTTGGGCGGTTGGCTAACCCATGGGATCGGATGGGGTTAGGCTGGACTGATGGATCCGTAAATCGAGACTCAAACTTTGGTTTTTACGATAGAAAAAAAAAATAAAAATAAATTCCGGACAGAAACTGTTCTATGGATAGGAATCAACGGCTGTGCCTCTTGAATGGGGAAAAAAGCGTTGATCCCAATGATCCAAGTGCAAGTTTCTTCCTTGAACTGACTAAGTATCTTATAGATGTAATTGGATCATCTCGATCAGAAATGATCTTGACTACGTTAGAGTAAAAAGTTATCCTGGTGGAATCGCCCGTGCTTTCCGGGTAAGGGAAGTTTTTTCCGGGTTCGTTTTTGGAAAAACCGACGGATTAGTCTCTTGTCTGGATATCCGTGGACGAGGCCCCGAATGTGGGACCCCTGTCCCGTGCCAGAAGTGCTACTTCCGCTGCTAGTACCCGAATCCGTTGCTCGGTGGGAACAGGGATCTCACAGTTGGTATCAGAGCATTTGGTTAATAAAGATCAACTGAGAAGACAAATATGTCAAAGATTTATCAAGAAGCACAAAAAGGTTGTAATTGTGTGATATAATTCATACAATTTGATATTCAAACTGAAATTCGTAATTTGGTAATTGGGTCTTCAGATAGAAGTACCGCAATTATATAGAATCCCTGACTTGCTTGAGGCCTAGACATGATGGTATTTACCTTATAATTCCAAGAGCCACGACTACCCGTATATACCGAGAGTATACTGCAGCTCTTTACTGACAGTATATACGAGTAAATCTAAGACTTGAAATTATAAGCGTTAATACTATCCAGATGATGAATTCGAATGTGGTTGATATGATTTTTAATTCTGTTTGAGAATTGATGAATTGAATTGGATTCTGATTGAAAATTCTTTTGAAATTAGTTGAAATATAAAAATCTGAACAAAACCACAATGAGGATGAATGGGACGAGTCCCAGTGATGATATTCATAACTGGAATGATGATAATGAATTCAGCAAATCACTATGAGATTAGTGGGTTGTGCTGTCAAATTGTTACTGTTAACACTTGATCAGTAGATCAAGTTAAGGGATGACAAATTGAGAACTTGCTTGACTGAAATTCCCGTGGAGGAATGTTCAGAAGGAAATTTTTTGGTCTAATGGACCATTATCATGTTAAAGATATGAATGATATGATCTGAATATTAATGATGAGTTCTATATAAGGGATATTTATCCCAGTGTTCTGCTGGGTTGACCAGAATATAAGGAACCCCAAAATAAAATTGGATGTTAAGAAAAAGAGTTGTCCTCTACCTTGCGAGATGAGGACATCTCGCACTTTTTAAGTGGGGTAGAATGTAAGATTCCTCCCCCTTCGAGGTATACAGGAGTAAGAATTTCCCTTTCTGATCTTATAATTATTCCCTCTCTAAAATAAAAGAAAGTTCTGTTTAACAAAGGAAGACCCTTTTCCTAGAATACTTCTCAAGAGTCCCACCTGTTTTAAGGATTCAGAGCAATGAGTTCAGAAGTGAGAATCGATGTTTTGGATATCAAGGTTTTGGTCTTCATTCGAGTACGGCCCAAAAGAAGTTCTTTATCTCTTGGGGAGTATATGAAGTTATCCCCCAGATATTGTGAGCCTTATATCTGAATTCAATGAAAGTAGGTGACTTAGCCTACAAGCTTCTTTTATCTCTTCATCTCAAAATTCTTAATGCTTTCTATAGAAAAATGTGTCAAACCCAAATCATGGAAAGACGGTAAAACTTCAGTGGCAAGTTACCGTTGGCTTCTAAGTTACGCTAGCTCCTTCCTTTATATAAGTCGTAACTTTTACTTGTCGCTCACAGTAATCTTACTTCCATTGATCTCCTTTCTTTCTTAATCTCCTTCATGGCTTGGCAACAAGAACTAGTTTTATCCCTAATGATTTCTCACCTTCAAGACGCAAGGGAGTCTCTGAAGAAAGATTTTATAGAGCAGTATGAGCGCTCACTTTTCCCTCACTTGGGAACTTCTGTAGCGCAGACAAAATGGCGGACCTATCAAGACATAACTAGGGTAACACCCTGGGGTCAGCAGCACTTTCGTAACAATGTCCGCTTGGCCATGGTTATTGAAGCTTTGGGTTTGGGTCCCCGATACTACTGCGTCATGAGATCAAGGCATCCTGGGTTTTCTGAGCGGGTCTTCTTACTGGCGTGTTTTCTTCCTCATGAGAAGATATGCCTTTACCCCGTTTTTGGCTTGCCTCTCAGAGGTCCTTTTGTTAGAACACCTCATACCACTGAGATAGGCGCAGCAATAACCCACAGAATCATTCCCATAGATGAGTTACCTTATACTTGTGCAGCTTGTGAGGACTGCTTTTGTGATCATATGATGGACGGGCTTATGAAAGTGTAAAGAGTTCTTCTATCTTTACTGTATAAGTTCCGAGAATGAATAAAGTTTAAATCTTGTTCTTATTTTGAATCTTGCTCTCTTTAAGACGTTTCTTGGTGGTTAATCTTGATTAAAATTTTTCTCTAAGTCTCATATTCGTGAATCTTGCGAAATTATCACAAGTTGCGAGATGAGGACATCTCGCGTTTTTTAAGTGGGGTAGAATGTAAGATTCCTCCCCCAACCCCTTTTTGATGTCTAGTATCCTCACCTGTAATCAACCCTCTTCAGAAATATAAAGACCTTGTTTCTATCTGTTTTAGCCTAGAGAGAGAAAAATATTCTAGAGAGAGAATATTCAGATTTTGAATATTTTTGGATAGAAAAATATCTCTTATAATTCAGATGAGTTCCCCTGAAATAGAAATTCAAAAAGAATTTTCCAATGTGCAATTGGAATTAATTGGAAATAGGTATAAAGAACCTTAGTCTAAGGGTCTAGATTTTCAGAAATCTTTAGACTATGGTCCAATTAAGGTTCCTATGGGCCAATAGCATCAATCCATGTGTAGGGAAGAGATAAATCCAAATTTGTAAAAAAGAAGATACCCAAAAATGAGTAAATGCTCACATAAGGTGAAGAGTTGAAAATGTACAAGGTTTATTAGTAAAAAACTATGAGCAATATTAAAAATATGAGATATTTTGGGTATCCAAAAATGAGTAAATGCTCACATAAGATGAAGAGTTGAAAATGTACAAGGTTTATTAGTAAAAAACTATGAGCAATATTAAAATGATTCCATTATGACACATATGTAAGGAAGGGGAGTTCTTTAAAGGAGGTGCATATTTCACATGCTTGAATGAGTTTTAAACTCATAAAAATGGAGATATTTCATCTCTCCTCTCTCCTCATTCAAGTCTAGTTCCAAAAAGTTAGCTTAACTGACCTAAAAATGGTCAAATATTGACCAAACTGATTTAGAAAATTCTAGAATCAGTTTGTTTGGTTAGGAGCTCAATTTTTCCTATAAATAGAAGCCTCCCCCTTGTTGAAAAATAGTTAGTGTTTATGCATCGTTACTCTACTCCACCTAAACCAAGAACTGTGAATTCATTTAATAATTCACTAGTTTTTGGAGCTTCTCTCTTTCTTCAATCCCCATTAGTGGCTCCATCAACATACTTAACCAATTGATTGGTTGGGGGCCTCTACCGTGAACAAAGAATCAAGCAAGTTGTAAGGTAATTAGTGAATATTCATCTTTCTATAATTTCTCAATGTTTCTCTCTTCTCAACCCCTCTCAAGCTTGAGAAGTTTAATTGGTATGGTTTTTTTTTAAATACTATTGAAGTTTGAATAGTAGTGAAGAGTTACATAAGTTAATAAATGCTATTGAAGTTAATTTTTATTTATGTTTAAATTCTAATGATTTTTATGTAAACTCTCTCTCTCACTCAAGAAATGGTCATACTCATGACCCGTTCTCAATCCAAATCAAGCTTTTCATAAAGCTTTTCCTTAACCCAAGATTAAGCTATGCTTGAGGCCAATTTAATGGCTTTTTTTCTATGCTTTTAGTTTATGCATATTGATGATTCAATCCACTATAGATTAATGATCCAATTAGAGATCATTTTAATTATTTCCTTAATGATAAGCTTTATCCCTTAGAAAAAATTGAGATTTATCAGTCATAGCAGCGGAGCTATGGCAAAATTTTTATAAAAATTATGCATAAAATAATTTCATTCAAAGCATAAAAAGAGGACTTCCTACCATATTCTAGGAATTATCATCCTAGATTAATTGAAAGAATTTCATTATAATCATGGAGAAATTGAATTTTAATATCATGCATAAAGGATAATTTTTTTATATCAAAAGTGTTACTTTTATCATTTTTAATTTTCATGCATAGAAGTATGCATAAAGGAAAAATTTTTATATCAAAAGTGTTACTTTTATCATTTTTTTAATTTTTCATGCATAGAAGTATGCATAAAGAAAAATTTTTATATCAAAAGTGATACTTTTATCATTTTTAATTTTCATGCATAGAAGTATGCATAAAGGATAAATTTTTTATATTAAAAGTGTTATTTTTATCATTTCTAATTTTCATGCATAGAAGGATGCATAAAAGAAAAAATTTTATATCAAAAGTGTTACTTTTATCATTTTTAATTTTCATACATAGAAGTATGCATAAAGGATAATTTTTTTTATATATCAAAAGTGTTACTTTTATCATATTGGATTTCATGCATAGAGGTATGCATAAAAGTTGAATATTTTATTATAAAAGTGTTACTTTTAGCATAATTGAATTTCATGCATAGAGGTATGCATAAAAGATATGGGAAGTGATAAGATATGATAAGATGCATGTGGATGTGGATGTGGATGTATGAATGTGGATGTATGGATGTGAATGTGGATGTGGATGTGAATGTATGAATGTGGATGTATGGATGTGGATGTGAATGTATGAATGTGGATGTATGGATGTGAATGTGGATGTGGATGTGGATGTATGGATGTATGGATGTGAATGAGGATGTAGATGTGGATGCATGGATGTAAATGTGGATGTGGATGTATGGATGTATGCATGTAGATGTGGATGCATGAATGTGGATGTATGGATGTGAATGAGGATGTAGATGTGGATGTATGGATGTGAATGTGGGTGTGGATGTGGATGTATGAATGTGGATGTATGGATGTGAATGAGGATGTGGATGTGGATGCATGGATGTAAATGTGGATTTGTATGTATGGATGTAGGCATGTAGATGTGGATGCATGAATGTGGATGTATGGATGTGAATGAGGATATAGATGTGGATGTATGGATGTGAATGTGCATGTAGATATGGATGTATAGATGTGAATGAGAATGTGGATGTGGATGTGGATGTGGATGTGGATGTATGTATGTATGTATGTGGATGTGGATGTATGAATGAGGACGTGATAATGAATGTATGCATGTGGATGTGGATATGGATGTGTATGTATGAATGCGGATATGGATGTGGATATGGATGTGTATGTATGAATGTGGATATGGGATGTGGATGTATAAATGAGGATGTGAAAATGGAGATAAGCATGTAGATGTGGATGTATGGATGTGAATGTGGATGTGGATGTGGATGTATGGATGTGGATATGGATGTGAATATATGATATGTGATGTGAAGGAATCTGAAGTGAAGAGATGGAAAATGATATGATTGGATGAGTACACATATAAATGAAATGTGGAATAAGTAATGTGGATTGCATGAGGGATAATGTGGAAAAATGAGAGTTAATATAGAAATTGTATTTGTAAACTGTTTGTAAATGCTGTTTGTAAATGGCTGTTTTATGTCAAGAATGCTGGGAAAGCATTTTGACCGTCTTGTGATTAAGGTCGTGGAGACCTAACTGATAAAGTTGCAACTGCTGACGGAGAGTCAATGGAGGACGTCTCGCGTAGCAAGGTCGGCCGAGGTCTTGACCAGCCTCGGTTCGATTAAAATGGTGAGCTTCCGGTACGGTGGATGAGGGACCAAGGAAGCGGCCTATGAGTGAAGCGCTAGGTCACCTGCGAAGGATCCTAGAGGGTGCTGACCATACGGTGCTCGGGCTCTGGGTCGCCCAGGATACCCACGCGTGCGTCGAGGAAGATATTGGAACAAGGAGTAAGAGTTGTTTTCTGGAACCGGGCATGGATCTGGTTGACTGACCTTGCTGGTCCTCAACGGATGAGTCCATGGCTCTTTTATATGGATCTGTTGGTTGATCTTGCTGATCTTCAACGAGAGTCCATCTTGATAAATGATTATATTGTTGAGTATTATGGGCTAGGAACTATTGAAACGGCCCCTGTGTGGACAGGTGGTGAGCGTTCTAGTTGCCAATGATGCCATAGATACTCTGATGAAGGAATGATGGGAAATTATGAATCAATTGGATAATTTGGGAGATTGTGATCAGTGGTACTATGGTTTCATTAAAGGATTGTTTTAAAGTTAGCTGATGCTAAGAAAAAGGCAATTTTCATATTGGGTGTGTAAGTGGTGTGGCTAGTTTTATGTTTGCATGAAATTCCGGCTAGGGGGCCTTGGAACTCTTTTCCTTGGTACCCGGGACAAAACCTAACCAATTAAACTTCTCAAGCTTGAGAGGGGTTGAGAAGAGAGAAACATTGAGAAATTATAGAAAGATGAATATTCACTAATTACCTTACAACTTGCTTGATTCTTTGTTCACGGTAGAGGCCCCCAACCAATCAATTGGTTAAGTATGTTGATGGAGCCACTAATGGGGATTGAAGAAAGAGAGAAGCTCCAAAAACTAGTGAATTATTAAATGAATTCACAGTTCTTGGTTTAGGTGGAGTAGAGTAACGATGCATAAACACTAACTATTTTTCAACAAGGGGGAGGCTTCTATTTATAGGAAAAATTGAGCTCCTAACCAAACAAACTGATTCTAGAATTTTCTAAATCAGTTTGGTCAATATTTGACCATTTTTAGGTCAGTTAAGCTAACTTTTTGGAACTAGACTTGAATGAGGAGAGAGGAGAGATGAAATATCTCCATTTTTATGAGTTTAAAACTCATTCAAGCATGTGAAATATGCACCTCCTTTAAAGAACTCCCCTTCCTTACATATGTGTCATAATGGAATCATTTTAATATTGCTCATAGTTTTTTACTAATAAACCTTGTACATTTTCAACTCTTCATCTTATGTGAGCATTTACTCATTTTTGGATACCCAAAATATCTCATATTTTTAATATTGCTCATAGTTTTTTACTAATAAACCTTGTACATTTTCAACTCTTCACCTTATGTGAGCATTTACTCATTTTTGGGTATCTTCTTTTTTACAAATTTGGATTTATCTCTTCCCTACACATGGATTGATGCTATTGGCCCATAGGAACCTTAATTGGACCATAGTCTAAAGATTTCTGAAAATCTAGACCCTTAGACTAAGGTTCTTTATACCTATTTCCAATTAATTCCAATTGCACATTGGAAAATTCTTTTTGAATTTCTATTTCAGGGGAACTCATCTGAATTATAAGAGATATTTTTCTATCCAAAAATATTCAAAATCTGAATATTCTCTCTCTAGAATATTTTTCTCTCTCTAGGCTAAAACAGATAGAAACAAGGTCTTTATATTTCTGAAGAGGGTTGATTACAGGTGAGGATACTAGACATCAAAAAGGGGTTGGGGGAGGAATCTTACAGCAACCAACTTGCACTTGTCTTTAAAGTCTTCAACATAACAACCATCATGGTTAAATCAAACCTGCAAACCATGCTCAATCATCTGGCCAACTGAAACCAGATTCTTTGTTATGTTCGGAACGTGAAGTACATCTGCAAGGTACTTCACTTTGCCATCCTGCATAGACAATGGCACATCTCCAACATGGGCAATTGGATGAGCAGTGTCATCCCCTGTTTCCACAAAACCTGGTCTTTCTGGGTTTTTTATTTCCTTGAACCACTCCCCATGACTTGTCATGTGGTTCGAAGCACCTGAATTCACATACCACACATTATCTTTTTGTGCTGCTTCAACATTTTCAGACATGGCATTCACGACATGCTGCATAACAAACAACCTTTCATTATCCTCATTATTTCTGCTTGTTGAGGATGCATAGTTGTTTTGCTGTACTTTTCCATTTTGCATGCCAGCCTGCTTCTTATAACATTCTCCCTGCACATGTCCAGGATTACCACAATAATAGCATTCACGTGCATCATTATATTGCCTTTGCCAATTTCCACGGCCTCTTTGACTCCCCTTGCCTCTGAATTTGCCTCTTCCACTTGCGTGTTTTTGTTGTTGTTGTTGTGTATTCTGGGACTGTTGTTGTTGCTGCTGCCTGCTGTGCTGGCCATAATTCTGATTACCTGTACGGCCACCTCCTTGACCGTGTCCACGGCCTCCTCTACCTCGTCCTCTACCTGAACTTGTGTGTAGAAGGCCTGTTGCTCTGAACTATTTTTTTTTGTGAAGACTTTTGGTCTTCACCCAAGCTCTTCTCTTCTATAATCAGCATAGACACCAAATCTCTAAAGTTGGGAATGTTTTCCCGAGTCCGAATAGACGTCTTAAATGCCTTGTATTATGGCCCGAGACCACGTAGACAGACTTCCACCTTATCATCATCATCTCGTGACACACCAATAGATGCAAGGGATTCCACAATACCCTTTATCTTCAGCGCATAGTCATTCACAGACATGCTCTTTTTCTCCACAGTATGAAGTTCATTCTTCAACTGTATCTTACGTGCCTTGGTATTTGTTTCATAGAGTTTAACCAAGGTGTCCCACGCCTCCTTGGGGGACTTGGCATCCTGAATGTGCCCAATCATGGTGTCCTGTATACTAATGAAAAGCCAATACATAACTTTCCTGGCTCCTTGGTTCCAGTCTTTAAACTCTTTCACATCTGCAGCAGTCGGATTTATGTCCGGAATCTCTGGTGCCTCTTCATGCTCACCTTCTATGTAGTCCCAATAGCCCTTTCCCATCAGGAAATTCGTCAACCTGAACCTCCAAGCATGGAAGTTATTCTTATCAAGCTTCTCAGCCCCACAATCTGGGTTATCCATTAGGAACTCAATGGAGTCGTTTTGGGCCCTTTAATTTGCCATGAGGTTATGGAAACGTTTAACTTTTTGACAAATAGGAGCCCGCCATGTAAGCAAAAACCATGGGTTTGTAAGAGAGGTGTAAGAGAGGTGTAAGAGTGGTCAAAGGGTGCACTTTTTTCCCCAAAAAGTGGGGGGACAATTTTACAATTTTTGGACCTCCATAACTTCTACATACAAGCTCCGATTTGAGCGGAGTCTACAGATCCGTGATCTACGCATCAAGAGCTTTCCATAGATATGTTACATGATATGGTTTTATCCGCTAGATTTTAAATTCCATTTTTCCCCCAAAATTCAAATTTGAATAAAGTAGCCGTTTTGAAGCTTCAAATTAGAAACCATTTCTTCTTAAGAGAAAAGCTTTGACTCCCTTAAACTTCCAAATAAAAGGGCCCAAGAAGACTCCATTGAGTTCCTAATGCCATCATTAGACATCTTGTCAAACACACAATTTTACCAGAAATAGCACTCTAATTTGTCCTGCATAAATTGCTGTATTTCTTGTATAGCGGTACTGTAGTACTCTCAAATGTCACAACCAAATTGCTGTATTTCCTGTAGCGGTACTGTAGTACTCTCAAATGTCACAACCAGTGACTTTAATGTGCATACATACATTGAAGTCACAACCAGTGACTTCAATGTGCATACATACACCCAATGGCAACTTTTGACCTCTTTGCAGCACCCACAGTGTCTGCACAGTCATTTTGTCTTCCTGCAGTTCTTAAAACAGAGTTCTCCAGAGAATCGATGACTTACCCGTAGTGCTCGAAATCGCCTGCTTTCTAAAAAACGGAGGTCCAGACGCGCCCGAAACGCATTTTCGGCCCAAACTTTGAAGTCCGATAGGACAGTATAGTTTCCCTATAGCCTTACTCCCGCGAAGAAAGCTCCTCAATCAGAGATCGTTGCCGGTGCCTCCCGTAGAGCTCCCGACAAGGGTGTAGTCACCAACACAAATAGGGAAGAGTAGTTGAAGCTCTTACCCTCGTACCGCTTCCTGTGGTTCTCTTGCTTTGCAGCTCAGCCCTTAGCACGAACCAGGCTCTGATACCATGAAAAGATGCAGGGGGGAAGAGAGCTTGAGCTCTTGCAAGCACACACACACTCACAAAACCCTAATAGAGAACACACAAGGTGAGAGGCTGAATATATTCTTCTTCTTCACTCAACACTCAACACACCATATACAAGATAAGAGTACTCACAATATGAAAGGTACTCAACCAATACATACACGGGTTCTCTATAGTGTGAACCCAACTAAAATGAGATGGCGCTATAACTATGCCAGTCTCTAGAGTGGCTGTCACACAGCCTGTCATCCCACTGGCTGCATATCACCCAAGATCTCACCAACCATGCCAGTGGTGTAAGTGTGGGGCCTAGGGTCATTAGTGTCCACTGCCTCAGTAGACGAGCTCGATATCTCAACAAATCGTACCAACAACTACCATTATATACACATATATATATATACATATATATGTGTATACACACACACACACACACACACACACACACACACACACACACACATATATGTATATATACATACATATATATATGTGTATATACATACATATACATTATGTATGTATATACACATACATACATACATACATACATACATATGTATATGTATGTATAAACACATACATACATACATACATACATACATATGTATATGTATGTATAAACACATACATATATATATATATACATACATACATACATACATACATACATACATATATATATATACATATATATATTATATATATTATATACATACATATACATATGTATGTATATACACATACATACATACATACATACATACATACATACATATATATATCATACATACATACATACATATATATATACATACATAAATATATATATACATATTATATATATATATATTATGTATGTATATACACATACATACATACATACTTGTATATATATGTATGTATGTGTATATATATATGTATGTATGTATGTATGTCTATATATATATGTATGTATATATACCTACATATACACATACATATATATATGTATGTGTATGTATATACACATACCTACATACACATATATATATATAGATATGTATGTATGTGTATGTACATACATATGTATATATATGTATATACACATACTTATATACATACATATATACACATACATATATACATACATACATATATACATACATATATACATATATATGTATATACACATACATATATACATACATACATATATGTATGTATGTATGTACATTTATATGTATATATAAACACATACATACATGTATAGTAAGATGTACAACATATATACGTAGATGTTATATGTGCATGTATGCAATAACGTTTATATAAACACACGTGTTTTTAAAAAACAACATGAAAAATAAAACTTTTTCAATTGAAATTTTGTACAAAGGTAAAATTTTAATTGTTTGTATGCTTATTTTTCACAAAGTAACGACACATAGATTTTCATAAATATCTTTATAGTATGAGTAATGTATATGTTAAAAAACATAATACTCTCTCTCACTTATATGCTCATGTTGGAGCAAGTAATCATATGGAGATTTTTACAACTATCTTTATAAAATGAAAAAAACTATTTTAAAAAACATTTCTCTCTCTCTATCTCGACGACAAGGACGATTGCATGTTAAGTTACAGAGTGTAATTGAGAAAGTCCCATGCGTATATAATATACACACTCATCCCTTACCCCCCTCTCTCCTCTCTCTCTCATTACATATTTCCACACATGTTGCTGCTCTCTCTCTCTCTCTCTCTCTCTCCAAAAACACACAAATACACAGTCTCCGACCGTCATTACGTTGCTAGCTTGGCCATTACCTTTTTGACCATCATGCTCGATGGTGGTCGTTGACATCCCAAAGGTTTTTCGTTAAGCCAAATTCACTTAAATGTACATATAGGTGTGCATATGAATAAGCAAAGAAGAAGATTGCTTATATTAATGCAAGTCATCGGTTATTTCCTATTGGTTCTCGCAAATGTATGTGCCAACTCTTTTAAAGCATTATAACTCACAATTGTAAAAGACAAACTTGAATCGTAAACCATAGAAATGTTTCATTTTTGATGCCAAAATTCCCATGGAATCAAAAAGTTGGGATCCCAGTATCAAGATCCAAGAACTGTAAAGTTTCAGAATACACATTCAAAATCCAAGAAATTAAGGCCAAATAATGGAAGAAAATATTGACCTTAAAGAATTAATCAAGCTATGTAATCATCTACTAAAGAGCATATATAGACACAACAAAGCTTCAACAACTTATATATATATATATATATAGCATAATCTGAAAAGATGCAGGGGGGAAGAGAGCTTGAGCTCTTGCAAGCACACACACACTCACAAAACCCTAATAGAGAACACACAAGGTGAGAGGCTGAATATCTTCTTCTTCTTCACTCAACACTCAACACACCATATACAAGATAAGAGTACTCACAATATGAAAGGTACTCAACCAATACATACACGGGTTCTCTATAGTGTGAACCTAACTAAAATGAGCTGGCGCTATAACTATGCCAGTCTCTAGAGTGGCTGTCACACAGCCTGTCATCCCACTGGCCCCATATCACCCAAGATCTCACCAACCATGCTAGTGGTGTAAGTGTGGGGCCTATCCCCCAGGCGGGTCATCAGTGTCCACCGCCTCACTAGACGAGCCCGATATCTCAACACTCCCCCTCGAGCTCAACTCCATCTCATGTACACCACAAGTGAAGCCTTGAATCTGCGGAGCTTCTCTATACCCAATGCTTTGGTGAAGATGTCAGCTACCTGATCCTCCGTGCTGACATAAACAAGGTCAAGGTCTCCTGCCAAGACCTTCTCTCTGACGAAATGGTAGTGGACCTCTATATGCTTCGTACGAGCATGAAATACTGGGTTCCTGGCCAACTGTATATTGCTAATGTTGTCACAGAAAATGACAACTTGTCTATCCACTGATAGACCCAAATCTACAAGTAGCTTTCTCAACCAAGCTACCTCACATGCTGCCATAGCAGCTCCTCTGTACTCGGCCTCTGTACTAGATAAAGCAACTGTAGGCTACTTCTTGCTGCTCCAAGTCACAGCAACACTCCCCAAAGAAAACATAAATCCACTGGTAGATCTTCTATCTAAGATACTACCAGCCCAATCAGCATCTCTGTACCCATGTACACATATCTCTGTCCCAGTCTCATAGAATAGTCCACAATGCAAAGTAGACCTCACATACCTCAGTATGCGTCTCAATGCATCCAAATGCGGTTTCCGTGGAACCTGCATAAACCGACTCACCAACCCAACATCATAGCTCAAATCTGGTCTCGTGATCGTCATGTAGATAAAGCTTGCTACTATGCGCCTATACATAGTAGGATCCTCCAAAATCTCTCCTGAGTCTGCACTCAACTTGCCATTCTGATCCAATGGCACTGAGATAGGCATACAGCCTGTCATACCATACTTGGACAACATGTCCAAGCCATACTTTGCAGTAATCCAATACCATGTGGTCACCTAATCACCTCAATGCCCAAGAAATATCTGAGCTCCCCCAGATCCTTCATCTCAAACTTCTGTCTAAGCAAGATCTTTACATCAAAGATCTCTGCATCATGGTCCCCTATAATTATCAAGTCATCTACATAGATGACAACAAGCACAACCCCTCTATCACCATGTCTCACATACAGCGAGAAATCTGCATTGGCTACATGAAAGCCAATAGTGACAAGATATTCAGAAATCTGCATTGGCTACATGAAAGCCAATAGTGACAAGATATTCAGAAATCTTGTCAGAGCATGCTCTTGGTGCTTGCTTTAAGCCATACAAGGCTTTCTTCAACCTACAAACATGCTCGGGGTGACTCACATCCTCATAGCCAGGTGGCTGCAACATATACACCTCTTCTTGCAAATCCCCATGCAAGAATGCATTCTTTACATCCATTTGATGTAAAGACCATTGCTTTGACGTAGCCACTGCTATCACAACTCTCACTGTTGCCATCTTGGCAACAGTGAGCATAAAGTTTCCTCATAATCAATGCCATATATCACTGTTATGTTTTACTTTGTACACCCACTTGCATCTAATGGCTTTCTTGCCTTCAGGCAAGAAAGCCACTTGCATCTAATGGCTTTCTTGCCTTCAAGCAATTGCACTAAGTCCCAAGTTTCATTTCCATATAGTGCATTCATCTCCTCATCCATAGCTTTCTCCCAACACACATTTCCAATAGCCTCATCAATGCATGTGGGCTCAACAACCTGCACAACCTTTGCCATATATGCATAGTGATGTGCCACATAACCATCATAGGTAAATCTCTGCACAGGATTTTTCACTCTCTCAGATCTTCGCAGCTTTTCATTCATGGCTTCCATAGCCTTCTTTACACCAGGTGTTCTCATCGTCGCTAGGATCCCAAGCTCCTCATCAAGGCTCATATCTGAGCCACTAGACTCTCCATCAACATGAGAATGCCCTGCAAAAATGTCAGGCATACCAAGGGGCTCAACCACTTTCTCTTTTCCTTTACGTGATGTACTAATCACATTTGCAGGACTGGTATTATGATGCAGCCTGCCACTCCATGGTCTATCAACAGACCCACTAGATGAGGACTCTCCTGGTTCCCTCAAAGACTGTGATTTGCTGACCTGCATTTTGTGCAACCACACTTACACACATCAGCCCCAACAGCTTCTTTTTCAGCAGCATACCAGTTGCTCATCTCATCAAAGACAACATCCCTCCTTACCCTCAACTCACGTGTAGGAGGGTTATAACACCTGTATCCCTTTTGTTCAAGGGAATATCCACTAAACACACATTTTTCAGCTTTTGGATCCAGCTTAGTTCTCAGCTCATCTGGCACATGCACATATGCAATGCATCCAAAGACTTTCAGATGAGACAAATCAGGTTTTCTGCCAGTAAACTTCTCCTCTTGAGTTACATCATGTATGGCTGCAGTTGGAGTCCTGTTCATGATGTATACTGCTGTAGAAACAGCCTCAGCCCAATAGCTATGCGGTATATTTTTCATTTCCATCAATGCTCGCGCAATCTCAGCAATGTGCCTGTTTTTTTGCTTAGCAACTCCATTTTGATGCGGAGCATATTTTCCTGTTTGCTTTTCAACCAAAACTCTGAAATTCTGAAAGTGAGTGAACACCTCACTCTTCTCCTTCATGAAATATACCCACACTTTCCTTGTGTGGTCATCAATGAAAGTCACATAGTACCTACAGCCTCCCATAGATATGGTCTTCGTAGGACCCTATACATCTGAATGCACAACATCTAGTGCATTTCTGCTCACATATCTGTTACGTGGAAACACATGCTTTGTTTGCTTCCCAAATTGGCATGCTTCACATATTTTCTGGATACCTTCCACTTTAAATTTTGGCAGCCCTGTCACAATTCCCTTAGTCTGCATAGACTTCAATCTCTGCACATTCACATGTCCAATCCTTTTATGCCAAATGTGTGTGTCTGCAACAATTCCTGAACCATTTGCAAACATCGCAGCACTCATTTCAAGCATGTCTACATTCGAGGTAAACATTCTGCCCACTCTGTTGCCTTTTGCAACCAACGTGCACTTGTCTTTAAAGTCTTCAACATAACAACCATCACGGTTAAATCGAACTTGCAAACCATGCTCAATCATCTAGCCAACTAAAACCAGATTCTTTGTTATGTTCGGAACGTGAAGTACATCTGCAAGGTACTTCACTTTGCCATCCTGCATAGACAATGGCACATCTCCAACATGGGCAATTGGATGAGCAGTGTCATCCTGTTTCCACAAAACCTGGTCTTTCCGGGTTTTTCATTTCCTTGAACCACTCCCCATGACTTGTCATGTGGTTCGAAGCACCTGAATCCACATACCACACATTATCTTTTTGTGCTGCTTCAACATTTTCAGACATGGCCTTCACGACATGCTGCATAACAAACAACCTTTCATTATCCTCATTATTTTTGCTTGAGGATGCATAGTTGTTTTGCTGCACTTTCCCATTTTGCATGTCAGCCTGCTTCTTATAACATTCTCCCTGCACATGTCCAGGCTTACCACAATAATAGCATTCACGTGCATCATTATATTGCCTTTGCCAGTTTCCACGGCCTCTTTGACTCCCCTTGCCTCTGAATTTGCCTCTTCCACTTGCGTGTTTTTGTTGTTGTTGTTGTGTATTCTGGGACTGTTGTTGTTGCTGCTCTGCTCTGCTGGCCATAATTCTGATTACCTGTACGGCCACCTCCTTGACCGTGTCCACGGCCTCCTCTACCTCGTCCTCTACCTGAAATTGTGTAGAAGGCCTGTTGCTCTGAACTATTTTTTTTTGTGAAGACTTTTGGTCTTCACCCAAGCTCTTCTCTTCTATAATCAGCATAGACACCAAATCTGTAAAGTTGGGAATGTTTTCCCGAGTCTGAATAGATGTCTTAAACGCCTTGTATTGTGGCCCGAGACCACGTAGACAGACTTACACCTTATCATCATCATCTACTGACACACCAATAGTCTGAATAGATGTCTTAAACGCCTTGTATTGTGGCCCGAGACCACGTAGACAGACTTACACCTTATCATCATCTACTGACACACCAATAGATGCAAGGGATTCCACAATACCCTTTATCTTCAGCGCATAGTCATTCACAGACATGCTCTTTTTCTCCACAGTATGAAGTTCATTCTTCAATTGTATCTTACGTGCCTTGGTATTTGTTTCATAGAGTTTAACCAAGGTGTCCCACGCCTCCTTGGGGGACTTGGCATCCTGAATGTGCCCAATCATGGTGTCCTGTATACTAATGAAAAGCCAACACATAACTTTCCTGGCTCCTTGGTTCCAGTCTTTAAACTCTTTCACATCTGCAGCAGTCGGATTTATGTCCGGTATCTCTGGTGCCTCTTCATGCTCACCTTCTATGTAGTCCCAATAGCCCTTTCCCATCAGGAAATTCGTCAACCTGAACCTCCAAGCATGGAAGTTATTCTTATCAAGCTTCTCAGCCACAATCTAGGTTATCCCATCATTTGACATCTTGTCAAACACGCAATTTTACCAGAAATAGCACTCTGATTTGTCCTGCACAAATTGCTGTATTTCCTGTAACGGTACTGTAGTACTCTCAAATGTCACAACCAGTGACTTCAATGTGCATACATACACCCAATGACAACTTTTGACCTCTTTGCAGCACCCACAGTGTCTGCATAGTCATTTTGTCTTCATGCAGTTCTTAAAACAGAGTTCTGCAGAGAATCGATGACTTACCCGCAGTGCTCGAAATCGCCTGCTTTCTGAAAAACGGAGGTCCAGACGCGCCCAAAACGCATTTTTGGCCCAAACTTTGAAGTCCGATAGGACAGTATAGTTGCCCTGTAGCCTTACTCCCGCGAAGAAAGCTCCTCAATCCAAGATCGTTGCCGGTGCCTCCCGTAGAGCTCCCAACAAGGGTGTAGTCACCAACACAAATAGGGAAGAGTAGTTGAAGTTCTTACCCTCGTACCGCTTCCTGTGGTTCTCTTGCTTGCAGCTTAGCCCTTAGCACAAACCAGGCTCTGATACCATGAAAAGATACAGGGGGGAAGAGAGCTTGAGCTCTTGCAAGCACACACACACTCACAAAACCCTAATAGAGAACACACAAAGTGAGAGGCTGAATATATTCTTCTTCTTCACTCAACACTCAACACACCATATACAAGATAAGAGTACTCACAATATGAAAGGTACTCAACCAATACATACACGGGTTCTCTATAGTGTGAACCCAACTAAAATGAGTTGGCGCTATAACTATGCCAGTCTCTAGAGTGGCTGTCACACAGCCTGTCATCCCACTGGCCGGATATCACCCAAGATCTCACCAACCATGCCAGTGGTGTAAGTGTTGGGCCTATCCCCAGGCGGGTCATCAGTGTCCACTGCCTCACTAGACGAGCTCGATATCTCAACAAATCGTACCAACAACTACCATTATATACATATATATATATATATACATATATATGTATATACACACACACACACACACACACACATATATATGTATATATACATACATATATATATGTGTATATACATACATATACATTATGTATATATATACACATACATACATACATACATACATATATATATACATACATACATACATACATACATACATATGTATATGTATGTATAAACACATACATATATATATATACATACATACATACATCCATACATACATACATACATACATACATACATATATATATCATACATACATACATACATATATATATACATACATAAATATATATATATACATATTATATATATATACATATTATGTATGTATATACACATACATACATACATACATACATGTATATATATGTATGTATGTATATGTATGTATATATATATATATATATGTATGTATGTATATATATGTATGTATGTATGTATGTATATATATATGTATGTATGTATATATATGTATATATGTATGTATGTATATATGTATGTATGTATGTATGTATATATATACATACATATTCATATGTATGTATATACACATACCTACATATACACATACATATATATATGTATGTGTATGTATATACACATACCTACATACATATATATATATATATAGAGATATGTATGTATGTGTATATACATACATATGTATATACACATACATATGTATGTATGTATGTACGTTTATATGTATATTTATACACATACATACATGTATAGTAAGATGTACAACATATATACGTAGATGTGATATGTGCATGCATGCAATAACATTTATATAAACACGCGTGATTTCAAAAAACAACATGAAAAATAAAACTTTTTCAATTGAAATTTTGTACAAAGGTAAAATTTTAATTGTTTGTATGCTTATTTTTCACAAAGTAACGACACATAGATTTTCATAAATATCTTTATAGTATGAGTAATGTATATGTTAAAAAACATAATACTCTCTCTCACTTATATGCTCATGTTGGAGCAAGTAATCATATGGAGATTTTTATAACTATCTTTATAAAATGAAAAAAACTATTTTAAAAAACATTTCTCTCTCTCTATCTCGACGACAAGGATGATTGCATGTTAAGTTACGGAGTGTAATTGAGAAAGTCCCATGCGTATATACTATACACACTCATCCCTTACCCCCCTCTCTCCTCTCTCTCTCATTACATATTTCCACACATGTTGCTGCTCTCTCTCTCTCTCTCTCCAAAAACACACAAATACATAGTCTCCGACCGTCATTACGTTGCTAGCTTGGCCATTACCTTTTTGACCATCATGCTCGATGGTGGTCGTTGACATCCCAAAGGTTTTTAGTTAAGCCAAATTCACTTAAATGTACATATAGGTGTGCATATGAATAAGCAAAGAAGAAGATTGCTTATATTAATGCAAGTCATCGGCTATTTCCTATTGGTTCTCGCAAATGTATGTGCCAACTCTTTTAAAGCATTATAACTCACAATTGTAAAAGACAAACTTGAATCTTAAACCATAGAAATGTTTCATTTTTTATGCCAAAATTCCCATGGAATCAAAAAGTTGGGATCCCAGTATCAAGATCCAAGAACTGTAAAGTTTCAGAATGCACATTCAAAATCCAAGAAATTAAGGCCAAATAATGGAAGAAAATATTGACCTTAAAGAATTAATCAAGCTATGTAATCATCTACTAAAGAGCATATATAGACACAACAAAGCTTCAACAACTTATATATATATATATAGCATAATCTGAAAAGATGCAGGGGGGAAGAGAGCTTGAGCTCTTGCAAGCACACACACACTCACAAAACCCTAATAGAGAACACACAAGGTGAGAGGCTGAATATCTTCTTCTTCTTCACTCAACACTCAACACACCATATACAAGATAAGAGTACTCACAATATGAAAGGTACTCAACCAATACATACACGGGTTCTCTATAGTGTGAACCCAACTAAAATGAGCTGGCGCTATAACTATGCCAGTCTCTAGAGTGGCTATCACACAGCCTGTCATCCCACTGGCCCCATATCACCCAAGATCTCACCAACCATGCTAGTGGTGTAAGTGTGGGGCCTATCCCCCAGGCGGGTCATCAGTGTCCACCACCGCCTCACTAGACGAGCCCGATATCTCAACACTCCCCCTCGAGCTCAACTCCATCTCATGTACACCACAAGTGAAGCCTTGAATCTGCGGAGCTTCTCTATACCCAATGCTTTGGTGAAGATGTCAGCTACATGATCCTCCGTGCTGACATAAACAAGGTCAAGGTCTCCTGCCAAGACCTTCTCTCTGACGAAATGGTAGTGGACCTCTATATGCTTCGTACGAGCATGAAATACTCGGTTCCTGGCCAACTGTATATTGCTAATGTTGTCACAGAAAATGACAACTTGTCTATCCACTGATAGACCCAAATCTACAAGTAGCTTTCTCAACCAAGCTACCTCACATGCTGCCATAGCAGCTCCTCTGTACTCGGCCTCTGTACTAGATAAAGCAACTGTAGGCTACTTCTTGCTGCTCCAAGTCACAGCAACACTCCCCAAAGAAAACATAAATCCACTGGTAGATCTTCTATCTGAGATACTACCAGCCCAATCAGCATCTCTGTACCCATGTACACATATCTCTGTCCCAGTCTCATAGAATAGTCCACAATGCAAAGTAGACCTCACATACCTCAGTATGCGTCTCAATGCATCCAAATGCGGTTTCCGTGGAACCTGCATAAACTGACTCACCAACCCAACATCATAGCTCAAATGTGGTCTCGTGATCGTCATGTAGATCAAGCTTCCTACTATGCGCCTATACATGGTAGGATCCTCCAAAATCTCTCCTGAGTCTGCACTCAACTTGCCATTCTGATCCAATGGCACTGAGATAGGCTTACAGCCTGTCATACCATACTTGGACAACATGTCCAAGCCATACTGTCTTTGCAGTAATCCAATACCATGTGGTCATCTAATCACCTCAATGCCCAACATCATAGCTCAAATCTGGTCTCGTGATCGTCATGTAGATAAAGCTTGCTACTATGCGCCTATACATAGTAGGATCCTCCAAAATCTCTCCTGAGTCTGCCCAAGAAATATCTGAGCTCCCCCAGATCCTTCATCTCAAACTTCTGTCTAAGCAAGATCTTTACATCAAAGATCTCTGCATCATGGTCCCCTATAATTATCAAGTCATCTACATAGATGACAACAAGCACAACCCCTCTATCACCATGTCTCACATACAGCGAGAAATCTGCATTGGCTACATGAAAGCCAATAGTGACAAGATATTCAGAAATCTGCATTGGCTACATGAAAGCCAATAGTGACAAGATATTCAGAAATCTTGTCAGAGCATGCTCTTGGTGCTTGCTTTAAGCCATACAAGGCTTTCTTCAACCTGCAAACATGTTCGGGGTGACTCACATCCTCATAGCCAGGTGGCTGCAACATATACACCTCTTCTTGCAAATCCCCATGCAAGAATGCATTCTTTACATCCATCTGATGTAAAGACCATTGCTTTGACGTAGCCACTGCTATCACAACTCTCACTGTTGCCATCTTGGCAACAGTGAGCATAAAGTTTCCTCATAATCAATGCCATATATCACTGTTATGTTTTACTTTGTACACCCACTTGCATCTAATGGCTTTCTTGCCTTCAGGCAAGAAAGCCACTTGCATCTAATGGCTTTCTTGCCTTCAGGCAATTGCACTAAGTCCCAAGTTTCATTTCCATATAGTGCATTCATCTCCTCATCCATAGCTTTCTCCCAACACACATTTCCAATAGCCTCATCAATGCATGTGGGCTCAACAACCTGCACAACCTTTGCCATATATGCATAGTGATATGCCACATAACCATCATAGGTAAATCTCTGCACAGGATTTTTCACTCTCTCAGATCTTCGCAGCTTTTCATTCATGGCTTCCATAGCCTTCTTTACACCACGTGTTCTCATCGTCGTCGCTGGGATCCCAAGCTCCTCATCAAGGCTCATATCTGAGCCACTAGACTCTCCATCAACAAGAGAATGCCCTGCAAAAATGTCAGGCATACCAAGGGGCTCAACCACTTTCTCTTTTCCTTTACGTGATGTACTAATCACATTTGCAGGACTGGTATTATGATGCAGCCTGCCACTCCATGGTCTATCAACAGACCCACTAGATGAGGACTCTCCTGGTTCCCTCAAAGACTGTGATTTGCTGACCTGCATTTTGTGCAACCACACTTACACTCACATCAGCCCCAACAGCTTCTTTTTCAGCAGCATAATACCAGTTGCTCATCTCATCAAAGACAACATCCCTCCTTACCCTCAACTCACGTGTAGCAGGGTTATAACACCTGTATCCCTTTTGTTCAAGGGAATATCCACTAAACACACATTTTTCAGCTTTTGGATCCAGCTTAGTTCTCAGATCATCTGGCACATGCACATATGCAATGCATCCAAAGACTTTCAGATAAGACAAATCAGGTTTTCTGCCAGTAAACTTCTCCTCTTGAGTTACATCATGTATGGCTGCAGTTGGAGTCCTGTTCATGATGTATACTGCTGTAGAAACAGCCTCAGCCCAATAGCTATGCGGTATATTTTTCTCTTCCATCAATGCTCGCGCAATCTCAGCAATGTGCCTGTTTTTTTGCTTAGTAACTCCATTTTGCTGCGGAGCATATTTTCCTGTTTGCTTTTCAACCAAAACTCTGAAATTCTGAAAGTGAGTGAACACCTCACTCTTCTCCTTCATGAAATATACCCACACTTTCCTTGTGTGGTCATCAATGAAAGTCACATAGTACCTACAGCCTCCCATAGATATGGTCTTCGTAGGACCCTATACATCTGAATGCACAACATCTAGTGCATTTCTGCTCACATATCTGTTACGTGGAAACACATGCTTTGTTTGCTTCCCAAATTGGCATGCTTCATATATTTTCTGGATACCTTCCACTTTAAATTTTGGCAGCCCTGTCACAATTCCCTTAGTCTGCATAGACTTCAATCTCTGCACATTCACATGTCCAATCCTTTTATGCCAAATGTGTGTGTCTGCAACAATTCCTGAACCATTTGCAAACATCGCAGCACTCATTTCAAGCATGTCTACATTCGAGGTAAACATTCTGCCCACTCTGTTGCCTTTTGCAACCAACCTGCACTTGTCTTTAAAGTCTTCAACATAACAACCATCAGGGTTAAATCGAACTTGCAAACCATGCTCAATCATCTAGCCAACTAAAACCAGATTCTTTGTTATGTTCGGAACGTGAAGTACATCTGCAAGGTACTTCACTTTGCCATCCTGCATAGACAATGGCACATCTCCAACATGGGCAATTGGATGAGCAGTGTCATCCCCTGTTTCCACAAAACCTGGTCTTTCCGGGTTTTTCATTTCCTTGAACCACTCCCCATGACTTGTCATGTGGTTCGAAGCACCTGAATCCACATACCACACATTATCTTTTTGTGCTGCTTCAACATTTTCAGACATGGCATTCACGACATGCTGCATAACAAACAACCTTTCATTATCCTCATTATTTTTGCTTTAGGATGCATAGTTGTTTTGCTGCACTTTCCCATTTTGCATGTCATCCTGCTTCTTATAACATTCTCCCTGCACATGTCCAGGCTTACCACAATAATAGCATTCACGTGCATCATTATATTGCCTTTGCCAATTTCCACGGCCTCTTTGACTCCCCTTGCCTCTGAATTTGCCTCTTCCACTTGCGTGTTTTTGTTGTTGTTGTTGTGTATTCTGGGACTGTTGTTGTTGCTGCTGCTGCTGGCCATAATTCTGATTACCTGTACGGCCACCTCCTTGACCGTGTCCATGGCCTCCTCTACCTCGTCCTCTACCTGAACTTGTGTAGAAGGCCTGTTGCTCTGAACTATTTTTTTTTGTGAAGACTTTTGGTCTTCACCCAAGCTCTTCTCTTCTATAATCAGCATAGACACCAAATCTGTAAAGTTGGGAATGTTTTCCCGAGTCTGAATAGATGTCTTAAACGCCTTGTATTGTGGCCCGAGACCACGTAGACAGACTTACACCTTATCATCATCATCTACTGACACACCAATAGTCTGAATAGATGTCTTAAACGCCTTGTATTGTGGCCCGAGACCACGTAGACAGACTTACACCTTATCATCATCTACTGACACACCAATAGATGCAAGGGATTCCACAATACCCTTTATCTTTAGCGCATAGTCATTCACAGACATGCTCTTTTTCTCCACAGTATGAAGTTCATTCTTCAATTGTATCTTACGTGCCTTGGTATTTGTTTCATAGAGTTTAACCAAGGTGTCCCACGCCTCCTTGGGGGACTTGGCATCCTGAATGTGCCCAATCATGGTGTCCTGTATACTAATGAAAAGCCAATACATAACTTTCCTGGCTCCTTGGTTCCAGTCTTTAAACTCTTTCACATCTGCAGCAGTCGGATTTATGTCCGGTATCTCTGGTGCCTCTTCATGCTCACCTTCTATGTAGTCCCAATAGCCCTTTCCCATCAGGAAATTCGTCAACCTGAACCTCCAAGCATGGAAGTTATTCTTATCAAGCTTCTCAGCCACAATCTAGGTTATCCCATCATTTGACA
>NC_141046.1:50796507-50821507 GCF_041138505.1 Cibotium barometz | reverse complement strand
TTTTAAAGCATTATAACTCACAATTGTAAAAGACAAACTTGAATCTTAAACCATAGAAATGTTTCATTTTTTATGCCAAAATTCCCATGGAATCAAAAAGTTGGGATCCCAGTATCAAGATCCAAGAACTGTAAAGTTTCAGAATGCACATTCAAAATCCAAGAAATTAAGGCCAAATAATGGAAGAAAATATTGACCTTAAAGAATTAATCAAGCTATGTAATCATCTACTAAAGAGCATATATAGACACAACAAAGTTCAACAACTTATATATATATATATATATAGCATAATCTGAAAAGATGCAGGGGGGAAGAGAGCTTGAGCTCTTGCAAGCACACACACACTCACAAAACCCTAATAGAGAACACACAAGGTGAGAGGCTGAATATCTTCTTCTTCTTCACTCAACACTCAACACACCATATACAAGATAAGAGTACTCACAATATGAAAGGTACTCAACCAATACATACACGGGTTCTCTATAGTGTGAACCCAACTAAAATGAGCTGGCGCTATAACTATGCCAGTCTCTAGAGTGGCTGTCACACAGCCTGTCATCCCACTGGCCCCATATCACCCAAGATCTCACCAACCATGCTAGTGGTGTAAGTGTGGGGCCTATCCCCCCCCAGGCGGGTCATCAGTGTCCACCGCCTCACTAGACGAGCCCGATATCTCAACACTCCCCCTCGAGCTCAACTCCATCTCATGTACACCACAAGTGAAGCCTTGAATCTGCGGAGCTTCTCTATACCCAATGCTTTGGTGAAGATGTCAGCTACCTGATCCTCCGTGCTGACATAAACAAGGTCAAGGTCTCCTGCCAAGACCTTCTCTCTGACGAAATGGTAGTGGACCTCTATATGCTTCGTACGAGCATGAAATACTGGGTTCTTGGCCAACTGTATATTGCTAATGTTGTCACACAAAATGACAACATTAGCAATATACAGTTGGCTAGGAACCCAGTATTTCATGCTCGTACGAAGCATATAGAGGTCCACTACCATTTCGTCAGAGAGAAGGTCTTGGCAGGAGACCTTCTCTCTGAGGAAATGGTAGTGGACCTCTATATGCTTCGTACGAGCATGAAATACTGGGTTTGGGTCTATCAGTGGATAGACAAGACCTTCTCTCTAACGAAATGGTAGTGGACCTCTATATGCTTCGTACGAGCATGAAATACTGGGTTCCTGGCCAAATCTACAAGTAGCTTTCTCAACCAAGCTACCTCACATGCTGCCATAGCAGCTCCTCTATACTCGGCCTCTCTACTAGATAAAGCAACTGTAGGCTACTTCTTGCTGCTCCAAGTCACAGCAACACTCCCCAAAGAAAACATAAATCCACTGGTAGATCTTCTATCTGAGATACTACCAGCCCAATCAGCATCTGTGTACCCATGTACACATATCTCTGTCCCACTCTCATAGAGTAGTCCACAATGCAAAGTAGACCTCACATACCTCAGTATGCATCTCAATGCAAAGTAGACCTCACATACCTCAGTATGCGTCTCAATGCATCCAAATTCGGTTTTCGTGGAACCTGCATAAACTGACTCACCAACCCAACATCATATCTCAAATCTGGTCTCGTGATCGTCATGTAGATAAAGCTTGCTACTATGCGCCTATACATAGTAGGATCCTCCAAAATCTCTCCTGAGTCTGCACTCAACTTGCCATTCTGATCCAATGGCACTGAGATAGGCTTACAACCTGTCATACCATACTTGGACAACATGTCCAAGCCATACTGTCTTTGCAGTAATCCAATACCATGTCGTCACCTAATCACCTCAATGCCCAAGAAATATCTGAGCTCCCCCTATCCTTCATCTCAAACTTATGTCTAAGCAAGATCTTTACATCAAAGATCTCTGCATCATGGTCCCCTATAATGATCAAGTCATCTACATAGATGACAACAAGCACAACCCCTCTATCACCATGTCTCACATACAGCGAGAAATCTGCATTGGCTACATGAAAGCCAATAGTGACAAGATATTCAGAAATCTTGTCAGAGCATGCTCTTGGTGCTTGCTTTAAGCCATACAAGGCTTTCTTCAACCTGCAAACATGCTCGGGGTGACTCACATCCTCATAGCCAGGTGGCTGCAACATATACACCTCTTCTTGCAAATCCCCATGCAAGAATGCATTCTTTACATCCATCTGATGTAAAGACCATTGCTTTGACGTAGCCACTGCTATCACAACTCTCACTGTTGCCATCTTGGCAACAATGAGCTGAAAGTTTCCTCATAATCAATGCCATATATCACTCTTATGTTTTACTTTGTACACCCACTTGCATCCAATGGCTTTCTTGCCTTCAGGCAATTGCACTAAGTCCCAAG
The DNA here is from genome assembly GCF_041138505.1 of Cibotium barometz. Taxonomy (NCBI): domain Eukaryota; kingdom Viridiplantae; phylum Streptophyta; class Polypodiopsida; order Cyatheales; family Cibotiaceae; genus Cibotium; species Cibotium barometz. The sequence continues at coordinate 50,819,135 of NC_141046.1, read as the reverse complement.
TTTCATTTCCATATAGTGCATTCATCTCCTCATCCATAGCTTTCTCCCAACACACATTTCCAATAGCCTCATCAATGCATGTGGGCTCAACAACCTGCACAACCTTTGCCATATATGCATAGTGATGTGCCACATAACCATCATAGGTAAATCTCTGCACAGGATTTTTCACTCTCTCAGATCTTCGCAGCTTTTCATTCATGGCTTCCATAGCCTTCTTTACACCAGGTGGTCTCATCGTCTCGCTGGGATCCCAAGCTCCTCATCAAGGCTCATATCTGAGCCACTAGACTCTCCATCAACATGAGAATGCCCTGCAAAAATGTCAGGCATACCAAGGGGCTCAACCACTTTCTCTTTTCCTTTACGCGATGTACTAATCACATTTGCAGGATTGGTATTATGACGCAGCCTGCCACTCCATGGTCTATCACAACAGACCCACTAGATGAGGACTCTCCTGGTTCCCTCAAAGACTGTGATTTGCTGACCTGCATTTTGTGCAACCACACTTACACTCACATCAGCCCCAACAGCTTCTTTTTCAGCAGCATACCAGTTGCTCATCTCATCAAAGACAACATCCCTCCTTACCCTCAACTCACGTGTAGCAGGGTTATAACACCTGTATCCCTTTTGTTCAAGGGAATATCTAAACACACATTTTTCAGCTTTTGGATCCAGCTTAGTTCTCAGCTCATCTGGCACATGCACATATGCAATGCATCCAAAGACTTTCAGATGAGACAAATCAGGTTTTCTACCAGTAAACCTCTACCCTGGAGTTGCATCATGTATGGCTACAGTTGGAGTCGTGTTCATGATGTATACTGCTGTAGAAACAGCCTCAGCCCAATAGCTATGCGGTATATTTTTCTCTTCCATCAATGCTCGCGCAATCTCAGCAATGTGCCTGTTTTTTTGCTTAGCAACTCCATTTTGCTGCGGAGCATATTTCCCTGTTTGCTTTTCAACCAAAACTCTGAAATTCTGAAAGTGAGTGAACACCTCACTCTTCTCCTTCATGAAATATACCCACACTTTCCTTGTGTGGTCATCAATGAAAGTCACATAGTACTTGCAGCCTCCCATAGATATGGTCTTCGTAGGACCCTATACATCTGAATGCACAACATCTAGTGCATTTCTGCTCACATATCTGTTATGTGGAAACACATGCTTTGTTTGCTTCCCAAATTGGCACGCTTCACATATTTTCTGCATACCTTCCACTTTAAATTTTGGCAGCCCTGTCACAATTCCCTTAGTCTTCATAGACTTCAATCTCTGCACATTCACATGTCCAATCCTTTTATGCCAAATGTCTGTCTGCAACAATTCCTAAACCATTTCCAAACATCGCAGCACTCATTTCAAGCATGTCTACATTCGAGGTAAACATTCTGCCCACTCTGTTGCCTTTTGCAACCAACCTGCACTTGTCTTTAAAGTCTTCAACATAACAACCATCAGGGTTAAATCGAACTTGCAAACCATGCTCAATCATCTGGCCAACTAAAACCAGATTCTTTGCTATGTTTGGAACGTGAAGTACATCTGCAAGGTACTTCACTTTGCCATCCTGCATAGACAATGGCACATCTCCAACATGGGCAATTGGATTATCTTGAATCTTGCTCTCTTTGAGACTTTTTCTTGGTGGTTAATCCTGATTTAAATTTTTCTCTAAGTCTCATAATTCGTGCATCTTGCGAAATTATCCCAGTTTGCGAGATGAGGACATCTCGCGTTTTTTAAGTGGGGTAGAATGTAAGATTCCTCCCCCAAACCCCTTTTTGATGTCTAGTATCTTCTTCTATAATCAATCCCTCTTCAGAAATATAAAAGACTTGTTTCTAACTGTTTTAACCTAGAGAGAGAAAAATATTCTAGAGAGAGAATATTCAGATTTTGAATATTTTTGGATAGAAAAATATCTCTTCTAATTCAGATGAGTTCCCCTGAAACAGAAATTCAAAAAGAATTTTCCAATGTGCAATTGGAATTAATTGAAAATAGCTATAAAGAACCTTAGCCTAAGGGTCTAGATTTTCAGAAATCTTTAGACTATGGTCCAATTAAGGTTCCTATGGACCAATAGCATCAATCCATGTGTAGGGAGGAGATAAATCCAACTTGTAAAAAGAAAATACCCAAAAATGAGTAAATGCTCACATAAGATGAAGAGTTGAAAATGTACAAGGTTTATTAGTAAAAAAATTATGAGCAATATTAAAAGTATGACATATGTAAGGAAGAGGAGTTCTTTAAAGGAGGTGCATATTTCACATAAGATGAAGAGTTGAAAATGTACAAGGTTTATTAGTAAAAAATTATGAGCAATATTAAAAGTATGACATATGTAAGGAAGGGGAGTTCTTTAAAGGAGGTGCATATTTCACATAAGATGAAGAGTTGAAAATGTACAAGGTTTATTAGTAAAAAACTATGAGCAATATTAAAAATATGACATATGTAAGGAAGGGGAGTTCTTTAAAGGAGGTGCATATTTCACATGCTTGAATGAGTTTTAGACTCATAAAAATTGAGATATTTCATCTCTCCTCTCTCCTCATTTAAGTCTAGTTCCAAAAAGTTAGCTTAACTGACCTAAAAATGGTCAAATATTGACCAAACTGATTTAGAAAATTCTAGAATCAGTTTGTTTGGTTAGGAGCTCAATTTTTCCTATAAATAGAAGCCTCCCCCTTGTTGAAAAATATATAGTGTTTATGCATCGTTACTCTACTCCACCTAAGCCAAGAACTGTGAATTCATTTAATAATTCACTAGTTTTTGGAGTTTCCCTCTTTCTTCAATCCCCATTAGTGGCTTCATCAACATACTTAACCAATTGATTGGTTGGGGGCCTCTACCGTGAACAAAGAATCTCTATGCTTTTAGTTATTGATGATTCAATCCATTATGGATTAATAATCCAATTAGAGATCATTTTAATTATTTCCTTAATGATAAGCATTATCCCTTAGAAAAATTGAGATTTATCAGTCATAGCAGCGGAGCTATGGCAAAATTTTTATAAAAATTATGCATAAAATAATCTCATTCAAAGCATAAAAAGAGGACTTCCTACCATATTCTAGGAATTATCATCCTAGATTAATTGAAAGAATTTCATTATAATCATGGAGAAATTGAATTTTAATATTAGGCATAATGGATAAATTTTTATATCAAAAGTGTTATTTTTACCATTTTTATTTCATGCATAGAAGTATGCATAATGGATAAATTTTTATATCAAAAGTGTTATTTTTACCATTTTTATTTCATGCATAGAAGTATGCATAATGGAAAAATTTTTATATCAAAAGTGTTACTTTTATCATTTTTAATTTTCATGCATAGAAGTATGCATAAAGGATAATTTTTTTTAATATCAAAAGTGATACTTTTATCATATCGGATTTCATGTATAGAGGTATGGATAAAAGATGATTATTTTAATGTAAAAAGTGTTACTTTTGTCACAATTGAATTTCATGCATAGAGGTATGCATAAAAGTTGATTATTTTATTATAAAAGTGTAACTTTTATCATAATTGGATTTCATGCATGGAGGTATGCATAAAAGATATTCTTTTTATACTAAAAGTGTGATTTTCATCATAAATGGATTTTATGCATAACTTAGATGCATAAGAGAAATTCTTTTATTCTAAAAGTGTAATTCCTACCAAATTGACTTTATGCATAAGAAGATGCATTTTAAAAAAATGATTTTTAATTAAAAAGTGTCATTCTCATCTAAATTGAATTTATGCATAGGAAGATGCATAAAAGATTGAATTTTAATTCAAAAGTGTCATTTTCATTTAAAATGAATTTATGCATAGGAAGATGCATAAAAGATTGATTTTTCTTCGGAAGTATTAATCTCCTTAAATGGAATTTATGCATAAGTAAATGTATAAAGAAATCTTATATCAAATATAAGAGTTCTCTTGTATTCTATAAATAGATATGAGATGTGATAGGATGTGATAAGAGGTGTATAAGAGATGATAAGAGGTGATAAGATGAATTAAGATGTGATAAGATGTGTATGGGATGAGGTAAGAAGTGTATGTGATAGGATAAGATGCATATGGGTTGTGATAGGACGAGAATGGATGTGATGTAAAAGATTAGATGTGAAGGTATATGGGGTTACATGAATGGGAATGTGGAAATGGATGTATGTATGTGGATGTGTGGATGTGGAGATGGGAGTATGGATGTATGAATGTGAAAATGGATATATGAACGTGAAAATGGATGTATGCATGAAGATGTATATGCATAGATATGAATGTGGATATAGATGTAGATGTGGATGTATAGATGTGAATGTGGAATGTGGAATGTGGATGTATAGATGTGGATGTATGGGAATGTGGATGTGGATGTATGTGAATGTGAATGTGGATGTGGATGTATGTATGTATGTGGATGTAGATGTGGATGTATGGATGTGTATGTATGAATGTGGATATGGGATGTGGATGTATAAATGAGGATGTGAAAATGGAGGTAAGCATGTAGATGTGGATGAATGAACGTGAAAATGGATATATGCATGAAGATATATATGCATAGATGTGAATGTGGATGTAGATGTGGATGTATAGATGTGAATGGATGTAGATGTGGATGTAGATGTGAATGTGGATGTGAATGTGGATGTAGATGTGGATGTATAGATGTGAATGGATGTGGATGTATAGATGTGAATGGGAATGTGGATGTGGATGTATGTGAATGTGGATGTGGATGTGGATGTATAGATGTGAATGTGGAATGTGGATGTGGATGTATGTATGTATGTGGATGTAGATGTGGATGTATAGATGTGAATGGGAATGGGGATGTGGATGTATGTGAATGTGAATGTAGATGTGGATGTATAGATGTGAATGTGGAATGTGGATGTATAGATGTGGATGTATGGGAATGTGGATGTGGATGTATGTGAATGTGAATGTGGATGTGGATGTATGTATGTATGTGGATGTAGATGTGGATGTATGGATGTGTATGTATGAATGTGGATATGGGATGTGGATGTATAAATGAGGATGTGAAAATGGAGGTAAGCATGTAGATGTGGATGTATGGATGTGAATGTGGATGTGGATGTAGATATGGATGTGTATGTATGAATGTGGATATGGGATGTGGATGTATAAATGAAGATGTGAAAATGGAGATAAGCATGTAGATGTGGATGTATGGATGTGAATGTGGATATGGATGTGGATGTATGGATGTGGATATGGATGTGAATATATGATATGTGATGTGAAGGAATTTGAAGTGAAGAGATGGAAAATGAGGTGATTGGATGAGTACACATATAAATGGAATGTGGAATAAGTAATGTGGATTAATGAGGAACAATGTGGAAAAATGAGAGTTAATATAGAAACTATATTTGTAAACTGTTTGTAAATGCTGTTTGTAAATGGCTGTTTTATATCAAGAATGCTGGGGAAGCATTTTGACCGTCTTGTGATTAAGGTCGTGGAGACCTAACTGATAAAGTTGCAACTGCTGTGACGGAGAGTCAATGGAGGACGTCTCGCGTAGCAAGGTCGACCGAGGTCTTGACCAGCCTCGGCCAGCCTCGGTTCGATTAAAATGGTGAGCTTCCGGTACGGTGGATGAGGGACCAAGGAAGCGGCCTATGAGTGAAGCGCTAGGTCACCTGCGAAGGATCCTAGAGGGTGCTGACCATACGGTGCTCGGGCTCTGGGTCGTCGCCTAGGATACCCACGCGTGCGTCGAGGAAGATATTGGAACAAGGAGTAAGAGTTGTTTTGTGAAACCGGGCATGGATCTGGTTGACTGACCTTGCTGGTCCTCAACGGATGAGTCCATGGCTCTTTTATATGGATCTGTTGGTTGATCTTGCTGATCTTCAACGAGAGTCCATCTTGATAAATGATTATATTGCCGAGTATTATGGGCTAGGAACTATGGAAACGGCCTCTGAGTGGACAGGTGGTGAGTGTTCTAGTTGCCAATGATGCCATAGATACTCTGATGATGAAGGAATGATGGGAAATTTGAGAATCAACCGGATAATTTGGAAGACTGTGATCAGTGGTACTATGGTTTCATTAAAGGATTGTTTTAAAGTTAGCTGATGCTAAGAATAAGGCAATTTCATATTGGGTGTGTAAGTGGTGTGCCTAATTTTATGTTTGCATGAACTTCCGGCTAGGGGGCCTTGGAACTCTTTTCCTTGGTACCCGGGACAAAACCTAACCAAATTCCAAATTGGATCCCATCACTACAGTGGTTAGGCGGTTGGCTAACCCATGGGATCGGATGGGGTTAGGCTGGACTGATGGATCCGTAAATCGAGACTCAACTTTTGTTAATACGATAGATAAAGTAAATCCCGGACAGTAATTGTTCTATGGATAGGAATCAACGGCTGTGCCTCTTGAATGGGGAAAAAAGCGTTGATCCCAATGATCCAAGTGCAAGTTTCTTCCTTGATCTGATCTAGTATCTTGAAGATACAATTGGATCAGCTTGATCAGAAATGATCTTGTCTTCGTTAGAGAAAAAAATTATCCTGGTGGAATCGCCCGTGCTTTCCGGTAAGGGAAGTTTTTTCCGGGTTCGGTTTTGGAAAAACCAACGGATTAGTCTCTTGTCCGGATATCCGTGGGGACGAGGCCCCGAATGTGGGACCCCTGTCTCGCGCGAGAAGTGCTACTTCCGCTGCTAGTACCCGAATCCGTTGCTCGGTGGGAACAGGGGGACCTTACAACTCTGATTTGTCCTGCACAAATTGCTGTATTTCCTGTATAGCGGTACTGTAGTACTCTCAAATGTCACAACCAGTGACTTCAATGTGCATACATACACCCAATGGCAACTTTTGACCTCTTTGCAGCACCCACAGTGTTTGCACAGTCATTTTGTCTTCCTGCAGTTCTTAAAACAGAGTTCTGCAGAGAATCGATGACTTACCCGCAGTGCTCGAAATCGCCTGCTTTCTGAAAAACGGAGGTCCAGACGCGCCCGAAACGCGTTTTCGGCCCAAACTATGAAGTTCGATAGGACAGTATAGTTGCCCTGTAGCCTTACTCCTGCGAAGAAAGCTCCTCAATCAGAGATCGTTGCCGGTGCCTCTCGTAGAGCTCCTGACAAGGGTGTAGTCACCAACACAAATAGGGAAGAGTAGTTGAAGCTCTTACCCTCGTACCGCTTCCTGTGGTTCTCTTGCTTGCAGCTCAGTCCTTAGCACGAACCAGGCTCTGATACCATGAAAAGATGCAGGGGGGAAGAGAGCTTGAGCTCTTGTAAGCACACACACACTCACAAAACCCTAATAGAGAACACACACGGTGAGAGGCTGAATATCTTCTTCTTCTTCACTCAACTCTCAACACACCATATACAAGATAAGAGTACTCACAATATGAAAGGTACTCAACCAATACATACACGGGTTCTCTATAGTGTGAACCCAACTAAAATGAGCTTGCGCTATAACTATGCCAGTCTCTCTAGAGTGGCTGTCACACAGCCTGTCATCCCACTGGCTGCATATCACCCAAGATCTCACCAACCATGCCAGTGGTGTAAGTGTGGGGCCTATCCCCAAGCGGGTCATCAGTGTCCACTGCCAAACTAGACGAGCTCGATATCTCAACAAATCGTACCAACAACTACCATTATATACACATATATATATATATACATATATATGTGTATACACACACACACACACACACACACACACACATATATATATGTATATATACATACATATATATATGTGTATATACATACATATATACATACATACATACATACATATATACATACATACATACATACATATGTATATGTATGTATAAACACATACATATATATATATACATACATACATACATACATACATACATACATATATATATATATATATATATATATATATATTATATACATACATATACATATGTATGTATACATACATACATACATACATACATACATACATATATATATACATATTATATATATATATATTATGTATGTATATACACATACATACAAACATACATACATGTATATATATGTATGTATGTATATGTATGTATATATATATATGTATGTATGTATGTATATATATGTATGTATGTATGTATATATATACATACATATTCATATGTATGTATATACACATACCTACATATACACATACATATATATATGTATGTGTATGTATATACACATACCTACATACACACATATATATATATAGATATGTATGTATGTGTATATACATACATATGTATATATATGTATATACACATACATATATACATACATACATACATATATGTATATATGTATGTACGTTTATATGTATATATATACACATACATACATGTATAGTAAGATGTACAACATATATACGTAGATGTGATATGTGCATGTATGCAATAACGTTTATATAAACACATGTGATTTCAAAAAACAACATGAAAAATAAAACTTTTTCAATTGAAATTTTGTACAAAGGTAAAATTTTAATTGTTTGTATGCTTATTTTTCACAAAGTAACGACACATAGATTTTCATAAATATCTTTATAGTATGAGTAATGTATATGTTAAAAAACATAATACTCTCTCTCACTTATATGCTCATGTTGGAGCAAGTAATCATATGGAGATTTTTATAACTATCTTTATAAAATGAAAAAAACTATTTAAAAAAACATTTCTCTCTCTCTCTATCTCGACGACAAGGACGATTGCATGTTATGTTAAGTTACGGAGTGCAATTGAGAAAGTCCCATGCGTATATAATATACACACTCATCCCTTACCCCCTCTCTCCTCTCTCATTACATATTTCCACACATGTTGCTGTTCTCTCTCTCTCTCTCTCTCTCTCTCTCTCTCTCTCTCTCTCTCTCCAAAAACACACAAATACACAGTCTCCGACCGTCATTACGTTGCTAGCTTGGCCATTACCTTTTTAACCATCATGCCCAATGGTGGTCGTCAACATCCCAAAGGTTTTTCGTTAAGCCAAATTCACTTAAATGTACATATAGGTGTGCATATGAATAAGCAAAGAAGAAGATTGCTTATATTAATGCAAGTCGTCGGCTATTTCCTGTTGGTTCTCGAGAATGTATGTGCCAACTCTTTTAAAGCATTATAACTCACAATTGTAAAAGACAATTGTGAGTTATAATGCAAGTCGTCGGCTATTTCCTGTTGGTTCTCGCAAATGTATGTGCCAACTCTTTTAAAGCATTATAACTTACAATTGTAAAAGACAAACTTGAATCTTAAACCATAGAAATGTTTCATTTTTGATGCCAAAATTTCCATGGAATCAAAAAGTTGGGATCCCAGTATCAAGATCCAAGAACTGTAAAGTTTGAGAATGCACATTCAAAATCCAAGAAATTAAGGCCAAATCATGGAAGAAAATATTAACCTTAAAGAATTAATCAAGCTATGTAATCATCTACTAAAGAGCATATATAGACACAACAAAGCTTCAACAACTTATATATATATATATATATAGCATAATCTGAAAAGATGCAGGGGGGAAGAGAGCTTGAGCTCTTGCAAGCACACACACACTCACAAAACCCTAATAGAGAACACACAAGGTGAGAGGCTGAATATCTTCTTCTTCTTCACTCAACACTCAACACACCATATACAAGATAAGAGTACTCACAATATGAAAGGTACTCAACCAATACATACACGGGTTCTCTATAGTGTGAACCCAACTAAAATGAGCTGGCGCTATAACTATGCCAGTCTCTAGAGTGGCTGTCACACAGCCTGTCATCCCACTAGCCGCATATCACCCAAGATCTCACCAACCATGCCAGTGGTGTAAGTGTGGGGCCTATCCCCCAGGCGGGTCATTAGTGTCCACCGCCTCACTAGACGAGCTCGATATCTCAACACTCCCCCTCGAGCTCAACTCCATCTCATGTACACCAAGTGAAGCCCTGAATCTGCGGAGCGTCTCTGTACCCAATGCTTTGGTGAAGATGTCAGCTACCTGATCCTCTGTGTTGACATAAACAAGGTCAAGGTCTCCTGCCAAGACCTTATCTCTGACGAAATGGTAGTGGACCTCTATATGCTTCGTACGAGCATGAAATACTGTATATTGCTAATGTTGTCACCGAAAATGACAACTTGTCTATCCACTGATAGACCCAAATCTGCAAGTAGCTTTCTCAACCAAGCTACCTCACATGCTGCCATAGCAGCTCCTCTGTACTACTCGGCCTCTGTACTAGATAAAGCAACCGTAGGCTACTTCTTGCTGCTCCAAGTCACAGCAGCACTCCCCAAAGAAAACATAAATCCACTGGTAGATCTTCTATCTGAGATACTACCAGCCCAATCAGCATCTGTGTACCCATGTACACATATCTATGTCCCAGTCTCATAGAATAGTCCACAATGCAAAGTAGACCTCACATACCTCAATATGCGTCTCAATGCATCCAAATGCGGTTTCCGTGGAACCTGCATAAACGGACTCACCAACCCAACATCATAGCTCAAATCTGGTCTCGTGATCGTCATGTAGATCAAGCTTCCTACTGTGTGCCTATACATATCCTCCAAAATCTCTCCTGAGTCTGCACTCAACTTGCCATTCTGATCCAATGGCATTGAGATAGGCTTACAGCCTGTCATACCATACTTGGACAACATGTCCAAGCCATATTGTCTCTGCAGTAATCCAATACCATGTGGTCACCTAATCACCTCAATGCCCAAGAAATATCTGAGCTCTCCCAGATCCTTCATCTCAAACTTCTGTCTAAGCAAGATCTTTACATCAAAGATCTCTGCATCATGGTCCCCTGTAATGATCAAGTCATCTACATAGATGACAACAAGTACAACCCCTCTATCACCATGTCTCACATACAGCGAGAAATCTGCATTGGCTACATGAAAGCCAATAGTGACAAGATATTCAGAAATCTTGTCAGACCATGCTCTTGGTACTTGCTTTAAGCTATACAAGGCTTTCTTCAACCTGCAAACATGCTCGGAGTGACTCACGTCCTCATAGCCAGGTGGCTGTAACATATACACCTCTTCTTGCAAATCCCCATGCAAGAGAATGCATTCTTTACATCCATCTGATGTAAAGACCATTGCTTTGACGTAGCCACTGCTATCACAACTCTCACTGTTGCCATCTTGGCAACAGTGAGCTGAAAGTTTCCTCATAATCAATGCCATATATCACTGTTATGTTTTACTTTGTACACCCACTTGCATCCAATGGCTTTCTTGCCTTCAGGCAATTGCACTAAGTCCCAAGTTTGTACACCCACTTGCATCCAATGGCTTTCTTGCCTTCAGGCAATTGCACTAAGTCCCAAGTTTCATTTCCATATAGTGCATTCATCTCCTCATCCATAGCTTTCTCCCAACACACATTTCCAATAGCCTCATCAATGCATGTGGGCTCAACAACCTGCACAACCTTTGCCATATATGCATAGTGATGTGCCACATAACCATCATAGGTAAATCTCTGCACAGGATTTTTCACTCTCTCAGATCTTCGTAGCTTTTCATTCATGGCTTCCATAGCCTTCTTTACACCAGGTGTTCTCATCGCTGGGATCCCAAGCTCCTCATCAAGGCTCATATCTGAGCCACTAGACTCTCAATCAACATGAGAATGCCCTGCAAAAATGTCAGGCATACCAAGGGGCTCAACCACTTTCTCTTTTCCTTTACGTGTGATGTACTAATCACATTTGCAGGACTGGTATTATGACGCAGCCTGCCACTCCATGGTCTATCAACAGACCCACTATATGAGGACTCTCCAGGTCCACTCAAAGACTGTGATTTGCTGACCTGCATTTTGTGCAACCACACTTACACTCACGTCAGCCCCAACAGCTTCTTTTTTAGCAGCATACCAGCTGCTCATCTCATTAAAGACAACATCCCTGCTTACCCTCAACTCACGTGTAGCAGGGTTATAACACCTGTATCCCTTTTGTTCAAGGGAATATCCAATAAACACACATTTTTCAGCTTTTGGATCCAGCTTAGTTCTCAGCTCATCTGGCACATGCACATATGTAATGCATCCAAAGACTTTCATATGAGACAAATCAGGTTTTCTGCCAGTAAACCTCTCCTCTGGAGTTACATCATGTATGGCTGCAGTTGGAGTCCTGTTCATGATGTATACTGCTATAGAAACAGCCTCATCCCAATAGCTATGCGGTATATTTTTCTCTTACATCATGTATGGCTGCAGTTGGAGTCGTGTTCATGATGTATACTGCTATAGAAACAGCCTCATCCCAATAGCTATGCGGTATATTTTTCTCTTCCATCAATGCTCGCGCAATCTCAGCAATGTGCCTGTTTTTCTGCTTAGCAACTCCATTTTGCTGCGGAGTGTATCTGCATGTAAACTGTCTCCGAATACCATTCTTCTTCAAAAATTCAGAGAACTCATTGGAGAAGTACTCTCCCCCTCCATCTGACCTTAGGCACTTTACATATTTCCTTGTTTGCTTTTCAACCAAAACTCTGAAATTCTGAAAGTGAGTGAACACCTCACTCTTCTCCTTCATAAAATATACCCACACTTTCCTTGTGTGGTCATCAATGAAAGTCACATAGTACCTGCAGCCTCCCATAGATATGGTCTTCGTAGACCCTATACATCTGAATGCGCAACATCTAGTGCATTTCTGCTCACATATCTGTTACGTGGAAACACATGCTTTGTTTGCTTCCCAAATTGGCACGCTTCACATATTTTCTGCATACCTTCCACTTTAAATTTTGGCAGCCCTGTCACAATTCCCTTAGTCTGCATAGACTTCAATCTCTGCACATTCACATGTCCAATCCTTTTATGCCAAATGTCTGTGTCTGCAACAATTCCTGAACCATTTGCAAACATCGCAGCACTCATTTCAAGCATGTCTATATTCGACGTAAACATTCTACCCACTCTGTTGCCTTTTGCAACCAACCTGCACTTGTCTTTAAAGTCTTCAACATAACAACCATTAGGGTTAAATTGAACCTACAAACCATGCTCAATCATCTGGCCAACTGAAACCAGATTCTTTGTTATGTTCAGAACGTGAAGTACATCTGCAAGGTACTCCACTTTGCCATCCTGCATAGACAATGGCACATCTCCAACATGGGCAATTGGATGAGCAGTGTCATCCCCTGTTTACACAAAACCTGGTCTTTTCGGGTTTTTCATTTCCTTGAACCACTCCCCATGACTTGTCATGTGGTTCGAAGCACCTGAATCCACATACCACACATTATCTTTTTGTGCTGCTTTAACATTTTCAGACATGGCATTCACGACATGCTGCATAACAAACAACCTTTCATTATCCTCATTATTTCTGCTTGAGGATGCATAGTTGTTTTGCTGCACTTTCCCATTTTGCATGTCAGCCTGCTTCTTATAACATTCTCCCTGCACATGTCCAGGCTTACCACAATAATAGCATTAACGTGCATCATTATACTGCCTTTGCCAATTTCCACGGCCTCTCTGACTCCCCCTGCCTCTGAATTTGCCTCTTCCACTTGCGTGTTGTTGTTGTTGTTGTTGTGTATTCTAGGACTGTTGTTGTTGCTGCTGCTGGCCATAATTCTGATTACCTGTATGGCCACCTCCTTGACCGCGTCCACGGCCTCCTCTACCTCGTCCTCTACCTGAACTTGTGTAGAAGGCCTGTTGCTCTGAACTATTTTTTTTTGTGAAGACTTTTGGTCTTCACCCAAGCTCGTCTCTTCTATAATCAACATAGACACCAAATCTGTGAAGTTGGGAATGTTTTCCCGAGTCTGAATAGACGTCTTAAACGCCTTGTATTGTGGCCCGAGACCATGTAGACAGACTTCCACCTTATCATCATCATCTACTGACACACCAATAGATGCAAGGGATTCCACAATACCCTTTATCTTCAGCGCATAGTCATTCATAGACATGCTCTTTTTCTCCACAGTATGAAGTTCATTCTTCAACTGTATCTTACGTGCCTTGGTATTTGTTTCATAGAGTTTAACCAAGGTGTCCCACGCCTCCTTGGGGGACTTGGCATCCTGAATGTGCCCAATCATGGTGTCCTGTATACTAACAAAAAGCCAATACATAACTTTCTTGGCTCCTTGGTTCCAGTCTTTAAACTCTTTCACATCTGCACAGCAGTTGGATTTATGTCCGGATTTATATCCGGTATCTCTGGTGCCTCTTCATGCTCACCTTGTATGTAGTCCCAATAGCCCTTTCCCATTAGGAAATTCGTCAACTTGAACCTCTAAGCATGGAAGTTATTCTTATCAAGCTTCTCAGCCACAATCTGGGTTATCCCATCATTTGACATCTTGTCAAACACACAATTTTACCAGAAATAGCACTCTGATTTGTCCTGCACAAATTGATGTATTTCCTGTAGTAGCGGTACTGTAGTACTCTCAAATGTCACAACCAGTGACGTCAATGTGCATACATACACCCAATGGCAACTTTTGACCTCTTTGCAGCACCCACAGTGTCTGCACAGACATTTTGTCTTCCTGCAGTTCTTAAAACAGAGTTCTACAGAGAATCGATGACTTACCCACAGTGCTCGAAATCGCCTGCTTTCTGAAAAACGGAGGTCCAGACACGCCTAAAACATGTTTTCAGCCCAAACTATGAAGTCCGATAAGACAGTATAGTTGCCCTGTAGCCTTACTCCCACGAAGAAAGCTCCTCAATTAGAGATCGTTGTCGGTGCCTCCCGTAGAGCTCCCGACAAGGGTGTAGTCATCAACACAAATAGGGAAGAGTAGTTGAAGCTCTTACCCTCGTACTGCTTCCTGTGGTTCTCTTGCTTGCAGCTCAGCCCTTAGCACGAACCAGGCTCTGATACCCTGAAAAGATGTAGGGGGGAAGAGAGCTTGAGCTCTTGCAAGCACACACACACTCACAAAACCCTAATAGTGAACACACAAGGTGAGAGGCTGAATATCTTCTTCTTCTTCACTCAACACTCAACACACCATATACAAGATAAGAGTACTCACAATATGAAAGGTACTCAACCAATACATACACGGGTTCTCTATAGTGTGAACCCAACTAAAATGAGCTGGCGCTATAACTATGCCAGTCTCTAGAGTGGCTGTCACACAGCCTGTCATCCCACTAGCCGCATATCACCCAAGATCTCACCAACCATGCCAGTGGTGTAAGTGTGGGGCCTATCCCCAGGCGGGTCATCAGTGTCCACTGCCTCACTAGACGAGCTCGATATCTCAACAAATCGTACCAACAACTACCATTGTTTCTTGAATCTTCCAGAATCTATTGGTTACCCACTCTCTATGCATGTTCTTTATGTGAAGGAAGGAGAGAGAAAGCGAGTAGGCCTAAGCCGACTTGCAATGTGTCGTCCTGAGAGAGAGAGAGAGAGAGAGAGAGAGAGAGAGAGAGAGAGAGAGAGAGAGAGAGAGAGAACCTTGGGGGGTGCATGACTAAGAAACCCTTTGTATCATGTGCATTCAAGGGGTATTTAAAAAATTCCTTACCTATGATTTTTTCATGAATGAAATGACCCCTTTGTCTTTATGGACTTACGTTTTTTTTTTCAAAATCGATTAAAAAATCCCCTCCTGTAAATTTACCTTAGAATGTTGAATTAAAAAACACCTTCATTTGAACTCATGTGGTATACTTACATATTTTTAGGTGAACCCCCCCTGAGGAGAGAGCATACACGATAGGGGATGCAATCTGGGATCCGAATGAGAGAGCTTCTATGTGAGTTGGCACTCAAGGGCTTAATATATATATATATATATATATTGTTTGCATGAAGCCAAGAGACTCGCAGCCATGTTCATGCAATACCCTCTGGCCTCGTATATATTGTGTGCATGAAGAAGCTGAGAGACTCGCGGCCAACTTCATGTGATACCCTGAGGCCTCAACTATGTAGAGTTCATCTCCAAAGCTTCCAGGAGAGGTGGCATGCATGCTTAGAAAAAATGGTGACTTAAAAAATGCATATACTGTAGCTCTCCTGTAAGACAATGATGGGTTGGGGGGGCACACATCAATCAAGAGAGCGTATAATCAAGGAAAGAGACCACTTACTCGAAGATGTCAACTACAAATATGTTGGCTCGAAGATGGGACGTCTTAGTGAAGAAGAGGAGCTACTTGGAGAGCCACTTGGAAACTGGAGGCTCGAAGATGGGCCGAACTGCACAAAAAAATAAATAAATCAGAACATCAAGAGAGAGAGAGAGAGAGGGCTCACCTAGCTTCCAGCAAACTTTGCTTATCAAGTGTTTCCCAAGCTTCTAAAGATGTCCTACACTCATAAACATAATGAATGAAATCATCATGCAATGCAAGTGCCATGGTGCCATATGCTTTACCAACTTTTTCATCCCATGCAAGTGCTTTAGCTCCACTCTCTGGTCTCTCCTCTGTGCCGTTAACAACTCCCCGTACGCCTCTCATAAGATGAAATTGTACCTTTTTCTACCAAGTGTGGAACCATTTTCCCTCAAATTTATTTAATTATACTCTAGTCCCCATGATGTTTTTCTACCAAGATGGAATCCAAAAATTGCTTCTCCACATGACAATGTGCAATTTTGCACCTTGCATACATCTATGCAAATATTTGATCGCTTGCTCAAGCTTCCCATGGACTATGCCTTCACCATGAAATCAACTCAGTGATCAAAAGAAGCATTGGGTAAAGTAGAGGAGCTACTCAACTCCTTGGGATGTCATGGGGGGAATGTTCAGATAGTAGTTAAGGGCGCAGGGGACAGCCATGAGGTTGCTCTCAATAGGTGTCATGAGTGGGGCAAAAGCTTGAAGATTCTTTGCGAAACCCCCAAAGAAGCTTGGTAGAAGATTAAGCAATCAGGTAGGATAAGAGGAGAAAGCGTGGGAGCTCTGGAAGGACTTGTGCAAAGTCACAACTGACAATGAGGTCGATCCATTTGTTGTCAATCAACACAAACAAGTGTGGGCAACCTTCAATAAAGTGCTACGCTTAATGAATCGAAGCCATACCACTACGGAGCAGAGGAATCAATTCCAAGCAGATTTACTTGAGTTTACAAAGTCTGTTTTGTGACATCCTAGGGAGAAATGAACATAACACATTACATGGTATTCCTCTTCTAAATTTATAATGTTTCTCTTGTACCATGTTTCCATGGCTAACTCTATCCAACTTTAACTATAGCACATTCTTTATGCTCATGGTGCGTATTTTATGTATAAGTATGGGTCCCTAGATATGTTTAGCACACAAGGCATGGAGAAGTCCCATTATCGTGCAAGAGGAGTTTATTTCAAGAACACGCGGATTGGAGGAGAACAAGTGTGTACTAACTATCTTGCTGAGATGTTCAATTGGTTCTTTAGGTATACCTTTGGCAGGGTAAGAAATATGGAGTGTACAAATGCGTATGACCTTAGGACCACAAAATCCTATATATGGAACTTCTCGTTAGGTCCATGGCATCATGCGATGTGGCATAGTACTATGATAGTCATGGTAAAAAGTGGGTCAAAAATACACAATAATCCTTTTTTGATGCATGTAGGCCTCTCGGCATGTACACGGCCTAATCTAGGAAACCCTACCCTTTTTCGGGTACCCCACCCTTTTTTTTGGGTATCCTGCCCTTTTTCTAAAAACTATATAAAGGCTCATTTTGGCTCATTTTTTTCTAAGTTTTTTTTTTTTGGCACCTACCTCTGCCCTCCCCCCCCAGCACACCAAATCTCAAAAGACACTATCTAGCACACTAGTGTGTAGGAAAAAAATTGTAAAGAAGACGATGCCCAACCAGAACACTCTCCAAGGTGCGCAGCAACAACCCACCCCAATCTGCCACCCACAAGAGGCCAAAGGTTCAGAGGGGCCACATGTAACTGGGAAGAGATTGAAGATCACATTGAAAAGACCAAGGGTAGACCCTGAACTAGACCCAAATCCCCAAGACGAGGATGCTATGGAAGAGGATATAGAGGAAGAGCACCCAAGGCATGTTGTGAGGGATTTTGATCGAACAGATGACGATGAAGACTCAGAGGCCACCGATCCTGATAGGCCACCGTGGGATAGTGAGGATATTCCAAGACATCCTACCACCACAGGAGAGGCAAGACCATACACGCGGGCATGGGAGCAATTCCAAGTCGTCCCAACCTTCACCCAGATCTGGAAGGCGACGAGGGCGAGGACGATGAGGAGGACGAGGAGGAGAAGGTTCCTTAGTAGGAACAACCTCTCCCTAGCCCATCTAAGAGGACCAAGGGGCACAAAACAAAGTATTATAAGAAGCCTCACCGCCCAGCAACAACAAGTGCAGATTCCACGTGTGCCACAAAAGAAGCATCGCTCTACATACAGAGCATTTGCGGAGATCAAGCACTACGAAAAGTCCACGGAGCTACTCATACGTAGAGCGCCATTTGCCTGCACTTGCAACAACAAGGAGATAGTGCAAAGCCACCGTAGTGATTATCGCATGTAGGGAGTCGCACTAGAAGCACTCCAAGAGGTTGTGAGGCCTACTAAACAATTTTGAAGACACTAATCTATGTGCAATACATGCTAAGCGCGTAACCATCATGACTAAGGATATGCAGCTCGCTCTGAGGATTCGCGGGCGAAAGAAACTAGTGGCCTTGTGTAACTATATTGTTGATTCTAAGCCCTTTTTGTATCTTTTATCTGTGCAATGAAAGGAATTTTTTGTCCATTACCTTAGCAAGAGCAATCTAGCTCTACAGTTCTTTAAAATGTGTGTGCATCCAATTGTGTGGTGTAAAGATGTGATAAAGTGTGTTTTTATCACTTATATAGTCCTAATTGGGGTTGAATTGTGAAAATTTAGCATTCCAATTGCAATATGAAGCCTTCACGACACTTTTGGTGCTTAACACATTTTAGGCTTTCATTTTGGTTGCTTGACACACTTGTTTCACAGGGTTGGCTCAAAGTTAGGGGTTGTGATGTCAATTGATGGTGCTACAAGGCCATATGAACCCTTGCCACAAGGGTGCATTTTGCTTTATTTGGCCATAGCATGTAGTGGGAGTCATGAAAAAGGGTAAAAGCCACCATTTTATGGTGTTTTAGACATAATTTATAACATATGGTACTTGCTAAAGGTGTTTAGAAATTGCACATTAGATAGCAAATTTGAGCTATTCTTTAGCTTTTTTGCACAATCTGGGCATTATTATGATGTATAAAGGCCCCTTGCCCTATCCGCAACAAGGGTGTGAGTTTTGGTCAAATAGGGAGGCCTGTTTGGCCAAAACTCACACCCTTGTGGCAAGGGTGCAAAGGGGCCTTAAAATGTCATTTGGTAGTATAAAATGTCATTTGGTAGTATAAAAAGTCAAATACCATCAAATTTGAATCCAAAATGTGCTTGCCTTTGTGTATAGTGTAACCTTTGTGTATATTGTAAGACATACAAGTGTTTTGCATAGTTTCATCAAACAATGTGGTGTAAATAGCCAAAGACAAGGGACAAGAGTCATGATTGTATGCACAAGAGACATCATTATTCATATGCCAATACTTAAGATTATATTGATCAAAAGATAATAAAATAACATAGCATCATCATTTTCAATGATCATCTGAATCATGTCCATCTTTCTTTTATTAGCTTCAGGTAGTTCTCCGGTCAAAAGACACTTGGTGATCTCTTCGGGGTCGGTATGCCCTACAACTTGACAAATTCCTACTTGTGCAAGTACTTTGTCTCTAAAGCCGGTACTGAATGTGTTAGTAGCTAAGACTTTGTTAACCAAAATAATACTATTTACAGTATTGTGGATAGGCACAAAACCTTAGACATGGCCCTCAAAATAAAGATGGAGTAACTGCCTTCAGGGGAGTAATCCTTGTGGATAATGGTGATGTCCTCGATAGGCAAGTGGCCGATGTAGTGGGCAAGCGCAGCATTGGGCCCAAAAGGTTTGCATTTCCCTCCCTCACGGAGAGCCCAACTGTCCATCTCCAGCACATCCTCTCCTCTTGCTTGGTGTCATGGTCGGCCGTAGCATCCACTAAGATGGAGGACTTCTCTTCCTCCCTCACAGAGAGCCCAACTGTCCATCTCCAGCACATCCTCTTGCTTGGTGTCATGGTCGGCCGTAGCATCCACTAAGATGGAGGACTTCTCTTCCTCCACAACAGGTGGATAATCCACCTCTCTAGCCACATTGTCAGGGGGACATGGCGACCTTCCCTTCCACTAGTTTGGCATGTACTTCCTAGTACTCATCTTCTGGAACAACAGCATTGTGGTCTTGTTCAAAATCCTCATTGACAAGGGACACAGTTGCAGAAACTTTGTCTCCGAGGGGCAAGAGCTTGTCGCCAAGTGTGTCATCTTCAATGTCAAAGGGGAATTTAGACTTGGTGCAAAGAACAGCTAGACACTCATCCAATCGAAGGTCTAGCGCCTTTTCTAGATCATGCATGAAGAAATATGGAACACCCCCAATGATGATGGTGCCGAGGTTGTTGATCTCCACCTCAGGTATGGTGTCGGGGGTGTCTTCCTCCTTCCCTGGCTCTTCAAATGACCTGGTCTCTTGCACTAGTTTCTCCTCCTTTTGCTTATTTGTGGGCTTCATTTCCACATCCTTTTCATCCTACACTACGCCACCAATATGCAAATGCGGAAGCTCCATGGGAGGGGGAGTAGGTAGCACTAACATGAAAGATGAGGAAGGCTCTTTGGGCTAATAAGGTGTTTCCCAATTTGCCTTTCTTCAGTGATGCTACCACATTTTTTGGGATGGTCACACATTGCATCATTGGTTTGCAAATTTCTACAAAGCGGCCTAGCCTTTGTAAGTAGGGGCGGTCATCCTTGTAGATGTAGTGCAGGAGGTCCATGGGCACCCATAGCCCGTTGTATCCTGCATCTCCACCATGTGCTTGTATAGGGATTGGTCGATGTAATCGGCCACAACTACAAAGTGGCGTTTATGTAGAAGGATGGTGGTGTGCCAATCAGGCACCCGAGTAAACATGTCATACAAATCCTCGCGATTTGCATGCTTTGTGGTGAAAAGCCACTCTAAGAAGCATGCATGAGGATCCATGGGGGCTGATATTGCTTGAGAGTGTGCAAAGAGTGTAATAGTGGGTGTTTTGGCTGGAAGAGCTCCTAGAACTTGTGAACTGAGAAATGAGGAGAGGGTCCCTTTTTTATAGACCAAAAAACCCTAAAACCCTAAATTTTTGAGGCCCCACCCTCAAATTTGTACCTGTACCATAACTTTGATACTCAAATTTTATAGACTTAAAACAATAAAAGATTCTAGAGCCATGCTTGGAAGCGTTAAAAAGAACCAAACATAGAAAAAACCAACCTCTTACTTGCAATTAAACAAAGTCATTGATCAAAATTTAGAAAATTCATGTATTAATAATTTGTGGTACAAAATGTGGCAAATGCCAGTTGATCCCATAGAGAAATATTCATATACAAATGACATAGCTATCATTATGCTAACAAAATAAGGTCATTGGGACTCCAAGGCTCCTGAACCATTAATGTTGCCTCCAATCGCCTCCCAATCTAGGAAAATAAAAAAACCCTTTAATGTTAGAGAATGACACATGAGTTTTATGTATAAATATCATGCTAGTAATTGGCATAACTTGGGAGTTTTAAACTTGAAATGATAGTCCCCCACATCTTTAGCACCCATAATATTGAGATGGTCACACGAACATTTGCCAAACTCCAATGCTTGCTCGCTTGCACGGTCTCAACAAAGCCATTGCTCATTGTTTGTGAAAGTTATGTCGAAGTGCTCTACCACTTCCTCCGAGACCTGGAGAGGTATCCGTTTGCTTCCCTTTTTCATCCAATGTTCATAATGGAAGCGTATATACAATGTGGTTTGAAATTTTAAATATCTGATGGATATCCCTGATTGAGCTACTTTGCACGTGTAGATGTCCTCATCATGCAAACCTTCTACAATGTCCCATTTTTCACCAAGCAAGCAATCTAGGGCTTCATGACCTATTTCCTTACACACAAACATTGTGGGAGCTTGTGTGAATGGCAGGGTATGAAACATGTGCAAAAACACATGAATACGACAGCACCAACTAAAACCAACAGGCCTACATGCTTTCCCAAATTTCAATGAAGTATGAATGACCAAAACTATCTTGTGCGCTGAAGGGCCATTAGTGATCAAACATGAGGCTCTAGCCATTAGAACTTTGAAGGGAGGGTGCGGGTATGGGTTCGAGTTTCCCATATCCACCACCATCATGACTAGGAATGATGTAAGTATGAGAATAGAAGAAAATTATACCTTGAGCAAGATCTGAAGGGGTCCTGCCATCAAGGATAACCTTTCCAATGGCTGCATGAAGGGCTAAAAATGTCCCCGAGAGACTACGCAAGGGTTGTACCTCAATTAAAGCAGAAAGAAAGATGTCTATATCATAAAAATAATGGAGAAATCAATAAAAATAGAGCGACAAATTTTTAGTAAGATAAATAAT
>NC_141046.1:50646507-50791507 GCF_041138505.1 Cibotium barometz | reverse complement strand
TCCCCAATCCGAGCTACACAGAAACAGTTACAACCAAAACAGTGGACTGCAAAAATTCTGGATAGTTTACCCAAACCTCTTCCTCACTCATTCTCTTACCCAAACCTCTTCCTCACTCATTCTCTTACCCACAATTACATTCACCACTTTGTAATGATTTCACCCCAAACCTATTTAAAATAGCCTTTGAAAATGTTGGCTCAAAAGAAAATTGTAATCATATCTTTCAATTTTTCTCCACCATCTTGGACCTAGCAGCAGTTGAGACCTGGTCCAATTACAACCTCTTCATCGAACCATTTTCACACCACTTAAATCCTTGCTAAGGGAGTCCCTCTCCACCTATAAAAGGGGCCATCTATCACCATCAAAGGATAAGTTTTCTCTTAGTCGTTAAGCTCATGCTAGCCTCTTCTTTTCCCATCACCCATACCTTCAACAAAGTCTTTGGTTTTCCTCTCTATGCTCACCTCATCATGTGGCTCTTGCCAACATCACCCTAGGTGTGTGAAATCCATGTGTGATTAAGCCACTCTCTCTCTCTCTCAATGTACTTTGAGAACTAATAAGTAATCTTTGGTGTAATCCATATATTTCAAGCCTTAGTTTCCATTAATGGGTTGTGCATTTATGACATGGATGCTTCTTTTTTTGTTCTTCCATTGAGTTGGTTTAGGATCAAGAGCTCTCTTCTTTTTTGTCTTTGTGAGTGTGTTTCTTTTGGGAGGTGATAGAGGCCATCTTTCAAGAAATCACCCTCAATACATTGTTGCATATATACACTTACCACATCTACATACATATGTCGTACATCTTACTATATATGTATATATATGTATGTATGTATGTATGTATATATATGTATGTATGTATGTGTATATACAGACATATACATACACACACACACACACACACACACACACATTTATATGTCCTTACTTTGCCTATGTACATAATCTCAAACAAAAAAGTTTTATTTTTCATGTTTTTTTTGAAATCGCACGTGTTTATATATACGTTGTTGCATACATGCGCATATCACATCTACATACATATGTCGTATATCACATCTACATACATATGTCGTATATCTTACTATATATGTATGTATGTATGTATGTATATATGAAAAAACTATGTTGTATGAAAAAATTATGTCGTATGAAAAACCCATGTCGTGTGTGTTTAGATTTACATATATTAAATGTTATATTGTATGTATGTAGTATGTTTATATATCTATATATATTAGATATAGATATACATTTATGCATAAATATAAGCATACACACATAATTATTCAAAAAACTTTTTAATATAAACATATTGTAAACATATTGTAAATTTCACAAATGGAAGAGGTGACTCGCATATTGTAAACATATTGTAAATTTCACAAATGGAAGAGGTGACTTGCATATGCTTTCAGCACATGAGGAACACCCTTTCTCATGAGAAAAGAGTGAATTTGGCTAAAGAGTATGAGTACCTTTACTTCGACACAGAATGGGTTCAACCATGGATTGTTGCAACAACTGGATGGGATGACAAATATCCCAGAATTACTATAGAGCTATATCCTGAAAAATTAGATGAAAATACAGCCCTTATGTATATTAAATAAAATCTAAGTTTAATAGATTTCTATGAAATCTATTATAAGGTCTTTAGAGACAAAGATCAAGTAAGACAGGTGTTTGACAAAGTAATTAAATGTATTCCAAAGAATAAATTCCTTAGAGGAATAAAATATATTAGCATAAAACTCAAAAAATACGTCAGGCTTGAATACCACCTATCAAACTTTTAAAACAACATATGTCAGAAGGAATCTCAAGAAAAGAGACCAAACTAATTGAAAACTAGTTTAGAGACTAGAAGGAACTTGAGTTTTGGTTGTGTTTAATAAAAACCAAATATAATTTCACTTTCTCCGTAATTTGAACTTTGTTCTTTTCGTTTTCCTACCTCTCCTATGCATCACTCATTTTTGCCATATCTACTTCTCTTGTAGAAATTTATTGTAACAAAATGTTCTTAGGATACACATACACATGGGATGGGCCTAGGAACATGGGCTTAGGGTTATTTACATGTGGGATTAGGGCACATGGGCCTAGGGACTATAAAAAGCATGTGCTCTAAGAAATTTGGACCTTTTTGAAAATCTTGCGATACTCATTATACTTTACTTTCCATGTTTCTTAGTGTTAATCTCTCTTGCTTTCCCTACTCCTAAGCTAATCTAGATGCACCTTTCTTTCATTGGTATCAGAGCTCTTGGCTTAGATCCTTGTTTAGGTAGTTATTAGTGAAAATTATTTTTAGATTATATTTAATCTAGTTTCACTACTACATGTTAGCCTAATACCGGGGCTTGTACCGGCGCTATTTAACGGGGTGTAAAAAAGCCACGTCATCGGTATAAGCGCCGGTATATGCGCCGGAACCATAGCGTCGGTATAACTGTCGGGTAACACACCCGGCACCTATACCGACGTCTATACCGGTGTCTATACCGGCGTCTATACCAGCGTCTGTACCGACGTTAATACCGACGAAAATACCAATGAATATAGCGACGTCGGTACCGGGGCATATACCGACGCTGTAGTAGCAGAAATTTTTTTTTGGGCAGAATAGTGCTGCCTGGCTGTTGCCTAGCTGCCTGCAATGAGCAGGATCAACAACAGTAACAGACAGCACCATTCTGTCTACAATAGAGCACAAAAACAACCGTGCTCGTTTGCATATTCTCCTGATCGACAAACAAGAAATTAAATTAAACATTAATACTCAAGAATGTTTTGATCATATTTCATTAGTTTGAAGGTCATCTTACATCATGGTAATGCCTCAATCCATCATCCAAAAGCTCCAACACAAACCAACAATTCACAATGCCCTCACCATGGCATTTGCATAAGCATTTGTTAACCACAATCAAGGCATTTGCAATTGCATTTCAACAATCCCTTTCACATAAGCTCTATGCAATTGCATTTCAACAATCCTTTTCACATAAGCTCTATGCAATTACGCTCTATGCAATTACGCTCTATGCAATTACGCTCTATGCATAAGCCTTATGCACACGCTCTATGCATAAGCCTTATGCATAAGCTCTATGCATAAGCCATATGCATAAGTCTTATGCGTACGCTCTATGCATAAGCCATATGCATAAACTCTATGCATAAGTCTTATGCATAAGTCTTATGCATGCGCTCTATGCATAAGTCTCTTGCACACGCTCTATGCAAGACTTATGCATAAGCTCTATGCATAAGCTCTATGCTATATGCCTTATGCACTATTATGCTAACCCTTAATCCCTTTCACATAAGCCTTATGCACACGCTCTATGCAATTACGCTCTATGCATAAGCCTTATGCACACGCTCTATGCATAAGCCTTATGCATAAGCTCTATGCATAAGCCATATGCATAAGTCTTATGCGTACGCTCTATGCATAAGCCTTATGCACACGCTCTATGCATAAGCCTTATGCATAAGCTCTATGCATAAGCCATATGCATAAGTCTTATGCGTACGCTCTATGCATAAGCCATATGCATAAACTCTATGCATAAGTCATATGCATAAGTCTTATGCATACGCTCTATGCATAAGTCTCTTGCATACACTCTATGCAAGACTTATGCATAAGCTCTATGCATAAGCTCTATGCTATATGCCTTATGCGCACTATACTAACCCTTAATCCCATCACCCAATGGTGTAATAAACATGATCTTGTTTTACGTACATGGATAATAGAGATTGCAAGCTTATTATAGGTTTTATGCATAGATATTAAATTAATCCTATGTGTAAGCTTACAAGAACCCAAAACTAACCCTAAACCATAAAACAGGGATGCAAAAATTCATAGAAAATAGCATAAACAAGAAAAATCGAAAGAGGATCTACCTCTTTTTTGCAAAGCTGAAGGAGAGGATTGGTGAAAGATTGGTGAGGTGAAAGAGCTGCAAAACAAAATATTAAACAAACTAATTAGTAAATTAAACACAAGAAAAAGAATAATACAAAACCCTAAAATCTCTATGCATGCATTAGGAGATCTATGCATACATAGAGAGCTCTCAACATGCATAGAGAGCCAAAAAAACACAAAACCCTAAATGTCCTAATTCTTGAATTAAAAACTAAAAGCAATTGCAATAACATGTTAGGAGAAGGAGAAGAGGAGAAAAGAAGAAAGAAGGAGAAAAGAGGAGAGAGGAAAAAAGAAGAGAGAGAGAGAAAGAGAAGAGGGAGAGAAAGCACCTTAATTCGCTTCTACTTGCGCTTCTTCTCCGAAAAAACCAGAAAATAGGCTCTCGGCTGTGAAAAACTTACGAGCGCCCGTATATGCTACGGAATATACGTCGGAATATACGTCGGTATATGCCACGGAATATGCGTCGGTATAGACGTCGGAATAAGCGTCGGTATAGGCGTCGGTATATGCTACGGAATACGAAAATTTAAAAAAACCCCGCCATGCTTGTCTCCTCCAACATGACGAGACGGACATACCGACGTTCGACATTTGCGTCGGTATTTTGACGTCGGTATGTCCTCAAGCTCTTGTAGTGTTTTTAGAATGTAATTTCTTGATCTTGATTAGTAATGATCATTTTTGGATTATTAATTAATCCAATTTTTTGAAATGTATTTTCTTAATATTGATTAATGTTAATCATTTTCAGAATTGATTTTTACATAGTTTTCATATTTGCTAATTTCTTGTTTTAACAAGATTAGCAATGAAATTTGTATTAAACATTTTCAAATTTATATTGATAATTGTTTTATCAACCCTAATCCACTTTCCAGTTTGATTTCTTGAACATTTTGATTTTATTGATCTTGATTTTGTTGAAAATTTCTTGATTTTGAAATTAGGATTAGCAAAGATTTTAACAACCAATTTAGAATGATGTTTTTACATTATCTTAATTAGAGAGCTTACACTTTCAAATATTAATCCAATTTGAAAATTTTCTTGATTTTGAAATTAAGATTAGCAAAGATTTTAACAACCAATTTAGAAAAATTTTCTTACATTATCTTAATTAGAGAGCTTACATTATCTTAATTAGAGAGCTTACACTTTCAAATATTAATCCTTTAAGCTCTTATTTCTTCAAGAACAAACCCTAGATTCCCAAATCTTTGAGTTCTTGGAGAAGCATTGCAAGAAGAGGACTGTGGTGCAAAAATCAAGATTGTTGTGCAGAGTTTTGAGATTACTGTGCAGAATATTCATATTGTTGAGCAAAATATTCAGATTATTGTGCAAAGAATTTAGATTGTTGTGAGAGTTCTCATACTTATGTCGCAGAATTGTAGAGTGGTGTTGAGTGCAGATTCATTGCAGTTTCAAACAGTTTTTCAAGATTTGGTGTAGATTTTCAAGAAAATGCAGAATCTCGGTGCAGATTTTCAAGAAAAGTGCAGAAACTCAATTTTCTTTAAAATATGGATCAAGAATGGTGCAGTGAGTTTGCCTAAACTCTAATCTTGTTCTAAAGGGTAAATTCTTGAAAACTTGTGCAAGATTTCAAAGTTTGGTGAAAGATTAAGTGAATCTCAACAACTTGTGACAAAGACTGCATAGCGAATGCAAAGAAATTGTAAAGTTTCAAGAGCAGTGACTTACAACAAAGAACAACAATGGAATGATGCAGATGTGCAAGATAGTGTGCAAAAGTTATGTTAAACCTTTTTAGATTTGTACAACAGCAAGGTCTTATTATAGATTAGTATTAATCATTCAAAGATTAATGCTAAACACACTTTTACAATAAAGATTACTGAATGTATGCCCTATGAGGTGGATTCTTGCTGCAACTATCTGTTGTTAAAGAAGCCTCACTAGGAGTTAAACCCAAACCATTGGCACTAGCCAATATGCTCCATACACCATAAGGCTTGAGTTGTGTTGGCTATTGGGAGAGACTACGAACCATTGATTGGTTCGCAGCCTTTAAGCATTCAGAGTAAGCCGGGCAGCATAGGAGGGGTCTTCTAACCTAGCTAGCCAAGGATCTTGACAACAATAGGCAAAGCCTAACATCATTACACAAGCAGCTTGAGATAAGAACTTACAAACTCAAAGGTGCAACTTCTCAAGAACATATTGAATAGCCACAACGATACCAACCATGGCTATAGATCCTTGAGAAAGGAGCTCCATGATAAATCCTACCAGCAGGCTCCTATGGCTTGTTTCTTCACAGCTTTCCTCTTCACCTCCTAGAGCACAGCTTGGTAGCAGTTCTTCTCATAGCAGCAAGTCAGATCTTCAGAAAACCAAAGAGATGTTCAAAGTCAAATCTTCTGACTAGGTAGTATCATCATCTTTTCTGAACAGCAGTAGTGTTTGGCATCACTCTAATCGCACACAATTTTAGGTGCATGCAAAGAGCATGCCTCCACAATAAAGATCAACGCTCAAGAGTTGTATGGCTGCTTAAGGATGTATGGTCGGTGCAAGAGAAAAATGCACAAGAGTTACAAATTTCAGATGACACGTACAACAGCTTCTTTGCTTAACATAGCTCATAGTCTTCATTTCCTTCTTTAGCCTCAGACATGTGCAATAGAGAGTCTGCATTCTTCTTAAGTTTGCTGTGAGCAGAGAGTTTCTACAATTCGTTCAGTTCGCTCAGCTACTCTCTCAACCTCAAAAGCGCAACACTCAATTGTTTTCTACAGTTCATTTTATAACATACAAGCCCGTCAAACAAAGCTGGGATAATGATATTCTCAAGCTAAGAAGTTACAGTGGCCCTTAATGAGGATATGCTCTCCTTTCTTAACATCTCTAATACATACCTTCTTACAAGATTGACAATAAAACACTCCTGTTATCACTTTACCTCATGTCAAGCCTTTGAATTACAAGAAAGAGCAGAAGGCCAACACTAGAAGCATTTTCTGAAGCACTGCAAGTCTTTTACAACTTGTATGAGCAAAACATGTACACATGGATGACAATTATGTTATTGCATACCCAACACAACCAATCTCAGCAAGCAATTTAACTTTTCCACCAAACTGAATCCTCTTTACTCATGGTGACCATGCAGTCCCTGCATGGACTTCGGCAGATGCACTAAAACGTTTAACCGACCACATCCCTCGACTCTATCTAAGCAAGTTGCTGTCAAGATCACACAGCTGAACCCCAAGCCTTTAAGAGCGGCGGTATTCGCACCATCGGGGGCTTTTGAAGCAGCCGAGGAGCAGCGTAGGAAGGCCCTGCTCTATTAGCAGTGCAAGGCTCGCTCTACAGTCTGGGGGGGCACCCAGCACCACAGGCAGCCATCTCGGTGATCCTCTACAGCAGAAGCCAGTGATTCTCTACAGCGCAAACGTTTTTTTTAAAAAAAAAACTTCAAGTTCTATATAGCTCTTAATTAGAGATGAAGCGCATCGTTCATAGCTGAAGCGCATTGTCATCGAGCTCTCAGGGCGAGATGAACGCAGACACGCAGAAAAAAAAAAACAAAACAAAACTATAAACTGGAGAAGCAAGTCTAGCCATCATATATATATGGAATCTTCAATCTCTGGACTTAAGGAGTAGAGTGTCCTGGGGAGGAACACTGAGTATGGCATCAAACGTGAATGGGAAGAAGAGTGGAAAAAAACTCTCAGCCACAGAAGGTTTTATTTTCTTTTTATCAAAATACCCAAAACTTAGGGTGTGTGTGTACATACACTTCCTAAGGTTTTTGGCCATTCCACACTTTCCATCTTTTGTTTAGTCCATTTAAACTTCTTTGGCCATTTTCATATTGGGGGCACTTCCTTTGGGATTCATTGTTCATTTTTCATTATCCACCACCTACACCTCCTTAGACTATATGCTTTTTCACATACTTTTGCTTGCTATTTGTGTTTGAGGGGATGCATTTGAGGCCAAGTGTATTTCATTAGTGGAGAGCATTCACACGCTTTGTTTTTTTTGGAGGGCTTGTTCACATGCTTTGAGCTTCGTCGAGCTGGTTCGTGTGGTGTGTGGCCAATTTCGTGCATTTTGGGCGTTCACACGTATATTTTTGGCCATTTGGTGTATTTTTGGGGGGCATTCACACGTACATATTGGCCCTTGTTTAGTGTATTTTGGGCATTCACACGCATATTTTTGCCCTTGTTCATGCACAGGCAAGTTATTTGAGCATATTGGTGCCTTTTCCACACGTTGTGTGGCATTCTTGAGCACATTTGGGGGTGTTTCCACACTTTCAAGCAGTGGCGAACTACATGAGGATCCATTACTACCTCTACCCCACCTAGGATCGCCGTGCTACTACCCACCATCATCGCCATCAACATCACTATGACTCCATCCCAAACGTTGATCGTGTGGCATCCGCTCATACCCTATCACTATGTCTACATGCCCGTCATTATGATTTACCATTTCAGGTGTGGAGATACACATCATCTGTCGAGTTCATGCATACATTTGGCACATCGCGGCTTCGACCTCTAGATCTTTCTTCACCAACATCATGCTATGATGACACATCATATTCATGTCACATATGGATGTTTGAGCATTAGATGTTTTTGCCTAGCCAGTTTAGAAACTTATTTTATGAGGAGGATGTCCATGCTAAATGGTCCAGACATTCTCCACATGGTGATTTTGTTGAGGATCTATGTGGTTATCTTTATATGGATGGTTCAGAATTGCTTTAATGGGATGATGTATGGGAGGACTTGATTGAGTGCCCTACACTCGTGAGAGCAGAGATGACTATATACCTAAGTACGGGTACCATGATGACATGCATTCAATGGATGATGATGTGGATAGTGATGATCATCATCATGTTGATGATAATATTGATGTTGACACATGTACACGTGGTGATCATCATACACACACATGTGATGACATTGATGTATCACACCCACATACCTATCATGATGTATCATGCATAAATACACATGATTATATTTATGTATCGCACACACATACACATGATGATAGTGATATGTGTGCACATGTTGCCACTTACACATATGCACATGATGATGATGTATGTGATAGTGATAGTGAGAGTGATATGTGTGAGTCAAATCATGTGGGCATGATCTTGATGGGAGGGATGGTAGCAAGCATTGTGATTGTTGATATGCCTATGTCTACCTACCTTCCAGTGGATTATAGTGATGCATTAGGAGATAGTGATGTATTGGTGGATCATAGTGATGCATTAGACTATCATGGGGATTAGCTTTTGACTAGTGATGCATCCATTGCAGTGTGTGAGATTCAGGATGATGATACTTCACATGTTGATGGGCATATGCTAGTGCATGAGGAGCATAGACCTGAGTTTCTAGTGCTAGACGAGTCAAGATACTCTTTTAGATCCTCTATTCAGGGTGATATCTATGATTCTATCTCTACTCCTAGTTCTCATAGCTCTCATAGCATACCTGGTAGCATTCACTTGGGTTTAGTGCATATACGTGGGCAGTCAAGCATTGCACATGAGCATAGTAATGATTTTGTTGAGGTGGGGCTTTGTAGGAGAGAGAGGCTTATGCATGTGGATCTAGAGAGCTTTGCATTTAATCTATACATCTCCTTAGATCCTATATTGTTGGAGATACATTTATCATGGGATATAGGTCACATAGGTGCATCATTGATGGAGATAGACCATGTTTATGAAGATGACCTTGAAGGTCTTTGAGATGCCATAGGATGATGATTTAGAGGATGATACCATTTATCTTTCATGTGAGGATACCTCTTCATTTTTTTAGTGATAATTATGATGATGCTGACAAGTATATTGATATCTTAGATCATCATACACACATAGAGGGTTTTGCACATGAGGGGGTAGTTGGCTCATGCCCATATACCCATTGATATAGTGGATCATGTTTTTGATATTTTGAGTGAGGCTACATGGGATGACAACATTGATTCACTCTTACCCTCTTATGATGCCAACCTTGAGATGTGTTCTTTTGGCTTCTACGGATGTCGACACGATCCTGTTTTCTTTAGAGCCAGGGCATTTACTTTTGGATGTAATATATATTATTTGAGATGCATGGTATTTGATTATATGGTGCATTATGTGGATTTACATGCATCGCATCTAGATTCTCACCTAAGCAGTTATTTGGACCATGGATTTGATGATATTTATATTGGTCATTTCACGTTTTGGACAAGGATCTTGGATACTTCCTTCTCGATCCAGGTGGTCACACATTTGTTCCATGGTTAGATGGCCTACACTTTGGCTATCCATTTGACCCGGGTGGATGTATAGCTTCGTCCTACATTCATCGACATGGGTGTCTATCCATTTGATCGAGGAGGATTAGTCGGCCACGACACTAACATTGCCTCTCTACATTTTCCATTTGATCTAAGAGGATTAGCAGGCCACGACACTAACATTGCCTCTCTACATTTTCCATTCGATCCAAGCAATTCGAGAGTCATTGCTTTTTCGAGCCTACATGGTTTGGATTTACATTACATCTATGTGGTCACACTTGTGTGGATTACCTCATCCTTGGCGCGTGACACTAGTATCTTTTCCATTTGATCCTGGAGGACACTCGACTAGCTTTGTCATCGACAGTGGTTCCTTATCCTTTCCACTTGCACCATATTATCATGGAACCATTGCCTTGGATTTTTCATGCCTCAGATTTCCTTTCAACCCAGGCATAGATACCCTCATCATCGAATGGGAGCCCTTTATCCTTTCCATTTAACTATGGGGATCATATGATTCATGTATGGGTCTTTCGCTACATTGACATTCAGTCATGGATGTGATTTTTTGGCTTTTGTACATAGCCACTTGTATATGTCTTTATTTTTTCTTTTGGCACACGACCACCCTTCGATTTCAAGGATGAAATCATGTTAGGAGGGGATGGTTTGTAACAAAGTGTTCTTAGGATGCACATACACATGAGACGGGACTAGGCACATGGGCTTAGGGTCATTTACATGTGGGATTAGGGTACATAGGCCTTGGGACTATAAAAGGCATGTGCTCTAGGAGATTTGGACCTTTTTGGACATCTTGTGATACTCATTACACTTTACTTTCCATTGAAGGGTAATCTTCTTCCCAATCTCTTTGATGCTTGGTTGGGAAGCATTTTAATCCATGGTTTCTTGTTAAAACTATGCCCTTATTGATTTATGTTGTTTAAATGAATTAATGTTAATCTCTTATGTTGTTTAAATGAATTAATATTAATCTCTTATGCTTAAATCATGTTTTTGATTCACAAATCTCTATTGCTTTCCCTAATCCATGATAATAGGATATTCCTAGGCTAATCTAGATGCACCTTTCTTTCATTTACAGCATGTTTCTTTCTCTCATTCTCTTTTTTCTTCCATCTTAATAGTCTGGTAAAGTTCTTTAAGCTATGTTTGCCAATCATAATTTCTTTGTGCTTTTATTTTTTTTGTTGTGTTTGTTTGTTATAGAGCCTTACTGATCATGATATCATTTGTGAAAACTTACGCGGTTATCTGTCAACTCGATTATAAGGAAAACTAAGTGTAATATATTGTTCACAATTTGTTTTAATGTTTTATTTTAGTTATTTAGATTGTTAAGCCCAACGAAATGGTAATAATTTTATGTTCTCCCTTTGTAGATGATCTCTAGGAGAAAACACGTATATAACATTGAAAATGTATTCTACACTACCAGTAAATACGGGACAATGTAAATAGCATATGCCGCTCACATGCATGGAGTGATGGGGTTTGTACGTTTCTATTTCTAGTTCATCCAAATGCTCCTCTGTACCTTCATCTCTTCCAATTGTTTCAATTTGATTTTCATTAAAGTGCTCCTTTAAATTAGCATAAATTTATTTTTGAAGGCTAGTCCTTGTTTGCAAACAATTACATCGAGATAGGTGCATTTCATCCAAAAATCAAAGGCGATGAACTTGGTTCAAACTTAGATATATGCAGCTCCTAACCATCTTCAACTTCCTTGAAAAAATAAAAAATCAAGTACTAAATTTCTTATTTTTCTTTGTCTTAAAAATTTTATTTTGGAAACAAAATTTATGAAATAATTGAGAAGATATTTCAAACCCATCGTTGATATAAGCACCCAAAACTCCTATTTTATACCCACTTTATCGTCCGCAAATGATCCTAGAGGACTATATCTCAACATGTGACCCTGCTCTCAAAGATATAATCTGCACAATAGCTCACATTAAGTACTTATTAGATAAATTTATAATAGAAAAGTATGCCCTGCTAAAAAAGAAATTTAGTAGATATAACAAATTTATATCTCTAACTTCTATGTATGAAACTAATAACTGATGACCTCTCTCCGTCTCTCACCTTTCTTTGCTAGCAAATAGAGAGAGAGAGAGAGAGAGAGAGAGAGAGAGAGAGAATAAAACATAGAACTATAAAATACATTGAGAGAGAGAAAGAGAGCAAATATAAAGAGAATGAGAAAATAGAAAATTCATAAATATCACAACAAAGAAGGCATGCTGGAAATTTATAATAAGATTTTTTTCCTTGAACAGATACATCAATTTTGAAGCGATAAAGAAAACGTCATTACTCTCATGAAATCTCTAGGCAACTACCTTGGTTTCCAACATATAGCTCATCTTTTTCATGATGGCGTTAAGTTAATTAATAGATATCTTCAGAATCAATACCTCCAAGCCTAAAATATGTACTTGCTCTTTTACATAATCTGCTTGTTCCTTTACATTCCCTAGTACATCCACCTAGATGTTCCCTAATGTCAACATGTAAATTTTCCATTGTGGAAATCATGTGACCTCCATGTGACCACTAATATTAAGAACGTGATAAAGATGATGTGTTAACTCATCTCTTAGCATATCTCCTCTTTGGGTGCCACTTCCATAGATTTCATCCCAAAGGGCATTTAAGTACTCCTTTGTAACAAGTAACTGGATTTTTCTCACTGCGCTCGTATATGTCTGTAATAGTCTGTAGATGTTTAGAGCTTGATGGAGACCTTGCTCGAGAAAGGTGTTTCGGAACTCGAACATTGATTAGCTTAGGTGGGGTAGATAAAGCTACATCAGAATTAGAAGCTCCATACGCAGCTACTATACAACAGCTGAGCGGGAACTTGCGCCCAGAACACGACCCGGGGTCACCGCTCCGTGACACTTGGTATCAGAGCAGAAAACGCCGCGACGCGGTGAGTTTGGTGAAGACTTATGCCAAAAGGGAAGACCACAGAAGGTGGCTACCTAGACACGGAAGAAGCCGCGAGGATTGAGGAGGAAGCAAGGCAAGAGAGACAGGCAGAACTTGACGCCGAAGTAGCAGCTTGGATTCGGCGTGAAAGACACAATAGACGTCTCGAGGCAAGGGCAATAGAGACTCGAGAACATCAAATGGATGATCTAAGGGATGTAGGGCCGAGCTGGCAAGATCACCAAAATGACAGACTAGACCGGCTAGAAGGCATGTTGGCCTCCTTGGTCGATCAACTGCACAAGAAGGATGGCAGTCGACCTTCGTCACCAAGACAAATGAGGTCGAGGTCCCCCCCCAGGCGGCAACACAGAAGACGGCATGATAGGCGGGACTCAGAGTCATCGGATGAGGGATACGGAAAGTATAAGCCGTTACCCCCGGAAAAGTATACTGGGGAACGAGATTCGCTTGTGTTGACCAGATGGATCCGTGAGACAGAGGATTATCTCACCATGAACAAGGTATCTCATAAGCATTGGATCCGAGTGGCCTCGCGACTGCTGGCAGGGGATGCTTACACTTGGTTTCTAGCAGGTGATGCAAAGAGGCCGTGGACAAGGTGGGACGACTTTACCAAGGATATGGCTGAGTATTTCGTACCACGAAATGAAGTCTTCAGGGTACGGGATGAATGGCGTAATCTCAGACATGCAGATGGCAAACTGCGAGAGTATATAAACAAGTATAGACAACTTATGCTGCAGATTATGGACATGCATGCCACTGATAGACTACATGGGTTCTTGTTTGGGCTGCGTGATTGGACCCGCAGAGAAATTGAAAAGCAAGAGCCTGAAAATTATGAGGCAGCACTCACCATGGCGGAACGGCTGTCCGACACTGAGAGCAGGAAATGGCAGAATAAGAGCAATGCATCAGGAACAGGGGGATGGAATGGTGCCAAACCGCAAAACAAGAATGAGAACTCCTCCAGTGAAACTCGAGGAGAAAGCTCTGGGACTAATACAAGCGGAACAAGGTCGAGTGGATCTATTGTACCTCGAACCTATGGGAGCAACTATGGGAATAGAAACTTCGTGCCGGGAAGGGGGACGCCCCAATCGACTGGATTTGCCAGTACCGCTAGGCGCCCTCTACCTCCCCTAACGCGCCCATGCAGAGGGTGCGGAGGCAATCATTATGACAGTGAATGCCCTCGGCGACCTGCACAAAGTCGGGTTACCACCGTTCAGGCCCAAGGGCAAGAAGAAACTTATGAACGGATGGACCGAATCAGAATCACTGAGATTGAGGATGCAGAAACCTCGTCTCGTAGAGGCGATAGCCCACCAAGGGTAGGTGCAGTGCAAGCAGTACCAAGATGCATGGCAGCCCAGTTATTAGCGGCAGTGCAGAATGTCTATTTTGAGTCCAAGGTGAATGGCGTGGAACAAAACATCATGCTGGATACGGGGGCCACTCATAATTTCATCACCCCGAAATGTGCTAGAAAGCTGGGAGTGAAGGTGTGCGACTCCACCAAGTTGTCAGTGTCGTTTGCACAAGGACAGGATGACAATGTAAAGATGGCATACAATGTGCAGGTGCAGGCAGGCGCATGGAAAGCGCGATTGGATTTTATAGTTGTGCCAATGGATACTTTTGAAGTGATTGTCGGTCTCACGTGGGTCGACAAATATCTCATCGCCTTTATGGGAAAAGGTGTAAACAACATGTTATTGGATATGCAGGGTACAGGAGTCAACGTGCCATGTATCCGTCCTCACTCGGGGGATAGAATAGTCAGCAAGAACATTGGAAGCAAAATCCAAAACACGCCAATGTATGCAGCAGGGGCAGGTAATGCCCGCACAGTAACAGATTGCCGTGGCAAAGCGCCAGAATGGTGCAGTGCAAAGCAGGCAGAGAAGGCAGCCAAGCAAGGTTGCCAAATACACTTATGCATAATGAAGGCCCATGATGCACGTCCAACAAAATGCAAAGTTGGCGAAGCAGAAATACACGAAGTGCTGAAGGAATTCCAAGATGTCTTGCCCGAGAAATTGCCAGCCGGGTTACCACCAAAACGATCAGTGGATCACAAAATAAAACTCTTGCCAGGACATAGCCCTCCAGCCAAAGCTCCATATAGAATGGATGCTACTAAACCCAAGGAGCTCAAGGTACAGTTGAATGAACTAGCCGAAAATGGCATGGTGCGCTCACTACAAGACAATGCTGCCATACACGCGTTTCATACACGCGATAAATTACGAACGCGTGTATGGTCGCGCTTGTATTTGAATAGAATCGGGGGCGTGTATTTTAGCATTTAAGTTCGCGTGTATATTTGCATTTGTCAACGCGTGTATAAACGCGTTTATATACACGCAGTAATACACGCATCTATACACGATAATATTCACGGGGTAATACTCGCTATTATACACAGATAAATACACGCTGCTATACACGGATTAATACACGCATGGCAGAGAAAAATTGAAAAAAAACTGAATTCCTTTACAAAATTAAAAACTATTTTCCTTAAACCATCTCATAGTACATTACAGTATACATCATTACACAATCCCACTACATGCATTTACAACAATGAAATATATTCAAAAATAAATCATGCATATGAGATGATAGAAATGTCATCAATTTAGAACATACAGTGACGGATTGGTTAGGGTTCGATCTCATCTTCAATAAGATCCATCCTTGCCAAACGATCAACATCAATATCCATTTGATCAATTGGTAAGGCTACGATTAAATTTATTCCACTATCGATATTCTGTACTCCATTGATAATGGTATCGATGTCCTGATCATCCTCATCAACATCACCATCATCCTCAATGGTAGGGTCATTCTCATGATCATGAGAAATGGCATGCTCATCCTCATTATCATGATCATCTCTTATTTCTTGATCATCGATCACAACATCTTCAATGGCATGTTCGACGTCATCTTCATTGCGGCTTGTTACATCCTCCATATGCTCCATATCAGTGAATGTATTATACATCACTTTGGAACGTGGTGCAATAGGGATGACGTACCACCATTTGATGTCATGCACCATTGGTAGATAGATAACCTACTCAAATACACACAGTACAGTAATTAATTAGCATATCAAAAGTCAAGGGGTACGCGAGCTTAGATATATATGTACATGAAACACATTAGTAAAAAAATGCATACTTGCTCACATTGTTGTGGCAATACGAGCCTATCTTTCTTTGTTTGCTAGAACTTTGTAGAGTCAATAGTTACATATCCACTTGCATGGCGTTTTATCGTTGCATCAGGCCCTTTTTCCACCACGTTCATTTGCCATTTGACATCCAAAAAATACACAAAGAAGGGACGAAAGTCAAGCCTAAATATGTCTTGGATTATGCCACAATAATCATCCATTTTTCCATTAGCTCCCTCAAAGCTACTAATGACACCGCAATCTTGTGTATTTCTCTTTTCATCAATTCTTTGTGTTCGAAAATGCTTGCCTTCACACCATATAGCATTGAACATAGTGCACTGGACCAAAATAGAAGCAATATTTGTGTAAGCAATGTGAATAAATATTAAAAGCAAATCACTTACAACTAATGCAAAACATTAGTTCTATGTACCTTTGACATGCATCCTCGTGCATACTCCCATTCTTCCGCCGTGATATGCAGCCCCTCGTCGCTCTCTGCTCTCTCCATTTCCTCATGCAACCAATCAACATGGATATCATTCGGAAGTGTTGCTAGATGCTTAGGGTACGCCTTCCGAGAGCCATGTTGCCTCCGAAAGAGAGCTCTTTCTGCTTGTCTTTTTGTCTTTACATCCTCATATCTTGTAACCCATCTGCTTATCACATCACTATTAAGGATACAAGTGAAATTGAGATCATCAATCAATGTTCTGTCAATTACTTTACTCTGTCCTTTTCCTTGAGGCACAATAGAGGTCATCCTCAAGTCCTCTTCATTGCTCCATAGTCGTGGTGGCAAAGAGCTGTCCACCTGACCAAGAAATTCTGAAATATATACAAGAGACTCTTGTATCAACCAACCCTCGGCCATGCTTCCTTCAGGCCTTGCACTTTGCCTCACAAAGTCTTTTAAGGTCTTCATGAAGCGCTCTAGGAAGAACATCCAACGTGCATGCACAGTACCACATAAAGCAATTTCGTCCACTAAATGCACAATGAGATGTAGTTGACTTGTGAGAATGGTTCGCGGAAAAGTCTCCTCTACCAAACAAACCACCTCCACTGCCATAACACGCGCATCATCCAACGTGGCTGGATCAATTGCTTTGGAACTAACATATCTGAAAAATAAATAAATAGTACGTTATACCTCATGCACGTTCATTTTGCAAGGTATAATGAAGGGTGATCTGAGCATGGGTTTTTACATACCTCACAAGCTCGCCCATCTTATAAATACATTTTTTCAAACTCTTATTCGCACAATGGTTGATGCTAGTAGGTAGTATGAACTGCGCACATAAGAGCACATTTATGGTTTATGGCATTACAAAATTTCATTTCAACGTACGTATAAGACTTGGAAAACACTTACTTGAAGCATCTTGTGCCAATCGTGGGACTTCAACCCATATAGTTGCTCAACGCCTCTTTTCTTAGTGGTTGTAAAGGCTCCCTTCAATGATCTCATGCATCCAGTGGGAGTACGCAAAGTGGTGATGGCCTGCTTTACCTGCTTCTCCTCTTTCTTTGATATAATCCATGGTGCAGGCGGAAGACAAACATGCCCACCCACCTCTCATGGCCAAGCTTGACGCATACGTCCTGCGACCCGCAAGTCCTCACCTACGCTAACATTGTCTCATTTACCAGTAATATGTTCCCAAATACCAGATCCCACATGTTTGATAATAGCCTGCATCCAATATCATCAATTATAATTAGTCTTAAATCCTATACCTTAAACCACTAATTCAAATTTGTAAGTTAGAATGCTTACTTCAACAATGCGTCAAGACTGGCATTGCTCCATCCATAAACTGTTTGTATATTAAGTAGTTCAAGTGAAGCACGTAAAACTGAGAATGTGCACCCTTCAAACACCGGTGTCGATGAAGCCTTATAAAGATGCTCTTGTTCCATATCATCGTCGTCCATACCTTTGGGATCATCCTTAAAAAGATTCCGCACCATATCATCAAGCACCTCCTCTTCCACAACTTCGTGGGGTGCAGGGCTATTGTCGTCCCTTTCCCACTCATCTCTGACAATAGATCCCGAAGCTCCAGCATCATCTCGTCGACGCTTTACGTGCTCTCGTCGCGCGTAGGGTACCATGTTAGGGTGTGGTACTGCATC
The DNA here is from genome assembly GCF_041138505.1 of Cibotium barometz. Lineage (NCBI taxonomy): Eukaryota > Viridiplantae > Streptophyta > Polypodiopsida > Cyatheales > Cibotiaceae > Cibotium > Cibotium barometz. The sequence continues at coordinate 50,772,900 of NC_141046.1, read as the reverse complement.
CTGCTTCAATTTATCAAATTATATGTTACAACTCTATTAATTTAATTTGGATACCATGAGTCATTTGAATACCATCAATTTACATCTACTCACCTCTAAACCTGTTTGATTCCATTCTCCATACATGGAGATGTGATTCAAGGTAATTCGACGTGCTCGTACAATGCATCCTTGACATCGATTACACATACATTTGATCCGTTGTCCCAACCACACATCGCGATTACGATGACGCATTGTCTCATCTTCTCCAGAACTGCTTGAAGAGGTTGATGACATCTTGTGTACAAATCAGAAAACACAAAATCATTATATGTTTTTAATGAAAGCACAAAATCGCGTGTATTGACGCGGCTATCTCCTGAAAATTACGTGTATTAACGCGGCTACTTCCTAAAAATCGCGTGTATTCACGCGGGTAATGTCTGCAAAACGCGTGTATAAACGCAGCTAAAATCACATACACGCGAATATACCTGCGTTTATACACGCGAATATAAACGCGGCAGTATGTTTAAACTAAAAATAGCCCGCCTTCCCCAAATATAGATTTTGAACTAAGAAATCAACAGTGCGCCTGTTTTCGCCTCTTCCAACAGCAAGGAGGGAGCAGAGAAAGGAGCACACACACGGGAGAAGGAGGGAGCAGAGAAGGAGCAGAGAAGACTCACTTTTTCAGAGGTGAGTCACTTTGTCCTGTGCCTTGTCTCTTTTGTCAGATTTGTTTACTTTGCTCTTTGCTCTTTGGGTTTGTCTTTTTGCACACGATTGGGTTTGTCTTTTTGCATCCTGACAGGGGCGACAATGGCTGGTCCTTTTATAAGGACATTCTATCTTTGTCGGGGGGTCGGTCTTTTCGAGAAATTTTTTTTGCAGGTCGCGTGTAAGAACGCGTGTAACCTGTCTGCAGAGTATGTTCACGCGCATATGCACGCGTTTTTGTACGGGTGTATACACGCGTTTTTTGACGGGTGTATACATGCGTTTTTGCAGACAGAAAACTGCGGCGTTTCAGATTTCTCTTGACTTGAATGATTTAATTTGTGTGAGTCAAGAGACAGCCCATGATGTACATGAAGATGTTTGTTGCAGGTTCTTTATGGATATTCCAGGTTCTTCATCCGATCCATTTGCATACAGCAATTGGTTGATGGAGATGATGAATCACTTTGGGCGCCAACCTGGTCCGGTTGAGCTTACAGAGTATATGTATGCCCATCCCCCTCCTTCCCTGCCTGGTGTCTATACCCCTACCGCGAGTATCCAGGGCACTCCAGTGCCGTCTATTCCTCCGAGTCCGACGAGACGGCATGCAGCTTCTCCTCTTCCACGTCCACCGAGGAGACATACCTCATCCCAGACACACTCACGTACACCCTCACAGCCACCATCACGTGCTCCCTCAAAGCCACCGTCACGTCAGGGCTCACAGCCACCGTCACGTAGACAATCCCCCAGTCGTGACTCCACCCGCAGCAGTAGGAAGAGTGGGAGCAGTGGAGGATGCGGCGGGTGATTTGGTGGGGGAGGTGGGGGAGGTAGTAGAGCACGCGGTGAGAGAGGAGATAGAGGGAGAAGAGTTAGAGGAGACAGTTTGGAAGAGGAGGAGATGAGAGAGATGGAGAGAGTGGTTTGCTATGATGTGACGGATAGGGGCGGGATAGTGATGGATGCGAGGGGGAGGGAGGTAATGGAGTACATGCGTGGGGTAGTATCAAACTCATATAGAAATTGTTTTATTAAATTTAAAGATCAAAATAGCCGATTAGTTGGGGAGGTGATAGAGGCTGTACATAGTCGGTACCCCAATCCCCCACATGCTACATTCTCGGATGTATGGGGAAGGACGCGAATAAGGGAGATCTTAAGTAATAAAAGATCTCACCTTAAAAAACTCGTGTACGATGACCGGCTAAATGTAGCTGCGGGTGGCTATCCTGCCGAGAAACCTGCCACACTGCGCACAAATGCGAGTAGAAGGAGGCAAAGAAACGAGCAGAGGGTGGCGTGAAGAGCAGGCAGCATGTGGAGGCACGACGGATCCAGATGGAGACCGTTGGATCTTCGCATTTCGGATCTGGCGCGGCGTCGAGTCATGGGAGGCAGAGTTCGTAAGTATCCTGCCACTTTATTTGATTGTTTACTTAATTCATTGATTCTATGATTGTTTTAATCTTACAAATTGTGTTGATTATGATACACCGAGACGGGTTACGGGGAGGAAGCCCACAACCCACGATACTGCGTATGCTCGCCGGCATAGCAGACGTGACACGTGGGCCATCTTCAGAGCCGAGGGACGTATTACGGACGTGCAGTTTGAGTTGGCCATGAGACCATACGGTCGACAGGTACTTGAAAATTCGTAACGAATGGTTTTGGTTTATTGAATTGCATATATATATACTTATATACTATATATTACTTGAACAGGCACAAGCTGCTGATGATTCACCGGCCGCTGCTGCAGAGGGTGGACGTGAGCACTACTCCTCGGACATTCCGACCGATGTGAGCTCATCTGAGCATGGGGGGAGCACCGAGTCATCATCTGGGTCTGAGTAGTACTCAGACTTGTAGTATCACATTCCATATTGAGGATGTGATTGTATATATTTTTTTGTAAACTCAAGCCATGGGCTACTTCGAGATATGGACTCCCTTGTATACATGTATGAAATTTTGATAGTAATATTGAATTGATTGATCAATAGTATTACATTCATGTCTGTCTTGAATCGTGTAATGACAATGTATGCATTCATGTCCTTCTTGTCTTAATCTCCCTCGTGCATATGTTCTTCGTGGATGGTCTAATGGGATGGTCTAATGCACCAAAAACCCTAAACCAGAGAGTGCTATTGGGTGCTGGAAGGAACAGTATTCAGGCACCAAATAGCACTCTCTGGATTTTTTTTTTGGCTCTCTGTTTGCGTGTATAAACGCGTCAGAATTGCTAAAACTCGCGTGTATCTGCGCGGCTACCCTGAAAATTACGCGTGTATTAATGCGTAAAAACTGGCAATCACGCGTGTATAAGCACATCTAAATTAAACAAACGCGTGTATAGACGCAGGTATAAACGCGTCTGGGATATTGGAACTGAACAGGATGCGGCTATACACCCGTGTATAAGCGCGTCTCATTTAAGAAAAAGCGTGTATAGCCGCGTGTATCAATGCGTCTGTGTAAAAAACGCGGCTACACACCCGTGTATACGCGCGTCTGAGTTTTACTATACACGCGGTTTTACACGCATGTCTCTGGCCGCGATGATACACGCGCTGATACACGGGCCTGCTACTTTTTTTCACAAGTCATTTTTAGCGGCTAAGAGCGCGGGTATGAGCCCGATCCCTTGTAGTGGCTCCAGCAAGTCACCGTATGGTGCACCTGTACTGTTTGTCACAAAGAAAGACGGGACAGCCAGGTTATGCACCGATTACAGAGCTCTGAATAAAATTACAATTAAGAATCGATACCCAGTCCCAGTAATGGAGGAACTCTTAGATCAACTGGCGGGAGCAAAGTTCTTCAGTCGGATCGACCTCCGATCTGGATACCATCAAATCCGCATCGCCGAAGAAGATATTGAAAAAACGGCGTTTCGCACGAGGTATGGCAGCTCTACGAGTGGTTGGTATTGCCATTTGGGCTAACCAACGCCCTAGCTACCTTTTGCACGATGATGAATGATATCTTCAAAGAGTATCTAGATGAATTCCTGATCATTTATATAGATGACCTGCTCATATACAGTAAGACTTTGAGTGAGCATAAAGAACACTTAAGCAAAGTTTTTCAAACATTAAGGCTCCACAAACTGTATGCCAAACCAGAGAAATGTGAATTTGCAGTCACCGAAGTCGAGTTTCTGGGCTTTGTTGTCAACCAAAACGGGGTGCAGGTAGACCCCAAGAAGATCGAAGCCGTGTTGAAATGGAATGCACCCCGAACTGTGCGGGAAGTCCACGAGTTCGTAGGCTTCACACAATTCTGTCGAAAGTTTATCAAGGATTTTAGCAAAATTGCTACTCCACTCACTGATATAACTAAAGGCATCAAGCCTTTTAAGTGGACGAATACCGAAAAGTATGCCTTCGAACAAATGAAAATCGCCATGTGCAGTACCCCGGTGCTTAAGCTGCCAGAATTCAACAAAGAGTTTGAAATCCACACAGATGCATCAGATGGGGCCCTTGGAGGAGTATTATTACAAGACGGGCACCCGGTGGCATATGAGTCTCGTAAGTTCAGTGATGTAGAACGCAGATGGACCACACATGAAAAGGAAATGCAAGCAGTGGTTCATTGCCTTAGAAAATGGCGTCATTATGTGCAAGACAAACATACCAAAGTCCTTACAGATAATATTTCCCTCAAGTATTTTCAGACACAACCCAAGTTGTCACCAAAGCAAGGCCGATGGCAGGATTTCATAGCAGAGTTTGACATTGACATTATTCACAAACCAGGAAAGCAGAACTTGATGCCAGATGCTTTGAGTCGTATGCCGCAGGTAAATGCAGTAAGTGTGGCTAATGGGTCACTATTGGACAAAATCAGGGATGCTCAGAAATTAGATGCAGCAATCACACGCATGGTTACAGATTTACACAATGGCACTGCAGCCGTGGGTTTATTTGAAATCAAAGATGGAATATTCTATGCCCATCAAAAGGTGTATGTACCCGATGACCCGGACCTCAAAGCCATGCTCCTTTGGGAAACCCATGACTGTAAACTGGCCGGGCATGGTGGGCAAAAGCGCTCGCTTGAGCAGCTTCGCCGTCATTTTTTCTGGCCCCGCATGACGGATGATGTCACCGAATATGTTCGTACATGCCCAACATGTCAACTCGTGAAGGCACAACGAGTCAAACCAGCAGGTTTGTTGAAACCATGCCCGTTCCGTCAAGGCCATGGGACATTGTGAGTATGGATTTTATTGTGGATCTCCCGGAGTCCCATGGGTACAATACCATATTTGTGGTAGTGGATTATTTTTCTAAGCAAGCCCACTTTATTCCATCAAAACCACCTCTCACGGCCTATCAAACTGCAAAGTTATATTTTAATCAGGTGTTTAAATACCATGGGCTGCCAACAGCTATAGTGTCAGACAGAGACAGTAGATTCATGAGCAACATGTGGAGAGAACTGTTTAAGTTAATGGATACACAATTACGCATGTCTTCAGCCTATCACCCACAAACAGATGGCCAAACAGAGCGCATCAATCAAGGTATAGAGGACTACATTCGCAATTATGTGCGTGCAGATCAGAAAGATTGGGCAAATTATCTAGACATTTTAGAATTCCATTATAACAACTCTATGCACAGTGCTACCGGGTACACGCCATTTGAATTGGCCACTGGGAAGGAAGTCATTACACCTCTCGCCATTGCCACCGGCGACGTGCATGCAGAAGATGCAGACGCAGAGGACTTTTTGCAGCAGTGGCAGAAAAGAATGCGTATTGCACAGCAGAATCTAGAACAGAGCAAAATCAGATATGTGAAACATGCAAACAAGAAAAGGCGCGATGATGAATTTCATGAGGGAGATTTGGTCTTAGTTAGTGCACAGAACATTGCACTCCCCGCCAATCTCACACCCAAATTCAATCACCGTTTCTATGGCCCATACAAAGTGCTGAAATCTTACAATGGAGTCACCTACAAAATAGATTTGCCTTCTACCGTACACATACATAATGCATTTCATATAAGCCTTCTCAAAAGGTTTGTCCCCCCCGACACCCGCTTTGGGCGTCATGTACCTATGCTTGCAGATGGTAACACACCCGCCGTGACACCTTTCGAACCGGAACTCATACTGAAAAAACGGTTCCGGCGGGGGATACCAGAATACTATGTGAAATGGAAACATCGCCCCATGACAGATTGCACATGGGTGCCGCATAGCAAAATGCTCGAAATGGCACGTCCGTTGCTTTTGCAGTTTTACAACATGGTGCCCGTGGTGGAGGATGATGTACCACCCGAATAATGGCTTGAAAGGGACTTCAAGCTCTTCAAAAGGGGGGTGTATTTGAGGCGTGGGACTCTTGGGATTTCTATCCGGCCTCACATGGTGCTCTCGAGGTATGCTTGGGTGTCCCGAATTCTTTGCATTGTGAGGCGTGGGACTCTTGGGATTTCTATCCGGCCTCACATGGTGCTCTCGAGGTATGCTTGGGTGTCCCGAATTCTTTGCATCTATATGGGAGTACCTTGAGGTGGAGTAATGTGGCCTAGCCCGACCTCTCCTACCTACGATTAGATACAAGACGGCTTGTGGGCAAGGGATCCCGTGCCTCGGACACCCGCAAGTTATTTTCTCTCATCACTCTTGTGATCCCATTGTAATCTCGTCGCTTGTCGGCATTTGACCAAAAACGTGCAACCGGCAATGGAAAACGGTATCACTCAAAAACGGGCTTCCAACCCCAAAACTTATATTGATCAAATGCCGACAAGCGACGAGATTACAATGGGATCACAAGAGTGATGAGAGAAAATAACTTGTGGGTGTCCGAGGCACGGGATCCCTTGCCCACAAGCCGTCTTGTATCTAATCGTAGGTAGGAGAGGTCGGAACACTATTTACATGTATATACCTTCCTAGTTTCAAAGAGGAAACAAAATATTCTCTTAGCATGCCATATATCCATCTCTCTAAAATTCTAGTATTAGCAACCATAAACAAAGTTTCTTACTTTTCAAGCACATTTTTCTATTTTTTAAGGCTAATATAGTCTAATTAAAAGTACTCGAATAATTTAACTTATGTATATTCTCTTAAGCCCACGATATTATCTCTCTAAAATATCACTCTATAGTCACACAATGGTCTAATAAATCAAATATTTAACTAATATCTCAAGGCTACATGTGCAAATTAGGTACATGATATTCCATTGAGAATGAAGTAAAACATGTGCTAAAACATTTATTATTCACCCCTTTATTCAAACTAGTCGTGGTAGGGTTCTTCCTTATTCCCTTACTCTTCCCTCAGCATCTTCCTCTTCTAACCCTATGGCAGCTCCAGGGCCAGAGCCATTGGCTATACTGTCCTTAACCATTGGCTACAGTTCTTGGCCACCTTTTGGCCTAAGAACTACTTTGACCTCATTACTCAAGAGCTCAACCAACTCTCCATGAAGGCGGGGGAGGTAGTGGCCCAACTTGTCACAAGAGCTAAAGTTTTGGTTGCTTGGCTACCCCAAGATCCTAGAAACTACATGCTGCAATAGTGGGTGCTTCGAGCACTCCCCACTCAAATAATAGAGATGAACATGAGAGAGACCTTTCCACCCCAAGCCACCCTATAAGACTTCTAAGACAAAGCTACACAACTAGAGAATGCTCGCCTCATGGTGGCGAAGCATAGTACTTATTGGTCCCCACTTATCCCTGGCATGTCTTCGACTCCTCCAACTGTTCCTCTCGCCCCGATGATAGCTTCTACATCCACTTCCATGGATGAGCTAGCCAAGCTCAAGAAGGAGCTTGAAGATTTCAAAAGGTCACAACAAGAGGATGCGGCCATGGCAGCGCTTAGGAAGGAGATCGAGCACCTCAAGGTTAGAGATACCAAGATGAGTCCATGGTGCCCGATATGTAGCTTGGAAGGCCATCTTCCAAATGATTGTCCCACCAAGAAATATTTCTCATTTTTCTCAAAGGTGGGCCATGAGGACAAGGAGTGTTACTACCTTAAGGGACTTCGCCTTATGCAACAACAAGGAGTGATACTACCTTAAGGGACTTCGCCTTATGCAACAAGGAGTGTTACTACCTTAAGGGACTTCGCCTTATGCCACCCCGCTTAATCCCTTTGCCCAAAGACTACATGGTGACCCCAACTAGTAGTGCTTCAACTTTTGCCCAGGCCCCTAACCACCAACCAAACCTAACACCCTTATTGAACCCTTAATGAGTTGGAGTAGCTAGCCCCCAATCCCAAGCGTATATTAACTGTGTCACCACCACTGGTTCCTCCTACTTAGTTGCCCCACATACTCTTCCCTCCCCCCCATGGCTACTTTTGTACAAACCCCTCCACCGCCCAAGGCCACATCATCTCAGCGGGGAGCTCAAGTAGCCACGATAGCATACACCAATACCCCTTATCCTAGAGTAACCCTAACATATAACCCCCTGCCTATGCAAATCAGGCACTCTCCCAACCTATTAGCTATACCTCCCACCCGTGCCGGTCCCACAAACACCCCAAGTCTATCAAAACCTACCCCCGGTGGTCTATGCGACAACTCCTACAGTACCTCCGGCCGTTAACAATACGTATGGGGCCAGGCCTAACCAAAGGTTCGCCAATCACCGTCCTCCCAAAACAACCCCACCTGACCTCTTATATGCTACCGTTGTGGGGGAAGTGGCCACATGCAAACTGAATGCACTATACCGTTGTGGGGGAAGTGGCCACATGCAAACTGAATGCACTATACTAGAGGGCTCGCTCCCATGCCTCCATTGCCTGGAAAGCTGAGACCACTACACCCCAGGTTGTCCTAGAACCCCACTGGTTAACATGGTGGAAGCAGTGGTGCCATCTCCCAAGGTTGACACTCCAATAGTGGTAGTGGTGCCACCTCCCATTTTTGGCACTCCAATAGTGGCAATATCACCCGGTCCCAAGGAGCCTCAAAGACACCAAATCCTCCTCTTGATGGTGTAGTTTACCCATCCATTATGGAAGAAGCTTATAAGCAGGCTATGTAGGAATTGACTCAAACACCACCATGGAGACGGAAGCGACACCTACCTTGGTCATTCCCCCACCAACCACCACAACTTCAAAGGCGTATGAGGAGTCTAGCAAACCCAAGGTTAGTAATTTAAGTTGGGAGGAAGTGTTGGCAGGGGAAAAGGTGAAAATTACCCTTCCTCAATTATGTGGTTTGAGCCAGGAAATAGGATAGCAACTGCTACGCTTGGTCTAGCATTGGATGGATTCGAAGGCAACTAGGGGTGAAGCCACATCTAGTAGTAGTCGGTGACGGCCTAGGCAGCAAGCAAGGGTATGCCTCACTGCCCTAGGAGTGGTCGATCACCGAAGCCGGAGGGTGACCGTCTTCGTTGGAGGAACTCAAATCGCAAGGGCCATTGTGGATGGCGGTTCTAGTGTTAACATTATGCCTAAATCTATTAGGCGAGTCTTGGGTCTCCGAATTACTGAGCCAGCTTCCTTTGCCATCTAAATGGTGAGGCAACAAGAAGTGATGCCCTGAGGACTAGTCAGGCAGCAAGTTCCGATAACTTTTGAGGGATTAGTATTTGAAATGAATTTTGTGGTGTTAGACCTCCCACCAGCTAGAGGAGCCTACAGCTTGCTCCAACAAGGGTTTTCTTCATGTGGTTGATGGTCTGCCTTAGCTTTTCAATGCATACTGCACCCTCTCAATTTGCATCCTCGAGCTCCTTAACATTGGCGTGAGACTCAAGTAGGGCTTAGTGCAAACTACCTAACGTACCTTGAAGAGCATGCAATTGCGAGGACAAGTAGAATACTCTGTCAACATCACTTGTTGATAATCTCTTGCAATCCCCGAGCATCCCATTGTTACCATCTCCCACATACTGAATAAATGAGGGAAGTCTCTGAAAGTTGGTGGGTATCACGCAGAAGGGTCTGCTGGTGGGTATAGATTTCCATCAACCCACAGATCCACATTTGTGTGACCAGCTTGTCTTTGTGTAATCTTCTCTTGTTCTATGATATGACCCTTGCCCAAAGATGCATACCCTTCTAACACTTGAACATGCAAATCCACCTTGCGTCTTTGCGATGGCACATTCACATTAGTGATTTCATGCAAGGCCATGATTCTACTTAGGTGACAAGTCACACAACCGGACGAGGTCCAAGTGAAGAAAAGAATTCATATGTTAAGTAATGTTTGATTAACAGCTCTATGTTGATGTTAAGCCCTGAAAGAATAGTAGAGAGAGTGACAAGGGCATGAAAGCATGGTAGAGAGGGAGAGATGAAAAGTGAGTATGCAAGCCATAATCTCACAAGAGAAAGAGAGAGAGAGAGAGAGAGAGAGAGAGAGAGAGAGAGGGAGGGAGGGTGGGATTTGATAGTAGAGAGAGGGATTGTGTGTATGTAGGCCATTAGCTCACAGAGGAGAGAGAGAGAGAGAGAGAGAGAGAGAGAGAGAGAGGAGGCTGATTTGGAGGAAAAAAGGTAGGGAGAGACGAAAAGTGAGTATGCAAGCCATAAGCTCACAATAGATAGAGAGGGAGAGAGGGAGGGAGGGAGGGATTTGATAGTAGAGAGAGGGATTGTGTGTATGTAGGCCATTAGCTCACAGAGGAGAGAGAGAGAGAGAGAGAGAGGAGGCTGATTTGGAGAAAAAAAGGTAGGGTAGAGATGGTTTTAGGTGAAAATTGAGTTTAAAAAATAAATTTTATATAGGGTTTAGGTTACGTTTTAAAGCATGAGAATTCAAAAAAGATGAAAAAAAATCACTATTTTTGGCCCCCACCTAGTTGCGAGAATGATGATGTGGAAAGTGATAGGATAATTTGGAGGCATTTAATGAGGGTGATTTGGTAGGGCAAGTAGAGGCAATAAATGAGAGAGAAAAAGATGTCACATTTAAGGGGATAGAGGAGGTTTTGGAGGGGAATGGAGATTGAAAATTGAATTTTTGATATATATAAGGGTCAGGGATAATTATCGAAGCCAAAAACCTAGCAAAATAAAAACAAAATCACTATTTTGTCTCCCTCCCCCCTAGTTACGAGCTTGGTGATGTGGAAAGTGCTTGCTACAAGAGAGAGAAAATGACTACTTTAGACCCTAAAACTACATGCTAGAAAGAGCAAACTATGCTTAAAGTAGGACTCTTTATTGCCCTTGTCTCCTCTTTAGCCTTAATCCCTAAAAATTAGGAATTCTTACAAGGCCCAAAAGTTGTCCAAAGGCTACCTACTGCTGACTGACCAAAAAATAGCAAAAACAGTTAACATAGGAACGAAACATACCAGCACCAAAGGCGCATGCAACTTTCACAGGTTGCAAAAGTAAACACACACACACACACACACACACATACATATATACACACACACACACACACATATATATATATATACACACACACACACACACACATACATATATATATACACATACATACATACATAATATATATATATATATATATATAGATAGATATGTATGTAAGTATGTATGTATGTGTATATACATACATATGTATATGTATGTATATACACATACATATATACATACATACATACATATATGTATGTATGTATGTATGTGTATATGTATATATACACACGTACATACATGTATAGTAAGATGTACAACATATATACGTAGATGTGATATGTGCATGTATGCAATAATGTTTATATAAACACGTGATTTCAAAAAACAACATGAAAAATAAAACTTTTTCAATTGAAACTTTGTACAAAGGCAAAATTTTAATTGTTTGTATGCTTATTTTTCACAAAGTAAGGACACAGATTTTCATAAATATCTTTATAGTATGAGTAATGTATATGTTAAAAAACATAATACTCTCTCTCACTTATATGCTCATGTTGGAGCACGTAATCATATGGAGATTTTTATAACTATCTTTATAAAATGAAAAATTTTATATTAAAAAACATTTCTCTCTCTATATCTCGACGACAAGGACGATTGCATGTTAAGTTACGGAGTGTAATTGAGAAAGTTCTATGCGTATATAATATACACACTCATCCCTTACCCCCCTCTCTCCTCTCTCTCTCTTTACATATTTCCACACATGTTGCTGCTGCTCTCTCTCTCTCTCTCTCTCTCTCTCTCTCTCTCTCTCCCCACACACACACACATACACAGTCTCCCACCGTCATTACGTTGCTAGCCTGGCCATTACCTTTTTGACCATCACGCCCAACGGTGGTCGTCGACATCCCAAAGGTTTTTCGTTAAGCCAAATTCGCTTAAATGTACATATAGGTATGCATATGAGTAAGCAAAGAAGAAGATTGGTTATATTAATGCAAGTTGTCGGCTTGTCCTGTTGGTTCTCGCAAACGTATGTGCCAACTCTTTTAAAACATTATAACTCATAATTGTAAAAGACAAACTTGAATCTTAAACCATAGAAATGTTTTATTTTTGATGGCCAAAACTCCCATGGAATAAAAAAGTTGGGATCCCAGTATCAAGATCCAAGAACTATAAAGTTTGAGAATGCACATTCAAAATCCAAGAAATTAAGGCCAAATCATGGAAGAAAATATTAACCTTAAATAATTAATCAAGCTATGTATTCATCTACTGAAGAGCATATATAGACACAACAAAGCTTCAACAACTTATATATATATATATATAGCATAATCGTACCAACAACTACCATTGTTTCTTGAATCTTCCAGAATCTGCTGGTCACCCACTCTCTATGCATGCTCTTTATGTGAAGGAAGGTGAGAGAAATCGAGTAGGCCTAAGCCGACTTGCAATGTGTCCTGAGAGAGAGAGAGAGAGAGAGAGAGAGAGAGAGAGAGAGAGAGAGAGAGCCTTGGGGGGTGCATGAAAGAAACCCTTTGTATCATGTGCATTAAAGGGGTATTTAAAAAATCCCTTACCTATGATTTTTTCATGAATAAAATGACCCCTTTGTCTTTATGGACTTACATTTTTTTTTTCAAAATCGATTAAAAAATCCCCTCTTGTAAATTTACCTTAGAATTTTGAATTAAAAAACCCCTTCATTTGAGCCAGGAAATAGGATAGCAACTGCTAGGCTTGGTCTAGCATTGGATGGATTCGAAGGAGGCAACTAGGGGTGAAGCCACATCTAGTAGTAGTGGGTGATGGCCTAGGAAGCAAGCAAGGGTATGCCTCACTACCTTAGGAGTGGTCGATCACCGAAGCTCGAGGGTGACCGTCTCCGTTGAAGGAACTCAAATTGCAGGGGCCATTGTGGATGGCGGTTCTAGTGTTAACATTATGCCTAAATCTAGCGAGTCAAAAATTTATCCAATAATTATCGTTTGATGATTCCAAGATTTAGTTTACATCATGGGCTTTCCATCAAGCCAAGTTTCATGATCAAACTGTGTCCCTTCTAAAAGTTATGTACAAATTACTACTATTTTGAAAACAGCAAAAATCATGCGTTTTATCAGCATGCGTCTAAGAAAATTAAAATATTGCCTTGCAAAAGCTAAGAAAAGTGCAATTTAAAAAATCTCAAAATTTTTTTAGGTCTTGAGGAACATCTGTGGATGTTAAGCATTTTAAAACTCTTAATAGATTGCCCACAAAAATTCAAGAAAAATGCTAACTTTCAGGACACTTTAGTGTCCAATTACAGAACTAGTGTTAAATAATATAAATCTTGAAGCTAGGCTTAATAGCTTGGAATAGATATATTATTAGCTCTTAGCTATTATAGCTTGAAGTTTTAGCTATTTTAGATTGCTTTGGACAAGAGAAAAACATGCATGGCAACACCAAGAGGAAATTAAAAAAAATAAAGAAGAGGAAAAGCTTGGAGGCGGCTCATGCAACGGTAATATAAATGTCTCTATTATAAAAAATTGAAACTTAGAAATTTGACTAAAGCTTAATCTAAAGCTTTTAAACAAATCATCTCCACAATCCATCCCACAAGTGCATAGGAGAGAGCATGAAGCTCTTCTCTCTCTTTTTTAAAAATAAATAAAATAAAGCTAAGATTTAACTAAAGCTTAATATATTAAAGCTTCTCCATGGCTGCAACAAAACAATACGGAACGCTAGAGGGGAAGATTTAAAAAATAATAAAAAAGTGACTAGCTTCATGAATTCACAGCTGCCAGAAAAAATTCATAGCCTTAATTTTTGTCTCTTAATTATGCTTAAATACAAAAAATTATTTACTGTACAAAGCTAATTAAGGATTTCCCTTTTTTTTCTTGAGAACCCACCATGTCCATCCATTATAAAAATATGCTTCTTTTAGGGGTTTAGAAATTTACAAAGGAGCTAAAACCTCCTTCAATTGCGGATTCCATCTATATGGTTGGATGTTAGAGAGGAAGAAGAAATCAAAAGGTGGTTTTGTGAAGAGAAGGGTGGTTTTCCACCTTTCTTTACCCTTTGGGTAAAAGCTTTATTTCTTCTTATCCAAGGGTTCCTCCACCTTGTTCTATGTCTTGGAAGTTGATATATACCCTTATGCAAAATCTTGCAGCCTTTGTCCTGTCCCATGAAAATTGTTTACAAACTTTCCAAATTCAATTTAAGTTTACAAGAGTTTAACCATACTTGTGAATTTTTGAATTAACTCAAATTTTTTAAAATTTAAAACCTTGAAGAGGTGTCCTTTGTACTTGCCAAAGCTCTGATACCACACTGAAACAGGAATCTTTTTCCAAGTACAATCTTAAACCAAATTCTTACAATAATAAATAAATTGAATAGAGAGAAATTAAATCAAACATAAGAAGATGAACATAAAACACTTAAAAAATATGCTTCACCACACAAGAGACAAGTATTGGGTGCAATCTCCCTCCTGATGTGTGTGGCTCCTTCTCCCACACACGATATTTATGTCATTCATATTTTTAGCTCTTGGAGCCAATAATAGCATCTTTTCCACTTTTGGACTTTTGATTTACATATAAATAACCTTGTCAAGGTTTCTAAGGTTTATACGTGCTCTCCGCCGAATGTGCTAGAGTGAATGTGATACAAGAGAGTGTCTCCTGCCAGAACGTGCTACAATGAATGTCCTACAAGAGAGAGTTTGTCCTGCTGCCGAGAGAGTGCTCCCCTTATCTTCTCCTTGGGTGTCCTCCTCCTCGAAGTCCCCGCCCTCATCATGTAGTGTAGAGGGAAGATCTTCTTTCAAGAAAAGGGAGATGGTACTCAAGAGGATCCCGCCCTGCTTTGGGAAAGGGAGAGGGGTGTTTTCTCTATGAGTGGCATCCGAGTTGGCCATGCACATCAAAGATGTCAGAGGGCGCCAGTGGTGATGGCAACCGGAGATGTTGAAGGGCACAGCCGATGAGGCGATCAGAGCCATATCAGAGGGTACCACCCAGTAGTGGGAGGGCATCGGTGGGAGGGCATCGATGGTGATAGAGGTCAGAGATGTCAAAGGGCACCGTTGGTCGGAGAGCATCGGTGATGACGACGGTCACAGACGTCTTGAAGGGCAGCGGCGGTCAGAAGAGGCATCGACAGTGTGACGGGGCAGTTAGAGATGTCAAAGGGCATTGGTGGGGTTGGAGCAGTCACAGATGTCAAAGGTGATGGTGGGAAGCTCGTGGTTGAGTGTGGAGGACCTGGCTTCCCATCCACAATCGCACTTGTCACATCTTTGTAAAAATTCTCCTTCCAAGTGCTTACTTGATTGATACAAAAATATCTATGAATGTAGACTCTTACATTTGTAGATTGATGTATCAATATCTCGTTCTCTACCTTTTGGCATAGATTATATTTACATTCATCTGGATGCTATTTGCAATACCTCTTTGTAGATAACATTGGCTATGTAGACTTTTTGCACTTTTAATGCTACTTCTATGGTCCACAATAACTTTTACACACTTTCACTACATCTCACGATCTAACACATGACATAGTACCATATAATTGTCCATGTGTGAATAATTGTATGGCCAAATAAAGTCCCAACACAATCAATGTTCGTCCTTAGGACTTATTTATTGACATACCAAAAGCTAGCCTCTTACATGATATTTTTTTCTCATGTTAAAAAAGGCAATTGAAACATAGATGGTATGAATGTTATCCTAGGAATAAAGACCATGTATTCAATATTTTTACCTATAATAATTTATGCTTTTATCACCTTCTTTAAGTGAAATTACTTGCATATCTGTCTGGTACAATTACAAAGTCCTTACATAGGGTCCAAATTCTGAAGCAGCATGATAGGAGGTTTATCTTTAGAAGCAATTTATGCTTTTATCACCTTCTTTGAGTGAAATTACTTGCACATCTGTCTGGTACAATTACAAAGTCCTTACACAGGGTCCAAATTATGAAGCAGCATGATAGGAGGTTTATCTTTAGAAGCAAGCAGTGTGAGGAGGGTAACCACCACCTAAGTTCAACCTATTCAAGTACTTAATGGCATACAATATGCTTTAATGTGTAGAAGAAACAACCAAACCTGCACTGAGGTTTATCTTTAGAAGCAAGCAGTGTGAGGAGGGTAACCACCACCTAAGTTCAACCTATTCAAGTACTTAATGGCATACAATATGCTTTAATGTGTAGAAGAAACAACCAAACCTGCGCTGAGGTATTCTCTTTCAAGACCAAGTAATGCACACAAGGCTAGTTTATTGATCTCATTGACCTCTTGATTTCAAGGTGCAAGAATAACACTGTCTTTGAAGAAGCATACATAATCCTCCACTCTTTGAAGATCTTTGTACACCCATTCTACCAAATTCAGCAGAGAGTTCCCATGGATCAACATTTGTGGTGGAATTACCACTTTACCTTGATTATTTGGATGGTCTATAGAGCTATCTCCAATTTGTATAGTCCATTTGATAAATTCTTGTCTCGTTCTTATCATATACCATTATAACCACTCTGAATGACCCACATTTTAAAACATTTACATATCCAAATATATGACCTACACAACGTTACATAAACAATATCCTCACGTGATCTCTTTGCCACCACAATAGGTAATATTTGCCTAAAGTCACCACCAAAGAGCAAACGTTTCCCTGCAAACACTCTATCACTTTGCATTATGTCTTTTAATGTCCTGTGTCCAATGCTTCATATGCATACCGATGCATCACTTGAGCCTCATCCCAAATGATCAATCTCGCAAGCTTCATCACCTCGGCCAATGGGCTATTCACTTTAATACTACATGTGCTCTCTCCTCTCTCTCTCTATCTTGGTTACAAAAAGATTAAAAAATTGCATCTCTCTCTCTCTCTATCTTGGTTACAGAAAGATTAAAAAATTGCATCTCTCTCTCTCTCTCTCTCTCTCACACACACACACATGCTAATTAGAATTAGTAGATCTTCTCTCTCACACACACACATGCTAATTAGAATTAGTAGATCTTCTCTCACACACACATACACACACATAAACAAACAAGCATGTCAGCTCTCTCTCTCTGGCTATTACACACACAATCTCTCTCTCTCTCTCTAGCTATTACACACACACACACACTCACACACTTTCTCTCCCTCTCACTCTTTGTTTTCGTGTAGCTCTCTCTTGCTATACTACGCAAATGTAAGCACACATATTCTCTCTCTCTCTCTCTCATGTAACACACACAGTCTCTTACTTTTAGTGTGTGTGGTGTGAAACGTAGCAGCGACAGTGTGAGAGAGAAATAGAAAGAAGGAGAGACCATAAGTTTTTTTTTTTGTTTTGGTTTGTGTGTGATTGTATAGAGGCAAGGCACATGGTTGATAGTCAGTGAGTTGGTGGTTTGGGATATCATTCTCTCTTATAGCTTTGAGGGTAGCTTCATATGTAGACCTTTCTCTCTCTATCTCTTATAGCGTTGAGGGTAGCTTCATATGTAGACCTTTCTCTCTCTATCTATTTGTGTGTTTTCGATTAATATATGTGCACCCACATCCAAAGAGTTTATTTTTAGTAAGAAATGCAGGAGAGAGAGAGAGAGAGAGAGAGAGAGAGAGAGAGAGATTATAACCTCCTCACACATTCTTTCTCTCTTGTTTTCACAGAAATAAAATGTTGAGGTTAATCATTTATTGGTATGGTACTTTGTGTGTGCCCAGATAAAGAGAGTTATTTATGGTGATATGTAAGGTTGGCTAAGAGAGAGAGAGAGAGAGAGAGAGAGAGAATAGAATGCACATAAACATACTTTTATCTCTCTTTCTCCCTCATTGAATGTTTGATAATTGATAATTGGTATGGTATATGTGAATATAGAATAGAATGCACATAAACATACTTTTATCTCTCTCCCTCATTGAATGTTTGATAATTGATAATTTTTATGATATATGTGAATGTAGAATAGAATGCACATAAACATACTTTTATCTCTCTCTCTCTCATTGAATGTTTGATAATTGATCATTGGTATGGTATATGTGAATGTAGAAATGCTTTTTTGCGTGTTCGATAATTGTGTGGCCACATTGCTTTGGTTTATTATAGCGAAATGCGAGAGAGAGAGAGAGAGAGAGAGAGAGAGAGAGAGAGATCTTAAAGAAATAGTGAGATTGCTCTCTCTCTCTCTCTCTCTCTCTCTCTCTCTCTCTCTCTCTGTGACATTGAAATAAATTATGCAAGGTGAGAACTATCAATAAATGTTTTAGCACATGTTCTACTTCATTCTCAATGGAATATCATGTACCTAATTTGCACATGTAGCCTTGAGGTATTAGTGAAATATTTGATTTATTAGACCATTGTGTGACTATAGAGTGATGTTTTGGAGAGATAATATCGTGGGCTTAAGAGAATATACATAAGTTAAATTATTCGAGTACTTTTACTTAGACTATATTAGCCTTAAAAAATAGAAAAATGTGCTTAAAAAGTAAGAAACTTTGTTTATGGTTGCTAATAGTAAAGTCTTTTATTGAAAAAAAAAAAAGAAAATAAAAGAAAAGAAAAACCAGCAATGATAATTTCACACGTGAG
This sequence comes from Cibotium barometz, assembly GCF_041138505.1. NCBI lineage: Eukaryota > Viridiplantae > Streptophyta > Polypodiopsida > Cyatheales > Cibotiaceae > Cibotium > Cibotium barometz. The sequence continues at coordinate 50,754,195 of NC_141046.1, read as the reverse complement.
CATACAAGTGCAAGGCTGATTAAAGTTTTAATGAGTACTAAAATAGGTGAGTAAAGACTAGTCAAAGTGAGACTTAAGTAGTAGATATTGCTATGCAAAGGCAAGTGTGCTTTGTACACCGCCGGTTATGATCTCAGTCTCAATGTCCTATAAGTATTTAAGTTATTCCTAAGTGGCAAACCTACTCCTAAATATGAGCAAAGGTGATTGGAACCCTCTTTTTTTTTTTTTTTTTTTTGATGTGTGTGTAGAAGGTGATAAAGATTAAGGTTCCATCCCAAAGAGACCCAAGCAATGGCCAAGAGACCTCCGCCAAGAGAATCTAAAGACCGCTAAGTATCTCAAGGGCGACAGACCCTTTTTCTTTCTTTTATGACCTAAGGAGTACCCCATGAATATGAGGGCATCAGTCTCGAGGGCCCATAGTGTACCCCAGAGTCCTACCAACATCTATCAAGGTGATAGATTCCTCAAAGGTCTTTTTCTGAAGCTTTTAGACATCAGTGTTCACCCCATGGAAACCAAGGCATCGGCCCCAAGGTGCTAAGACAACCCCAGGTCCTACCAAGCATTCCACATGGCTGTAGACACATCATGTCTCAAGTTACTTTGTATATATATATATATATATTTTTATGGTATATTTTCAAAAAAAAATTTATTAATCCTAGCACCTAGCTCATATCTAAGAGGTAGCTACCACTAGGGATAACTAATATACCTTGAAAGCATAAGAACTTGGCATATTCCATTGGTATATATTCAACACTGTCTTTAGATAGAAATATCTTTTACGAAGTCTTCTAAGAATCTAGAATTCACTCACCATATTTTAACAATTAATCAAAAACTTAAACCAGCCAACATGTGTGAACATGCAAACCATATATTCGAAAGATAAAAGCACATAAAGAAATAAAGATTAAGATTTGAATACACCTGTTGTAGTGCCCTGTTGATGTTGTTCGTTTGCATTGATGAATTGCTGATTTTATGCAGATTGCTCCTCCTTGATCTTTGTAGGCGTAGCATGTCTCCCCCCTTCCTAATTTGTGTGCATGATAGGTGGACTATTGGGGTGTGTTTGATGCTCTTTTTTTTAGCGGAGAACTTTGTAAAATTTTTATTAACAAACAAGAAAAGAAAAGAAAAGAATAAAATTTGCTATTGGTGCCAATCACCGAATATAGCCGAGGGGAAAAAACCCAATGGGAGAAAAGTGCCCTGGCTTGTCGATCTTATTGTGGAGTCACTGAGCTTACCCTTGCGCTGGTGGTGGATCCGTGTCCTCGTCTACTGGAAAAATGGTATCAATTTCCTCAGGATGCAGAGACAACCCCTCACAAAAACCAGCCTCTGGAGAAGGTGGTATGGCATTGGTTCTATGGGAAGGTTAAGGAGACAATTTCGATTTTGGAACTGTGCAATATAGGTACTCATATTGATCCAATATTGACATGTTGAGGCTTGGGGAAGGAGGGCTTCCAAGATCGGTGGTTGCAAGTCATTTAAGCTTGTATCCCTCCATTGTTGTGCTTGAACCTCCTCAGGTAATCTACGTTGATTTGGTACTCTCTCTGGTATTCTCACATTAAGAAGATTATGGCGTTGGGGTGTAATTCCCACAATTTCATTAAGCCCGTGCCATATCGTCTAAAGTAAGAGCGGCATATCCAACAAATATGTGAAGCTTCTCCTAATACGAGCCGTGCACACTCTTAACAATGTGGAAATGGGTGATGCTGTTGATAGAATAACGTGACAAAGTGATGCCCACAGCAATTTTCACCTAAGGGAGCATAGAAGTACCTAGAATGTGTTTGAAACGGAAGAGCACTATAACCCCCGCGATGATCAGGTCGAGTACTATCAGGGTCAATGCATGGTGGACATGTATCTCGCCAAATATCCATCAGGAGTTATCTGGACGTAGAACAATGAAATTTAGAACACTCATATCCATCATGACAATTCCAATCAAAAACAAGATTATCTCAAAAAGAACACATCTTCTAAAGGCATAAGGAACTACATTATTCAAACATTGATCTACCAAAGAGCTTCAATTGTAGTGTTAATGCCTTATCTTTAGTTTTTGGTATGTCCTTCTTAGGTGGGGATTTTAGCACTTGTCTTGGAATTTGAGCAAGATAAGAGGATTTAGGCATTGAAATGCTAGAATCTATGCTCAAATGAGACTCATTTGGACTTGTCTTAGGTACACAAGTTGATGGTGGAATGGTGTAACAAGGAGAAATTGGGACAACCGGTGTTTCAATACATGTTTTAGGAAGATCAACACAAGTAGATTTGTAGGTGCTATCACAGCCACCTATCCTATCTTGAAGAGTTTGTGTTGATTTCTTTTGCACCCACTGATATGGAAAATCAAGGGTGGCTTTTGGAATCTTTTTGAAACACTCTTTTACCCCTAGCAAAGCATGGCATTTTTGGGACCCATCGAGTAACAATCCGAGGTTTAGGCTTGGAAATGATGTGCTTCTTAAGAGGCTTAGCAACTGGACTAGATGGTACAAGTTTGTACGCATCTTTGGGTAGCCACATTGATAATTCCTTCTTGCCCGGCCTTCTTTGAGCAGCAACTAGAGTAGTTGGAACATGCCAGCCATGGCCCTCACTTGAGTACTCATCAATTATCCACATCATTTGTTTTGGAGCTTCAAGAGCAGATTTTGAGAGTGGGTTGGGTAAGGTAGAAATATTACCCCTTTGACAAGATAAAGCTCGTGGAGTAGCAGATCCCAAGATGCAATCAGAATCAATTTGCAACTTGTATTGTCTATTCTTCCAATCTAATGAGCAATTGGTAGCACTTAACCACGATCTACCGAGAACCACGATCTACCGAGAACCACCTCTACTACTGCCTTGGACTTACGTGCCACATAAAAGGGCACTGACATTTGGTGATCCTGAATGGTCATCATAATGATACATTTTCCCTCTATAGGGTTATCTTCTCCTGAGAAGCTTCGTAAGTCAACAGGAATTTGCACAAGTGGTGGTTGACCCAAGGCTATCCATGTGTCAAACGAGAGAACATTATAATCTACACCAGAGTCAATTAAGGCAGAGACAAAGTAGGTAGTCTCATGAAGATGGAGGCACACTTGAATATTGAATGGATCGACATATGGTTCATCAGTAGCCAACTGTATGGCCAATATAGACGCTTTGCGATGCTCCTTGGCTTTTACAACTCTAGCTTTAGCCTCCTCTTGAGCCTGACGTTTAAGTAGGTCAAGTGCTTCTTTCCGTGTTTGTGCAGCATGCATCTGTTGAAGCATGGCTTCAGTTAATGGTTCATTGTATTTCTTGAGACGACTTCCATTAATGAAGTTAGGCATTTGCTCACCTTCAAGTGTCTCTAAACGCACTGCACCACTTGGAGTAAGCTCATTAATCACAAACGGTCCTAGGCCACGTTTCTTGAGCTTTCTCTTATGCTTCTTAAGTGTGTACAAGAGCACCAGGTCTCCTTTTTTGAATCGGCCAGTTGTTACATTTCTATCATACCATTGCTTCTGTCTCCTCTTCTCGGCATACATCCCCATTACCGCCAATAAGCGGGTCTCATCAAGCTTTTCCAATTCGTCAACCCGTTGTGAAAGCTCATGACCAGTCCAATCCAATTGTTTAGCTACTCGTAGAGTAGGTACAAGAAATTCAATGGGAAGAATTGCATCTAGCCCAAAAGCAAGTTCAAATGGGGTTGTGCCCACAGATGTTTTATAGGCTGTCCTACATGCCCAAAGAACTGAGTGCAACTTTTGCTCCCAATCAGTCCTATGTCCCTCAACAATCTTTGTGAGTGTTGTGTAGAGAATCTTGTTAGTACTCTCAGCTTGTCCATTGGTCTGGGGATGATAGGGTGCAGAACGCTTGTGAATTACCATAAATTCTTGAAGCAAAAATTCTATGACTTCATTTACAAAGTGCACACCTTGATCACTAACGGTCTCAATAGGTAGGCCATAGCGTGTAAACACGTACTCATACAAGAACTTGGCTGTGGTTATGGCATCATTTTTGACTGTTGCCTTTGCCTCAACCCATTTGGTCAAATAGTCAGTTGCGACTATAATATATTCCGCATGCGTGTGACGAGCTGGAGGTTTAATGGGACCGACAAAATCAATACCCCATTTTGCAAAAGCACGTGTGCTTAACATAGGCCGCAATGGCATATTGTCCTTTGTGATGGGAGGTTTGGTCCTTTGACAATCGTCACAACGTTTCACATATTCTTCGGCATCCATTTGTAAGGTTGGCCACCAAAGCCCAGACCACCTAATCAACTTAGCTGTGGTATTGCCAGAAAAGTGTCCACCCCCAACACCTGCATGTGCATGAGTTAAGATTTTCAGATAGTCAGCTTCACATACACACATGCGTAAGTTGCCATCCTTGCCCCTCTTGTAGAGTTGGCCCTCTATCAGCATATAGTTTGCCGCTTCAATTTTAATAGCATGCTTTCGATGTTTAGGAATTTTTTGATCCGTATGACCATGCTGAAGATAGTCCACAATATACTTACTCCAACTTGGTGTAGTTGAAATTTGGAATAATGTGACATTATGAATTGGCTTCTGAATTTTACATGAAGCACAGTTACAAACAAATGTTTCAGCATCTGCATGCATGGTAGGCCACCATTGCCCATCCTGAGAGATACGTCGCACACAAGTAGTAGCTGATGCATGGATTCCATCGATACCCGCATGTGCCCATTCCAAGATCTCCTCATATTAGTCGGGGTTAGGTATAAGCCTCAACACTCCATCATTACCCTGACGATATAATCTCCCTGAGATTAACGTGAATGGTCGCCATAGGTCCACCTTAGGACCTGCTAGTTGTATCTGCCCACTTGTCAAAATTTCTAAAATGGATTCAGACCATCTAGGAGCTGTCTCTACAAGGAAAAGTGTTGAATCTAACATATCATCATCCACACCCACAGGAGCTTCGCCAGAGGTGATTCGAGACAAATGATCTGCCCTTAGATGAGTTGTTCCTTTTCGAACTGAAACTTCAAAATCAAACTCAAGAAGGATGATAAACCACCTCACAATCCTTCCAGTTGCACAAGGTTTATTGACCAAATATAGCAATGCTTGATGGTCCACAAAAAATATGAATTTGTTTGCCAAAAGGTAATGGCAAAACTTTTTCACTGCATATATCATAGACAAACCTTCTCTTTCTATTGTGGTGTAATTCTTCTCAGCATTGTTCAACTGTCGACTAGCATATGAGATTGGGAAATCCTTATTATGTTCTCCTGATTGAGCCAAAATACATCCAATTGCAAAGTTTGAAGCATCAATATGGACATGAAAGATTTGGTTCCAATCTGGTGCCCGTAAGATGGGTGCAATCACTAATGCTTGCTTCAACTTTTCAAAGGATTCCTCACACTCATCAGTCCAATTAAACTTTACAAGAAGAGCATATAATGGTCTGGCTAGGATAGCGTACATGTAGATGAATCTACGGTAATAGCCACAATGTCCCATAAATGTTTGTACCCCTTTAGGGTTGATAGGCCGAGGTAATGAGACAATGACATCAATTTTATCCATATCTGTTGAAATCCCATTGCGAGAAACAATAAATTTTCCCTTGTCTTACCATGAATTTGCACTTGTCAGGATTCAAGCATATACGATAAAGTAGACAGTTTTGAAACACAAGCCTGAGGTGTTCTATATGATCATCATGCTCTTGTGAGTGAACACATAAATCATCCATGAAAATCTCAAGAAATTGCCTAAGGTACTCCTTGAATACATGACTCATTAACCGCTGAAAGGTTGCTGGTGCATTTGTTAGACCAAATGGCATAACACGATAGGCAAAGATGCCATCTTCAGTAGCAAAGGCTGTCTTGTGTTGATCCTTTGGATCAATTGACACTTGATTGTAACCGGAGAATCCATCCAAGAAACTATATGCCTTTTTTCCTGCAACTCGTTCCAGAACATGATCCGTGATTGGAAGTGGGTAATGATTACGCACAGTAGCTGCATTTACCTTCTTGAGGTTTACACATACTCGAAGTTTTCCATTTTTCTTGGGCACCACTACAATAGGGGAGACCCATTCAGTGTGTTCAATCTCATAGATAAATTTTGCCTCTAAGAGCTTATCTATTTCTTCCTTTATCTTCCGTGCAAAATTTTTATTGTAGGTATAAGGACGTTGCTTGGAGGGTATTGCATCCTCTCGCAATGGAATTGTATGCTGACATATGCTTGGATCAACTCCTTTGAGGTCTTTATAACTCCAAGCAAAAAAATCGCGATACTCCTTTATTGTTTGTATTAATAACTTCTCCTCATCTAAGGACAAGTCTGTGGCAATCCACACATAGCGAGGCTCTTCTCCTGGCTTAGCAATATCAATCTTTTTTGCATCTTCTGGACCATCGTATGAAACCCCTGGCATGCTTGGTTTTTGTCGCATGGGCTGTTGAAGAACAATCTTTCGATCGTGAAGAGTGTATTGTGTGAAATTGGGAGGAACATTTAGACCTTGTTCTTGTCCACTTGAGTCTTCACTCATTGAAGACCATGCGGTTTTGAGCTCTCCTTTGCCATCTTGCATCGGATTTTTTTGTTCAACCGTTGTCTTTGCACTTCCGACACTCTCTTTTGAATCGGTTTTAGACTTGAGTTTTGGTTTTTGTTTCTTTGTTTTTTTACAATTTTTGCTAACAGTTGTTAGCTTTTCCCCTGCTTGGAATCCATCTGATCGTTTTACTTGGTCTTTGATACTATCTTGTGCTTGGACATAGTATAGATATTCGTTCTTTCCTGAGAAGTGAGGTGGTGGTGGTCGAGAGTTTTCACTCTTAGACTCCTCCTTTTCTTTTTGTAGTCTCTCACGTTGTTCCCGCTCATCTTGTCTACCGATTCTCTTATGGCTCTTACAACATTTACGTTTAGGTCGGCTTCGAGGGATCTCTACTTGAACCTCCCTTCCTCTCAAGAGTAGGCGTGCCTTTCCTAACTCTTCCTCAGGGATTATCACATTATTATCAAAATCAGAGTCCCAGCCATCTTCCTTATCAGCATCATTAGCAGATTTGAGTGTCAAATCCTCCACTGAGACTTCCTCGACATGCATAGCTGTTGTGGATGTATCCCTATAGTACAAATCATCTAGAAGGGCACGTGGTTGTACCATTCATATAGGAATAATATCATATCCATCTGAGTCACAAAATTGAATTGGCTTCGGTAAAGCACATGTCGATAATGTTGCAAGGACATGACTCCATTCTAATGGATCAATTAAATGCTCAGGGAAGGGTTGTGGAATGTATGTCTCATCTGATACACTTCGATTACCCTTAAGTCTCTCAGTGTTGAGATCCCTACATGAGGCTCCACACATCCACAGATCTTCCCGCCCCCATCAATGTAACTCTTGAGCCCTCAGATGAAGCAGAATCAAACTCATCTATTGGAGACCTTGTTATATCACGATATGAGTGATTCCTTAGGTTGACCCTTGTGATGACAGAATCATGTCGGAGGTACAAATAATTGTATCCCCAATCTTGAATCATTTGAAATTGTCGCATGAATGGTCTACCCAATATCACTTCATAGTTTGGATGTTTTCTAAAATCCACTACTGCAAAGGTGTGCTCATATTCAATCCCACATGTGGTGACCAATATGTTCTCAAGTAGCCCAAGGGGATGTTCTAAGCTTCCATCTGCTAGCTGCAACCGCATCCTGGTACTCCTAATAGCTGGTTTGCCCCACTTTTCCCAAATGGACCTTGTCACAATGCCCACTCCTGCACCACTATCAAGTATTGCAGTTGAAGCTACTTTTTGCACTTCTAATGGGAGGGTAGCATTTCCCTGATCGTCCTCACAAAATTTTCCTACTTTGTTGATAGGAACTGGCATAACATGCTTTGTCTCAGGGTGTATAGTACACTCATGGTGACCCTTTTATAGCAATACCTGCTCTGTCAAACATGTGGCAATATCATTCCACAACTCAGGTCGAATTTTTATCAAATCAAGCAAAGGTAAGGTACAAGCCACTGGTGCTGATGACAAAATAGCTTGCACCATACTCATATCCTTCTCCTTTGTCAACCTTTTATGCATGGAGGGTATCCTCAAGGTTTGAGAACAGTTCTCATATTCTCCCAAATATGATGGTAAGGTTTTCATTGTATGCTTACTTCTGGGAGAAACAATTGTTTGAACTTCCTCCTGGATGCTTGGGCGTGTAAAGTTGTTTTCCGTGCGCCTGGTAAAATCCACCTCAGAGAATGGAGGCGAACTAATAGAAGACATGTTCTCTTTAACTTTCTCATGAACTGCAGCCCACATCTCATTTGCCATGTCCTCATTAGCATCAATAACTTCATCATTGCATGGGAAGACAAGGCTAGGTGGTGGCAGATTACCCCCTTTCAATTGGGAAGACAAGGCTAGGTGGTGGCAGATTACCCCCTTTCAATTGGGTGTCAATTGGTGCAGACCTTTCGCTATGAGCTTGTGAAATGAGCTCACTTTTCATTTCCTGACTTGATGACACTTTTGGTATGGTTTCTAATGTTGGCTTAAGAGAGGTTGGGCCCCGAGGAATAGGTAGTGGTGGTCCCTCAAGTATTGACTGAGCTTCCCTAATGAGTAGCTGATGTACAGCTAGATTGATCTTCTCCTCACGAGGGTTTGGGTATTCTTGAAGCTTCTTGGGTAGCTCAGATAAAGCTGCAATGCGACTTCTATGAGCATCAATGATGGTCTCTAGAGTCTCATTCACTTTATCCACAAAAACAGAACCCCCAGAACTATCCTCAGTCGTACTAGCCTCATTTTGTTTAGTACTAGGCCCAGGTTGAGGTTGATGCTCCTCATGCACTTCTTGGGATGTAAAAGTTTTATCCCTCATGTTTTGTTTAGAGGCTTCTTGAGAACTAGTGGATGCACTTTTAGTTCGCTTGTTTCGGTTCTTCTTCCTCCTAGTGGTCTTTTTTCTATTGGACTGTAGGGTCTTGTCCACTAGATTTGTCTTTGCATCCCTGGTTCGAGGTGTCTCATCAGTTTGTATTTCGGCATTTCGTGTCTGTGATCTAGTCATGACTCTAAGTGGCACGACATCCTCATTCTCAGATGAAGGTGGTGATGGAACTGCCCCTAAAAGGTTGAGTAAGACCTTTGGTTGAGAGGTGCCTTCCTCATGTGGTTTCAGCACACAATCTTTTGGGAAGTGTTCTACACAACACCCTAGACAATATCTTTCAATTGGTGGAAACTGTTGTACTATTGTATTGGATCGAGATGCTTGCCTTGAGCGATGTGGACAATCACGAGCCCAATGGGGTTCTCCGCACTCATAACAGGGGCCCATTGGTTTGGCCTCTACTTTCCTTGGCTGCCATTGACCTGAGGGGCCTGGAGTCCTAGGTTGGTAGCCGCCTAGCAACATTAAAGAGTTTTGTTCCCCTGGTTGCAGTGCTGGGCTTGGGTATGTGGGACTTTCAAAGATATTTTCTTTGGATGAATATGATACATATTCCTCCTCCACATAGCCTGGGTTTACCAATTCTCTACACATATTTGAATTGTCGTAGTCAACAACCCTCACAGGAGCAGTCCCTGGAGCAGTCCCTGGAGCAGGAGGTTGAGCACCAAGAACAGGTCGTGCTTGCTCTTGTGCCATCGGTGGCTTACGTTCAAAATTAGTATACTGTTGATACATTTGTGGAGCCACTCCACCCCTTGGCTGCTCACGTTCCTGTCTCATTCTCGCAATGCGAGTACATTCTTGTGTGGTATGGGTAAAGTTCCAAGCACAGGCTTGGCACCATTTTTTTGTGGGTTGGTTTGTGACTAGAGGAGAAAATGTATTACATTCCTCTGTTTTATGGTTACCACCACATGCTCCACAAAGATGAGGACCTGTAGGAAGTACACTCCTCATTCTTTGCTGCTGTTGTTGTGGCTGCATGGGTGGACGATAGGTCTGTCCCAATCTCCTTAGTACTAGGTTAGTAATCTGGCCTGGATTTACTAGCGCGCTAGACCCTGAACTTTGGTCATCACCCCACTGATCTCTAGGTTTCACCTCTGGGCCAGAACCATCTTGGAATTTGAAGTTATCGGTGAAATCCATAGCATCATGGCAACACTCATTGAAATTTGTATGCTTCTTCGCATAGAGATGTGTATGCAGTGTTGAATTTTTGAGTCCTTTTAAGAAGAGAGAAATTAATCGACTTTGGGCGGGCTTCTCATCTTCTGGGCAATGATTAATGTACCGCTTCATTCTATTTACACAGTCTCTAACACTCTCATTCTCGCCTTGCTTGAAAGAGTAGATGTGTGCTACCGTGTCATGTTAAATTTCCATCAAGGAAAAAGCAGCAAATGAATCTCTCTTCCAAAACTCGTAAAGAAGATTTGTCTGAAGCCTCTAGTGCTTGAAACCAAGCAAGGGCTTCTCCCAGGGTGAGTCCAAATCCTTCAATTTGAGTATGCTTATCAGCCACTTGCTCAGCTCGAACTGCTTGCCTAAATGCTGCTACATGCTCGTATGGATCTATCGACCCTTCATACTTCTTTACTAGTTTCTAAAGAGTTGATGGCCTTACTTGTCGTGAATACTCATCATAGGGCCTACGGCCTCTCACTCTCAGTGGGAATTGTTCCTCTCTTTGGTAAGATGGTCCACATGTATCCAAAATTGGTGTGGGTACCCTATTACCAGCCTCACCAAACCCCTCCAAAGATCTTGTCACCCGCATTTTAGGAGGTGCATTAATGGGAGGACGAGTTGGCTCCCCTACCCTCCGATTGTTATAATGAGAAAGATGTTGTGGTGTGACCTGTGGTCGCACATTTGGTGTAGGACGATATCTTGGTGCTAGAGTTGGGCTACTAGCAGTGGTCCACTTGGATGTTGAAGGTCCCTCTCTAGTGAACTCTCGTAGGGGAGGAGCAACAGTTTCTCCAAGAAAGGCTGTCTCTCCTGGTTTGGCTGTATTTGTTGAGAACACTTCCATGAATAATGGTTGTCCTTTCCATGTGAGTTCCCGAATCTCTTTCCAATCTAAGGTTCGGTATTCATTGGCCCATTTATCAATTATTCGGTTTATATGTCCTGCAAGCTTCCCAACTACCACCACCAGTGCTAGAGGAAGATCTAGCTCCGGCAATTTAGTTGTGGCATAATATCCCTCTAACGAGTCCTTATAGACCTCTTGAAGTGGGTCATCCTGTAAGACCTTTGTCACTAGAATTTGTCGTACAAACTCCCATTGGTTCTCAGCCCCCCCTGATCCATTTTACACTTACCTTTTCTATCCCTTTCCAAATTTAGATCTACAAGAAGTAAATCATCTATGGATGGCTTTGAGGACTGGGCATTGGACGGTCCAGGCATGTCCGGCTCAATGAGCCAGTCATCTCTAGACTCCCTTGCTCTGGAAAGTTTTCATAAGTCTAAGAACTCGATTTTAGAGAGCTCCCCTAATTTGTCTACATTTTCTGGATGGTAGGTGACTTCGTAGCGAACACCATCTCCACCCATGTACATGTTACCCTGGTCATTGACTAGAGGTGCTCTATCAAGTTCTGAGAAAATGTCTGCGATCTTAACAAGATACCGTTGTTGTGGACCCCTAAAGATCTCAGCTCCTTGAGCATTTGTGTAGACATATTGGAGTCTTACATTAACTGTTAACCCCATGGTGTCGGCTTCAAATGGATTAAAGGATCTTGTGGGTGTTCTATTTGGGGCTACGGGATGACTATTTGTCGGCCCTAGATTGTCCATGGACAATGAACTAGTTGTTCTGGAGGAAAGGGTATCGGATTGGGATTCAGAAAGGGTTTCAACAATATCTGCCAAATTGCCTACCGATTGGGTCCCACTTTCCTGCGTAGGTACTCTAGAAGGTGCCCTAGGCCCTATGGCAGAATCTATAAGACGTCCCGACCGCAAGTGCATAAGGTCAAATTTTTTTGGTTTTTTATGTGTTTTTGTTTTGTTTTGTTTTGTTTTTGTTTTTTTTATTTTTTTATAAATATATATATATATATATATATATATTTTAACCTACCTAATCACTAAAATGAGTATGTGTGGTGTCACTATCTATCCTATTATTTATTATTATTAATTTTTAATAATGATTTTTATTTTTTATATGATTTTATGTTTTTATCTTTTTTTAAAAAAAAATTAATTACAAAAATTATGAATCACACTAAAAAAAAATACTAATTATGCACAAAGTTACAAAAATAAAAATAAAAAAAATGTAAGTTACACTAATTATGCAAAAAATTTAAAAAAAATAAAGAATTACAAAATAGGCAAAAAAGTAGACTCCTAAAAAACACTTAATTTATAGAAACTTTTTTTAATATTTCTTTTCTTTTGTTTTCTTCTGTTTTCTTCTCCTTTTGTTGTTTTTTGTTTGTTTGTTTGTTTGTTTGTTTGTTTGTTTTTTTATTTTTAAACTAATAAATTTCGTGCCAATTACAAAAAATATGAATCTACTAATTATGCACGCAATTACAAAAATTCTAAAAAATAAAAAAAAATGCAAGCTACTTTAATTATGCAAGACTTTACAGAAATTTAAAAAATGAACATGGATTCAAAATACAAAAATAAAAATTGTTTTTCTTTTTTTTTCTTTTTTTAAAAAAATAAATTTATTATTTTATGGTTTTTTTCTTTTTTTTCTTTTCTTTCTTTTTTTCTATCTCTTTTTTTTAACAAAAAAATTATTTATATATATATTTTATTATTTTGCTGTTTTTATTTATTTATTATTATTTTTTTATTTAAAAAATACAAAAAATATAAAAAATTAATAAAAATAAAAAAATAAAAAAAATTGAAAAGCACCAACCTTATCTTTGCTGCCTCCCGGATTCTGCGCCGGCGCACCCACACGCTCGCATTCAATGCTTCTCCTTCGGCGCTCGCTTCTTCTTCGCAGCTCGGCTTCTTGCACTCCACGCAGACCTTTGCTTTTAGGCGCTCTCCACGCATCCTCCACTTCGACGACCTCTCCACGCCTCCATCGCCTCACTACCTTCTCTTCGGTGGGCTCGGCTGGTCCCCCGCTAGCTTCTTCACCGCCTCACAGCTGCAGTACCGCCTTTCTCCTAGCCGGCCACTCTACACAGTCTCCTTCGCTTTCTTTTGCTACTCCAGGCCTCTCACCACCGCTTTCTCTGGCCTTCGCTCACTGCAGTCGGCCACTCTCTGGCCTTTGTCGGTTGGCAGCTCTTCACTCCATAGTGTAGTGGTTATCACGTTCGCTTTACACGCGAAAGGTTGCGAGTTCGTAACTCGCTGGAACCACAAAAAAAAAACTGCCTTGAGCCTGACGTGCGGCCCGCCTACACTGCCTGCTGCAGCAGCCGCCTTTCTCCTAGCCGGCCACTCTACACAGTCTCCACGCCGGCTTCTCCACCTCTACCACCTCCAAAGCCTTGACTTTCAGCGTATATATATCAATATATATATATATATATATATATATATATATATTTTTCTTTGCTGCAGACGCCTCCCCACCAAGCAACAAAACAACAAAACAATAAAAAAAAAGAAGGCCGCCTCCAACACTTCATATCTACCTCTCGCCAACCCTGTCAAAGATGCAACAACAGAAAGGACTTAAATCTGATTAATGGCGGGATTTCTCTATCGCATTGGGGTTTTTTTTTGTTGCTTCTAATCAAAAAAACCGAAAACACGCAAGGCGCCCTTGAGATCACACACTCAATGCCCTTACAAACTCTACTCTAATCTACCCTAATCCACGATTTTGCAATCAATGGAGCACTTATGGTTAACACCCTTCACTAACTTAGGTGTGCGTTCCCCGACAGCGGCGCCATTGTTTGGGACATCATAGCATAGCGGAGGCTACACTCCAACCCACACCCTTTGTCAATCCGTGAATGCAACCCGGTTAGCGCATAGAGGCTATCCCGAATGGGAGAAGATTAGTTAACCACACACTAATGACTTCTAGTCCTACTCAATCCTTCTTCATCACTCAAGCAATCAATCTTACATAATCAAAGCATCAAGATTAGGCTACACTTAAGCATAAAAAATGCAACTTATACAAAGAATCTAACATGCAAAGAGCTATCACACAAGCCTCAACTACACATCATTTCATGCCCAAGCTTCATCACATGCACCCTACAAATCAGATTTTAGCATCAAAACATCATTAAGAAATCTAGATTAGCAAGTGTGTAGACCATAACCTCATATCATTGAAAATGTAGAGAATAGAGAGTACAAGATTGAAGCATGAATGGAGATGGAGATGGAGAGCCTTGGGAGAGCACATGAGAAGGAGCTATGGAGCAAGCTCTCTCTATGAGCCTCTCAACCAAATGACCAAAGAGTCCTCTCTAGCTCTCAAATGGGCCACCTTTTATACAAAAACTCTAGAACTCCCAAAAGTTCCCATGTGGGATTATTGTCAAGCCCTCTCCCACATTCATCTACAACTTGGAACTCTTTTCAAGAGCCCTAAGTGTCTTGTTTGTTGCATCCTTGTATTGATCTTCATTTGTCATGCAACAGAGTACTTCTCCAATGAGTTCTCTGAATTTTTGAAGAAGAATGGTATTCAAGGACAGTTTACATGCAGATACACTCCGCAGCAAAATGGAGTTGCTGAGTAGAAAAACAGGCACATTGCTGAGATTGCGCGAGCATTGATGGAAGAGAAAAATATACCGCATAGCTATTGGGCTGAGGCTATTTCTACAGCAGTATACATCATGAACAGGACTCCAACTGCAGCCATACATGATGTAACTCCAGAGGAGAGGTTTACTGGCAGAAAACCTGATTTGTCTCATCTGAAAGTCTTTGGATGCATTGCATATGTGCATGTGCCAGATGAGCTGAGAACTAAGCTGGATCCAAAAGCTGAAAAATGTGTGTTTATTGGATATTCCCTTGAACAAAAGGGATACAGGTGTTATAACCCTGCTACACGTGAGTTGAGGGTAAGTAGGGATGTTGTCTTTGATGAGATGAGCAGTTGGTATGCTGCTGAAAAAGAAGCTGTTGGGGCTGATGTGAGTGTAAGTGTGGTTGCACAAAATGCAGGTCAGTAGATCACAGTCTTTGAGTGGACCAGGAGAGTCCTCATCTAGTGGGTCTGTTGATAGACCATGGAGTGGCAGGTTACGTCATAATACCAGTCCTGCAAATGTGATTAGTACATCACGTAAAGGAAAAGAGAAAGTGGTTGAGCCCCTTGGTATGCCTGACATTTTTGTAGGGCATTCTCATGTTGATGGAGAGTCTAGTGGCTCAGATATGAGCCTTGATGAGGAGCTTGGGATCCCAGTGATGAGAACACCTGGTGTAAAGAAGGCTATGGAAGCCATGAATGAAAAGCTGCGAAGATCTGAGAGAGTGAAAAATCCCGTGCAGAGATTTACCTATGATGGTTATGTGGCACATCACTATGCATATATGGCAAAGGTTGTGCAGGTTGTTGAGCCCACATGCATTGATTGAGATTACTGTGCAGAATATTCATATCGTTGTACAAAATATTCAGATTATTGTGCAAAGAATTTAGATTGTTGTGAGAGTTCTCAGACTTATGTTGTAGAATTGTAGAGTGGTGTTGAGTGCAGATTCATTGCAGTTTCAAACAGTTTTTCAAGATTTGGTGTAGATTTGCAAGAAAATGCAGAATCTCGATGCAGATTTTCAAGAAAAGTGCAAAAACTCAACTTTCTTTAAAATATGGAGCAAGAATGGTTTTGCCTAAACCCTAATCTTATTCTAAAGAGTAATTTCTTGAAAACTTGTGCAAGATTTCAAAGTTTGGTGAAAGATTAAGTGAATCTTAACAACTTGTTACAAAGACTGCATAGCGAATGTAAAGAAATTGCAAAGTTTCAAGAGCAGTGACTTACAACAAAGAACAACAATGGAATGATGCCGACGAGCAAGATAGTGTGCAAAAGTTATGTTAAACCTTTTTAGATTTGTACAACAGCAAGGTCTTATTATAGATTAGTGTTAATCATTCAAAGATTAATGCTAAACACACTTTTACAATAAAGATTACTGAATGTATGCCCTATGAGGTGGATTCTTGCTGCAACTATCTGTTGTTAAAGAAGCCTCACTATTAGGAGATGAACCCAAACCATTGGCACTAGCCAATATGCTCCATACACCATAAGGCTTGAGTTGTGTTGGCTATTGGGAGAGACTACGAACCATTGATTAGTTCGCAGCCTTTAAGCATTCACAGTAAGCCGGGCAGCATAGGAGGGGTCTTCTAACCTAGCTAGCCAAGGATCTTGACAACAATAGGCAAAGCCTAACATCATTACACAAGCACCTTGAGATAAGAACTTACAAACTCAAAGGTGCAACTTCTCAAGAACATATTGAATAGCCACAACGATACCAACCATGGCTATAGATCCTTGAGAAAGGAGCTCCATGATAAATCCTACCAGCAAGCTCCTATGGCTTGTTTCTTCACAGCTTTCCTCTTCACCTCCTGGAGCACAGCTTGGTAGCAGTTCTTCTCATAGCAGCAAGTCAGATCTTCAGAAAACCAAAGAGATGTTCAAAGTCAAATCTTCTGACTAGCTAGTATCATCATCTTTTCTGAACAGCAGTAGTGTTTGGCATCACTCTAATCGCACACAATTTTAGGTGCATGCAAAGAGCATGCCTCCACAATAAAGATCAACGCTCAAGAGTTGTATGGCTGCTTAAGGATGTATGGTCGGTGCAAGAGAAAAATGCACAAGAGTTACAAAATTCAGATGACACGTACAACAGCTTCTTTGCTTAACATAGTTCACAGTCTTCATTTCCTTCTTTAGCCTCAGACATGTGCAATAAAGAGTCTGCATTCTTCTTAAGTTTGCTATGAGCAGAGAGTTTCTACAATTCGTTCAGTTCGCTCAGCTACTCTCTCAACCTCAAAAGCGCAACACTCAGTTGATTTCTACAGTTTATTTTACAACATACAAGCCCGTCAAACAAAGCTGGGATAATGATATTCTCAAGCTAAGAAGTTGCAGTGGCCCTTAATGAGGATATGCTCTCCTTTCTTAACATCTCTAATACATACCTTCTTACAAGATTGACAATAAAACACTCCTGTTATCACTTTACCTCATGTCAAGCCTTTGAATTACAAGAAAGAGCAGAAGGCCAACACTAGAAGCATTTTCTGAAGCACTGCAAGTCTTTTACAACTTGTATGAGCAAAACATGTACACATGGATGACAATTATGTTATTGCATACCCAGCACAACCAATCTCAGCAAGCAATTTAACTTTTCCACCAAACTGAATCATCTTTACTCATGGCGTTGCTATAGGTGACCATGCAGTCCCTGCATGGACTTCGGCAGATGCACTAAAACGTTTAACCGACCACAATGTCCCTCGACTCTATCTAAGCAAGTTGCTGTCAAGATCACACAACTGAACCCCAAGCCTTTAAGAGCGGCGGTATTCGCACCATCGGGGGCTTTTGAAGCAGCCGGGGAGCAGCGTAGGAAGGCCCTGCTCTATTAGCAGTGCAAGGCTCGCTCTACAGTCTGGGGGGGCACCCAGCACCACAGGCAGCCATCTCGGTGATCCTCTACAGCAGAAGCCAGTGATTCTCTACAGCGCAAACGTTTTTTCAAAAAAAAAACTTCAAGTTCTATATAGCTCTTAATTAGAGATGAAGCGCATCGTTCATAGCTGAAGCGCATTGTCATCGAGCTCTCAGGGCGAGATGAACGCAGACACGCAGAAAAAAAAAAAACAAAACAAAACTATAAACTGGAGAAGCAAGTCTAGCCATCATATATATATGGAATCTTCAATCTCTGGACTTAAGGAGTAGAGTGTCCTGGGGAGGAACACTGAGTATGGCATCAAACGTGAATGGGAAGAAGAGAGGAAAAAAACTCTCAGCCACAGGACACATTGGTTTTATTTTCTTTTTATCAAAATACCCAAAACTTAGGGTGTGTGTGTACATACACTTCCTAAGGTTTTTGGCCATTCCACACTTCCTAAGGTTTTTGGCCATTCCACACTTTCCATCTTTTGTTTAGTCCATTTAAACTTCTTTGGACATTTTCATATTGGGGGCACTTCCTTTGGGATTCATTGTTCATTTTTCATTATCCACCACCTACACCTCCTTAGACTATATGCTTTTTCACATACTTTTGCTTGCTATTTGTGTTTGAGGGGATGCATTTGAGGCCAAGTGTATTTCATTAGTGGAGAGCATTCACACGCTTTGTTTTTTTTGGAGGGCTTGTTCGCATGCTTTGAGCTTCGTCGAGCTGGTTCGTGTGGTGTGTGGCCAATTTCGTGCATTTTGGGCGTTCACACGTATATTTTTGGCCATTTGGTGTATTTTTGGGGGGCATTCACACGTACATATTGGCCCTTGTTTAGTGTATTTTGGGCATTCACACGCGTATTTTTACCCTTGTTCATGCACAGGCAAGTTATTTGAGCATATTGGTGCCTTTTCCACACGTTGTGTGGCATTCTTGAGCACATTTGGGGGTGTTTCCACACTTTCAAGCAGTGGCGAACTACATGAGGATCCATTACTACCTCTACCCCACCTAGGATCGCCGTGCTACTACCCACCATCATCATCACTATGACTCCATCCCAGACGTTGATCGTGTGGCATCCGCTCACACCCTATCACTATGTCTACCTCAGGGGGGTCACTAACATGTAAAAGTGTCTATCACGTGCGTTCAACATAAGGCATTATTTTTTAGGATGGACTCACAGAAATTTATTTATAGTCTCCTAGGCATTCTATTTACAGAAGGGTATTTTATATTTATATATGCTGCCAATCACTTAGAATGACACAAGTAGAATGTAGGAAGAGTGGCATAGATGATAAAGGTCAAAATTTTAGCATGCCAAACGTTCTGGGTTCAAATCCTTGAGGCCCATGCTCAATAAAAGCTCAGCTTCTTATTTTTAATTTTAACGTGAGCTTCTTATTTTTATTTTTAACATGAACTTCTTATTTATTGAAAATGTTTGACATTACAGGCCTTGTTTTTGAATTAGTGGGTCTTTTAATGAAAAGTTTAGTGCCCGTAGAAGTAGCCTCTCTCTTGTTGCCCCTTTCTTCTTCATGCTCTCCTCATCTACTCTCCCTTTCACAATGGTGTTGCTGTTCCTTTATTCTCAATAGGCAAGCTTCAACTGTAAGTAGTTTTCTCCTTCTCTATAGCTAAAGCTTATGATTAATGCATTTTTATGGCATTGATTTCAGCCCTTTCTCTTCCTTATGCTGTAAGAAAATATTAAGATTAGGCTAAGGTTTCATGTAAATTTCAAAGCCTCTCTAATACTCAATATGAGGCTTCTTGTAAGAAAATAAGATTAGGCTGAGATTTCATGTAATTTTCAAAGCCTCTCTACTAATACTCAATATGATATGAGGCTTCTTTCAAGCTATTATGAAGAAGAATCAATTTTTATTAGATGTAGCTTTAACTAATATGTATATTATGCTATTTTGGGCTTTTTTCATCTACTAATCTTGCTAATTAGTACTTGTTCATGAATCACAGGAGTTAACCTTGTGGGCTTATTAAAGTGGCATTGGAAGTGAAGTGGATTGAATATATTGCTAATTAGTACTTGTTCATGAATCACAGGAGTTAACCTTGTGGGCTTATTAAAGTGGCATTGGAAGTGAAGTGGATTGAATATATTGCTAATCCTCAGAGATTCTTCTATTTTCTTGTAAGTTTATTTTCCTTGTACAATGCAATGCCATTTCTTTTTAGATTTATAAGTAAGCATAGTGTGGGTTTTCAAAGGATGGGAGCTACTTGTTTGTAGGAGAGTGATAGATGTCTACATATAGCCAAAAGTGTATAGCTCGTTAGATAGTCTTGTGATAAGAAGTGTTTTTGAACTTTGCTATGGGGTTCACCTTTGCTTAGATAAAATCCATTTTAGAGAGGGTGTGAGATTTTGGTGACATGTGAGCTCATATGACATGGAGTAGGTAGGTAAGTGCCTACATGCATGCATAGTTTCTTCTCTAATGATTCTTTAGAGAGTCAATTCTAAAATAAAGCTTTACAAGTCTTCTTATCTACCTACAAAATGCACTTTGATGAGGGGTTGTGGAAGGTTCATGGAGAGAGGGAAATGTATTTCCATGTGGTGAGAGACAAAATCATAGTAGCTTAAAATTATTCAAATATTCTTTCTCACTGTATGATTGGAGTATGAATAATATTTGATAGGGACAATGTTAGAATGTATGTCCTTGCAAGATGATCATAATGATATCTCTTCTTTTTCTATGATAAATTGGTTTTATGCATGGACCAAGTAATTCTCTTATTTGATCAATTTTTGTGCTATGTAGGTATTAAGTGCGATCTTATTTGAATACACTTTGGGTGCCATGGGATCTTTCTACAAGATTCAAGTGATCAACGATGATAATGAGGAGCAACTAGGATTTGTGAGGGTGAGACAAGATACACTTAGGCCCACTTTTTCTCAAGTTCGAGAAGAGATTGAGGGTGATGAGCTTTTGTGTGGAGTCTTTGAGTTCATAGATGATGATAAGTATATCTTGAACAAGAGACAAGAAGAGCGTTGGACACTAGATGATAGACTTCTAGTCCGGATCAAGAGGAGTGCCACTAATGTAGAAGGGACATTTTCTCCGAGTAAGAGACAATGCATTCAAGCAAACGTTGAAGAAAATCATGATACTCAAAGCAACCCATGTTCAAGGATTTCTAGTACATTATTGAGCGCAAGTGTTCTAGAGCATTGGCAACAAGAATGCGATAGAACAAGATCAAAGCTGAAAGTAATGAATATCCCAAGGAATGATAGGTTTGAGTTGCATACAGAAGACTTTGATGGGCAGCCTCGTGTACGAATATGGTGTCATGAATGTGGTTCTTTATATGGTGTCATGAATGTGGTTCTTTATATGGTGTCATGAATGTGGTTCTTTATATGGAAAAGGCTCGGTAGAAGGGAAGAAAGATGCTTATAATTGCTTCGCTAACTTCATGAGGACCCACATATTGGAGAGCAAAAAACATGAGAAGAATTACATGGCTTTTCGTGGGCTTCAAAAAGAAGCTATGCACCATGGAGTCACTGAGCATGAAGAGGGTGATAGACAAGTCATAGAGGCTTCAATAGAGAAATTGCATTCTTATATGGCAACAAATGAAGGTATTATTGTTAAGTTCTGTTCATAAGTTCAATATGTCTTTAGAATAGAGTTTCAATTTTGAATAAGATAGCACATTTCGAATGCAAGGAAGAGGGTTTGTCGTTTACAAGAGCTCACAAGAAGCAAGAGCATGTATGGAGGGAGTTAAATCTCAAAGAGGATGTGCAAGAAGCCAATCTAGGTGACTATGATTGTGTTTCTACCAATGAGATGATCATCAGTGCCTTACAGAGGGGATTACATAGTGCTCAACAGATTTGTGAATGCCTACATATGAAGCCAAAAGGTACACAAGACATGAGATGGTGGTCGCAACCCTGGTTCGATGGATTTTTTGATGCCTATGCAAACTCAGATTTCCAAGACTCTGATACAGATGAAGAGGCTCCTACAACAGATCAAGAAGTAGATTTAGATGAGAATGTCTCTATCAGTGAGATACGACATGTCGTGGATTCTGTTTTGGATGAAAAAGAAGAAGTTAGCCCGGTTGTAGAGTTTGAGAACAAGTTAATTTTCAAGTCCACATTGGTAAGTCAATTGAGTTCAAAAGATGAGAAGAAAGGTTGGTGGTGCATATGTGGAGTACAAGAGAGGGTTCAGCCTCTCTAATAGGCCTTTAACAGTGGAGGTTCAACTAGGATGGTATCAAAAATCAAAAGGAATGAGATGCTTTACATATGATTTGACTGACCTTGAAATGATAAATATAGAAAGCATCATTGCTCTAGCAAATCTCACATATGATTGTAAAACAAGAATAAGTACGAACTTGACGAAAACGATTGGAAGGTTTTCACTGAGTTTGTGAAGGACCATTAGGAGCATTTAGTAGGTATCATGTCTTCTTTACTAAGTCCTACTGTGTAAAAGCAAAAGAGTTTGTGTTTTTGAGCTACATTCACAACATATTTCTTGTTTGATGTAACCTGTTGGTCTCTTATGGTTTTTTTGTAGGAACATAACTTTTGTTGTTACATGGCTGTCCAAACCAAGATTGGAGTTTTTTGTTGAGGTTTTGTGCAAACTACAAAGTTGGATTGAATATTAAGTTTTCGATATATACATCAACGTGTGGATTGTAGCGAAAACTACCTTAAACATGAGAAGTGAAGGTGCTTAAGGCATTCGCTTTATCAATGGTAGAAACACATTTTGTATCTACCTTTTGTAGCTACATTCAGTTAATAGGTTGTAGAAAAATGTTCTGTATATACATTTTTTGTAGCTATCCTTTCGATCTCATAATTTAGTACGGTAAAAGAGAAAGTAGTGTCGATGAGGTTTATGTCCAAAATCTGAAATGGCCTGTAACACAGTATTTTGGAACCACCTTTTTGTGTATCTACCTTATGGAGTTAAATGTATCTTGTCTCACCTACGTTGTTTATGTATCTACCTTTGTGGACTACAAATGAAGCTGGATGTATCGTGTCTCATCTATGTTCTTTATGTATCTCACCTCTGTTTGGCAATGCTCTCGTAGACATGTATGCCAAGTGCGGTCATGTTTCAAAGGCGCGACAAGTGTTCAACCGGCTACCTTCTCTGGATGTTGTCTCTTGGAGGGCACGGATTGCAGGATATGCACAAGAGGGTCATGCCGAGCAAGCACTTGACTATTCTAAAGAGATGCAACCTTCCAAATAAAATGACCTTTACATGCATGTTGAAAGCATGAGCCACAATCGGACCAGTTGACAAGCATGTGCATCCAGACATTGTGCCATGATCAAGCAACTGACAAGCGAAAACAAATCCATGACAAGATTTCAAGGCAGGGGTTGCTGCAGAACGACATTGTGCTCTGCAATCTAGTGGACATGTATGCCAAATGCGGTGCGCGATTGCTATTTGGCAAGCTACCTTCTTGGAATGTTATTTCTTAGAGTGCACTGGTTGCAAGATATGTACAAGAAAGTCATGCGGAGCAAGCAAAAACAAATCCCAGGGTGAGAAATGTGCAGCCGCCATGGAGAGAAGTTCTCGTGTTTGTCTCCTCTATGTGCGTGCTTCTCACAAAAGAGGTGTTATTCTCGATCTGGGAGAAGCTCGGTAGCTCGGCAGCAGCTTCAATGCATCTCAACTACAAAAGGCAGGATGACATTCTTGACGATCCCTCATGCTGAAGCAGAACTCAACAGTACCTCTACTACAGAGACCCTGTCCACTTCAAGCCCATCCCTACTACTCTGGCCAAAGTGTGGGAATCGTGCACAAGGCCTGCTCTTATCACAATTGGACTGAGATTTTTTTAAGCAGAGATCAGTCTCATCGATGAGCTAGCACAAATATGCATGCCACTTGGTTGAAGGAAGAGAGGGTTGGGTAAAGGCCTCCTTTCTGTTGTGCCCGCCTAATGTTGCTCATCAACAGTAGAAAGAACATCGCCACACTTCTCTCTGAGCCACACTTCTCTCTGAGCCACACATCAACAGTAGAAAGGTGCCCACGAAAGGGATAGGGTGCACTCTGTGACGCATCAAGGCTCTGAGAATAAGGGTTTTCAGCAAGCTTGGCTAGCGTTTGTGGAGTATGGTTGCTAAGCTACAGTCTCATAACTTGGCTACTAGTGAATATTTGACATTTTAGTACATTGCACAAGGGCTGGGTGATTTGTACCCGTACATTCTAGGGTTAAGAAAGGGGATCATGATTCCCCTTGTGGGCTGGGCCAGTCAGTGGAGCCTTGCACACATTATCCAAAGATTCCTGAAGGGCTGCCTTCTCAAGATGTTGTCTCTTGGAGTGCACTGATCACAGGATATGCACAAGGTGGTCACGTTGAACAAGCACTTGACTGTTTCGAAGAGCTGCAGCGTCCTATGCGTGCATCTTGAAAGCTTGTGCCATGATCCAAGCAGTTGACAAGGGGGAAAGAAATCCAGACGAGTTTGGAAGGCAAGGGTTGCTGCTGCAGAATGATGTTGTACTGTGCAATGCTCTAGTGGTGGGGACATGTATGCCTAGTGTGGTGTTGTTTCGAATGCATGACAAGTGCTTGATGGACTGCTTTTTTGTGTTATTGTCTCTTAGAGTGCATTAATTGTTGCAGGAAATGCTAAGCAAGCACTTGACTGCTTTAAAGAAATGCAGCGTGAGGGCATCCATCTAGATGTAGCAACCTACACATGCATCTGGAAAGCATATGTGCAGCATGTGCCATGATCGGAGCAGCCGATATGGGGAAACAAATCCATGGCTAGATTGGAAGGCAGGGGTTGCAGCAGTAGGACAACATTGTGGTGGGTGTTGCTATAGTGGACATGTATGCCAAGTGCGGGGTTGTTTCAGAGGCACGACAAGTGTTTGACGGCGGGCTGCCTTCTTGAGATGGTCTCAGCTGACAAGATGCATGTGTAATGACCTACACGTGCATCTTCAAAGCATGTGCCACGATCAACGAAACCAATAAGGGGAAACAAATCCATGACACGATTCGAAGGCAGGGGTTGCTGCAGTATGAAGTCATGCTCTGCAATGCTCTAGTGGACATGTATGCCAAGTGTGGTGCTATTTCAAAGGCACAACAAGTGCTCGACCGGCTACTTTCTTGGGATGTTGTCTCTTGGAGTGCACTAGTTGCAGACTATGCACAACAAGGTCATGATGCACAAGCACTTGACTGCTTTGAAGACCTATAGTGTGAGGGCATCCTTCTCGATGCAGTGACCTACACATGCATCTTGGAAGCATGTGCCATGATCCGAGTAGCCTTGACAAGGGGAAACAGATCCATCATCGTCCATGATGAGATTGGAAGGCAGGGGTCGTTGTAGGAAAACATTGTGCTGTGCAATGCTCTAGTGGACATGTATGCCAAATGTGATGATGTTTCAAGGGTATGTTAACTGGGCTGTTTTCTTGGGATGTTGTCTCTTGGAGTGCATTGATTATAGGATATGCACCAGAAGGTCACGCTGCGCAAGCTCTTGAGACTGTTGAGAAGATGGTCAGGGTGCACTCTGTGTCGCATCAAGGCTCCGAGAAAAAGGGTTTTCAGCAAGCTCAGCTAGCATTTGTGGAGATGTGGTTGCTATGCTACAGTCATAACCTGGCTACTAGTGAATATTCGATGCTTGGGTACATTGTGCAAGCTGGGTGATTTCCATTTGTACATTCTAGGGTTGAAGAAAGGGGATCATGATTCCTTGTGTGTTGGGCAAGTCAGTGGAGCCTTGCACACATTATCCAAAGATTCCTGGAGGATGTCTTGGGGCTAATGCCAATTTGAGTGTGGAGCACAAGTAGTGGAATCCGGGTACACTTTTGCCATTGCCAAGACCATGAAAAGGGCTGGCAGCTTGTACCTAGTGGTTCTACTCTAGGCAACCCAGTTTCCTTTGGTTTCCTCTAAGGTTACCCCACCTCTTGTCCTTTTTCAGAAAGTTGCATGGCATTTCATCTATTCCAGCACTGAAGGCAATACATGGTACCGTTTCTGATACCAACCTCCACTGATCGCCTTTTTTGATACCAACCTCCACTACAACTGAACCTGATCGCCTTTAAACGGCACTGGATACCCCCATCACGGAAGCGAAGAAAGAAAACCTTTTTGTAAGCCTCAAGGTGAAGTTGAAGCACACAGCTTTTGTAAAGCATAAAATTAGTTTTATTCATAAGTTCTCTTTGTAATCAAGATTTCAGATTGAGTGAGAGTTCAATGATTGATTACCTTAGTATGAAAAAGGCTGTTTTAGTACTTGCTGGCCTCTTATGGCAGGGGATTCCTTGCTTGTCCTGTAGTAAATTAGCTGACTCATTCAGAGTGATTGCAGGACACATGCTCAAGAAGGTCATGCAGAGCAAGCACTTTGCTTCTTTGAAGAGATGCAGCGTGAGGGCATCGTTCCAGAAGCAGTAACGTTCATACGTATCTTGAAAGCATGTGCCATAATTGAAGACAAGGGGAACCAAATCCATGACGAGATTGCAAGGCCTACGCAACTGCAGCAGAAAGAGACGTTGAGCTAGCAATGGCTTTGAGGTAACAACTTTGAAACTCTCTCACAAAAATTTTGAACTTTGTATTTTTTTTTCTCTATCCCTTTCTCCTGCTGCTTTTCTTTGATCTCATCAAGGTCATAAGTGCTACATCTTCCACCACCTAAGGTCTGCACCACATCCATCACCTCCACAAAAAACTGCACATCCTTGGTCTTCTTGTTCCCAATCATGATAAAATTATGCAAGTGAAAGTGCAGCAGGGTAATCAATTCCGTCTCTGCAGGTTGAAAAAAAGCATGCTTGATGTTTCTGTATGCAATATCAACTTTCTCGTCAGCTTTCATGGTTGAATACCTAAAACCATTGGTGTGTGCCTCTAATGTACCACTCAACTTGCGCCCCTTGCCTCCAAAGACAGGCCTAATCCATAAATCTGATAGTCTTATAGGTTTTGCTCTCATAAGTTATAGTTTTTCTTGTGTCACTAGCATGGCCCTCTCTACCTTCTCTGATTCCCTCAAAGCAACTTGGCGACGCAACGTCTTAATCAGCTGGACTACTTGGTTAGTGTGTCTCACATCATTGGATCGGAAGGAAACTTCCTTCCAGTAAATTGCACCGGGGAACTTCTGTGATGCCAAGTCAGTGGGGCAGAATAACCAGCACACCGGGCACATTAAAAATAATTCAAATGAAGGAGTGGCCTCCATCCTATTGGCTGGTAACACTCTTTATAGCAGCTATGTGAAAGGGATCCATTAAACCATAAACTGGCAGCAAAATTGACTTGTTCTTCTGATCTACCTGAATCATTAATTCTTTTGAGAAAGGAATATCATCTAGATTCTGATAGGCCACTAAATCTCTAGTGGTCCTGACCACACCCTGCTCGTCTCCTTGGCCCAGACCCCCAAAAGCCAGCAGCTTCCTAACAGTCTCTTCATTCTTTTGTTGAGCAAGCTCCGCTTGATGTTGCTTGCACACCTCTTCCTTTGTCATCTCTTGATTGTCAGGGTGTAAATTTGCTTTCAGAAACTGGGCATTAGCTCCATTACTCGATGGCAGCTTTAGCTTTGATTTTGGCTTCTCCTGCTCCTCCTCTTCCTCATCTTTGAAAGAAGACACAATATCATGTAAGATTTTGAACAATTTGAAGTTGCACTCTCAAGACCTTTCTCTTTTATGACTATAGTATCTGTCCAGCAGCAAAAAAAAGTTCTTTGTCTTGGGGTCCTATGAGCTCTATGTCTGTAAATTTTGCATTTTTAAACTAACATTGAATACCATAGCTGCCTTTAGAATCCTATCATTCTTGGAATTCAGGCTTAGGCTAGATTCCTTGAATTCAATGCCAATACCTCTGCCAGAGATTTTAGTTATATGGGGCAAGAACTCCCGCCCTTCCCTTTCCATAACATATAATGCTGCTTTGTAAGCAGCTGAAGTAGGATTTCCACATTTTAAAGCATTTGTGGCAGCTTTGTGGGCTTTTTGAAGTGCCTTGTAAGCTTTTGATTGAACTGGGTCTCCATCAATCAAGTACGTTCTTGCAACATTTGCACAATAACTATTGTATCTCGCACCAATAGCACAAATAATGACACCCAATGTATCATAATATAGTGGATCTTCATTGTTGATAGCACTTGGCCTTAGAGCAAATACCCCACCACTTTGAAATACAGGGGGTAGTAGATGTCCACATTATCAAGCTTCAACTTTACCTTGGCTTTTTCTAGGATCAATCACTGCCTTCTCAATGTCATCTCTAAATCTTTACAAAAGAAATAATTGTATCTAGTATATAAGGATATTTGAAATATCTCTTCAAAAAAATAATATTGACAGTAAGGGATTTATAAAATTTACAAAATTTTACAGAAGGGTGGAGAAAACTACTCAAAAAAGGTTACATACACTACAAGGGATCAGGCTCATACCCGCGCTCCTAGCCGCTAAAAATGACTTGTGAAAAAAAGTAGCGGGCCCGTGTATCAGCGAGTGTATCATCGCGGCCAGAGACATGTGTGTAAAAGCGCGTGTATAGGATTGTATAGACGCGCTGATACACGGGCGTATACACGCGTTCTGTCAGTTCAGCTGCATTTAGACGCGCTGATACAAGCGTCTATACACGTGTTTTGTGACTTTAGATGCGCTTATACATGCATATTTCTCAGATTTGACGCGTTTATACACGCGTGTTTTACAGATTATCCGTGTATATACACGCAACTTTTTGCAGTTCTAACGCGTTTATACACGTGAACAGAGAGCAAAAAAAAAATCCAGAGAGTGCTATTTGGTACCTGAATGCTCTTCCAGCATTCCAGCACCCAATAACTCTCTGGTTTTTTTTTTTTTGTGCATTGGACCATCCACGAAGAACATATCCACGAGGAAGATTAAGACAAGAACGACATGAATGCATGCATACATTGTCAATACACGATTCAAGACAGACATGAAAGCAATACTATCGATTCACGATTCAATATTACTATCAAAATTTCACACATATATACAAGGGAGTCCAGATGTCGAAGTAGCCCATGGCTTCAGTTTACAAAAAAATATATACAACCACATCCTCAATATGGAATGTGATACTATAAGTCTGAGTACTACTCAGACCCAGATGATGACTCGGTGCTCCCTCCATGCTCAGATGAGCTCACATCGGTCGGAATGTCCAATGAGTAGTGCTCACGGCGGGTGGATCATCAGCAGCTTGTGCCTGTTCAAGTAATATATAGTATATAAGTATATATATATGTAATTCAATAAACCAAAATCATTCGTTTAGAGTTTTCAAGTACCTGTCGACCGTATGGTCTCATGGCCATCTCAAACTGTGCTTCCGTAATACGTCCCTCGGCTCTGAAGATGGCCCACGTGTCACGTTTGCTATGCCGGCGAGCATACGCAGTATCGTGGGTTGTGGGCTTCCTCCCCGTAACCCGTCTCGCTGTATCATAATTAACACAATTTGTAAGATTAAAACAATCATAGAATCAATGAATTAAGTAAACAATCAAATAAAGTGGCAAGATACGAACTCTGCCTCCCATGACTCGACGCCGCTAGATCCGAAATGCAAAGATCCAATGGTCTCCATCTGGATCCGTCGTGCCTCCACATGTTGCCTGTTCTTCATGCCACCCTCTGCTCATTTCTTTGCCTCCTTCCACTCGCATTTGTGCGCAGTGGTGGCAGGTTTCTCGGCAGGATAGCCACCCGCAGCTACATTTAGCCTATCATCGTACGCGAGTTTTTTAAGGTGAGATCTTTTATTACTTAAGATCTCCCTTATTCGCGTCCTTCCCCATACATCCGAGAATGTAGCATGTGGGGGATTGGGGTACCGACTATGTATAGCCTCTATAGCCTCCCCAACTAATCGGCTATTTTGATCTTTAAATTTAATAAAATAATTTCTATACAAGTTTGATACTACCCCACGCATGTACTCCATTATCTCTTTCCCCCTCGCATCCATCACTATCTCGTCCCTATCCGTCACATCATAGCAGATCACTCCCTCCACCTCTCTCATCTTCTCCTCTTCCAAACTGTCTCCTCTAACTCTTCTCCCTCTATCTCCTCTCTCACTGCGTGCCCTACTACCTCCCCCACCAAAGCACCCGCCGCATCCTCCACTCCCACTCTTCCTCCTCGTGCGGGTGGAGTCATGACTGGGGGATTCTCTACGTGACGGTGGCTGTGAGCCCTGACGTGACGGTGGCTCTGAGGGAGTACGTGATGGTGGCTGTGAGCCATGACGTGATGGTGCTTGGGAGGGTGTGCGTGAGTGTGTCTGGGATGAGGTATGTCTCCTCGGTGGGCATGGAAGAGGAGAAGCTGCATGCCATCTCGTCGGACTCGTAGGCATAGACGGCTGTGGAGTGCCCGGGATACTCGCAGCAGTAGGGGTATAGACACCAGGCATGGAAGGAGGGGGATGGGCATACATGTACTCTGTAAGCTCAACTGGACCAGGATGGCGCCCAAAATGATTTAGCATCTCCATCAGCCAATTGCTGTACGCAAATGGATCGGATGAAGAACCTGGAATATCCATAAAGAATCTGCAAAAATAATCCTCATGTACATCAAGGGCAGTCTCTTGACTCACACAAATATCATCATCCAAGTCACCTATCAGCCTGCGAACCCTAGAAACAGGAAACACAGTCTCGTGTATACACCCGTCCAGAAACGCGTGTATACACCCATCCAGAAATGCGTGTATACACCCGTCCAGAAATGCGTGTATATCCGCGTGAACAGTTTGTGCAGACAGGATACACGCGTTTTTACACGCGACCTACGTAAAAATTTTTTGAAAGCGACCGACCTCCGACAATGTGTCCTTATAAAAGGCCCACTGTTGCCCCTGTCAGAATCGTTCACCCAAAATCGCAACCAGACAAGCAAAAGGACGGAGACAAACCCAAAAAGCAAAGAGAAAATAGCATAAATAAATCTGAGGAAGGAGACAAGGCAAAGGACAAACTGACTCACCTCTGAAAAAGTAAGTCTTCTTTCTTGGTCGGTTTCCTTCACCCGTGTGTGCTCCTTCTCTGCTCACTCCTTGCACTTAGGTTTAGTGTCTGTTGAAAGAGGCGAAACTGAAAGAGAGGAGATATGTTAGTTCAAAATGTTTATTCGGGGAAGGCGGGTTATTTTTAGTTTAAACAGGCCGTCCCGTGTAGAAACGCGTGTATTTTTGCGTGTATGATAAATTAGCCGCGTTTATACACGCGCTTTTAAAGATCTAGCCGCGTTTATACACGCGATTTACACATATCCCAACCTAGTCCCCTCAAGGGTAAAGGGAAGCAGTTAGGTGAAGTAGTGGAAAAGTGGATTGAGGCAATGGAGGAATACTTTGATGTAACTGGCTACAATGAGAGAAGCAAGATGGCTCTCACCAGGTTAAAGATTGTGGAAACGGCCAGGGTCGCTTAGAGGAATCACTGCGAGACTAACCGTCTCAAGTGGAATACCCGCTTTAGATCTTTTTGCCTAGCCAGTTTAGAAACTTATTTTATGAGGAGGATGTCCATGCCAAATGGTCCAGACATTCTCCACATGGTGATTTTGTTGAGGATCTATGTGGTTATCTTTACCATGGATGGTTCAGAATTGCTTTAATGGGATGATGTATGAGGGGACTACCTAAGTCTGGGTACCATGATGACATGCATTCAGTGTGGATGATGATGTGGATAGTGATGATCATCATCATCATGTTGATGATGATATTGATGTTGACACATGTACACGTGGTGATGATCATACACACATGTGATGACATACACACATGTGATGACATTGATGTGTCGCACCCACATACCTATGATGATGTATCATGCATAAATACACATGATTATATTTATGTATTGCACACACATACACATGATGATAGTGATACGCGTGCACATGTTGCCACTGACACATATGCACATGATGATGATGTATGTGATAGTGATAGTGAGAGTGATATGTGTGAGTCAAATCATGTGGGCATGATCTTGATGGGAAGGAGCAAGCATTCCGAGCATTGTGATTGTTGATATGCCTATGTCTACCTACCTTCCAATGGATTATAGTGATGCATTAGGAGATAGTGATGTATTGGTGGATCATTGTGATGCATTAGACTATCATGGGGATTAGCTCTTGACTGGTGATGCATCCATTGCAGTGTGTGAGATTCAGGATGATGATACTTCACATGTTGATGGGCATATGCTAGTGCATGAGGAGCATAGACCTGATTTTCTAGTGCTAGACGAGTCAAGATACCCTTTTAGATCCTCTATTCAAGGTGATATCTATGATTCTATATCTACTCCTAGTTCTCATAGCTCTTATAGGATACCTGGTAGCATTCACTTGGGTTTAGTGCATATACATGGGTAGTCAAGCATTGCACATGAGCATAGTAATGATTTTGTTGAGGTGGGGCTTTGTAGGAGAGAGAGGCTTATGCATGTGGATCTAGAGAGCTTTGCATTTAATCTATACATCTCCTTAGATCCTATATTGTTGGAGATACATTTATCATGGGATATAGGTCACATAGGTGCATCATTGATGGAGATAGACCATGTTTATGATGAGGATGACCTTGAAGATCTTTGAGATGTCGTAGATGATAATTTAGAGGATGATACCATTTATCTTTCATGTGAGGATACCTCTTCATTTTTTGAGTGATAATTATGATGATGCTGATAAGTATATTGATATCCTAGATCATCATACACACATAGAGGGTTTTGCACATGAGGGGGTAGTGCATGGTTTGGCTCATGCCCATATACCCATTGATATAGTGGATCATGTTTTTGACATTTTGAGTGAGGCTACATGGGATGACAACATTGATTCACTCTTACCCTCATATGATGCCAACATTGAGATGTGTTCTTTTGGCTTCTACGGATGTCGACATGATCCTGTTTTCTTTAGAGCCAGGGCATTTACTTTTGGATGTAATATATATCATTTGAGATGCATGGTATATGATTATATGGTGCATTATGTGGATTTACATGCATCACATCTAGATTCTCACCTAAGCAGTTATTTGGACCATGGATTTGATGATATATATGGTGGTCATTTCACTTTGGACGAGGATCTTGGATACTTCCTTCTCAATCTAGGTGGTCACACATTTGTTCCATGGTTAGATGGTCTACACTTTGGCTATCCATTTGACCCGGGTGGAGGTATAGCTTCGTCCTACATCATCGACATGGGTGTCTATCCATTTGATCCAAGAGGATTAGCCGGCCATGACACTAACATTGCCTCTCTACATTTTCCATTCGATCCAAGCAATTCGAGAGTCATTGCTTTTTCGAGCCTACATGGTTTGGATTTACATTACATCTATGTGGTTACACTTGTGTGGATTATCCTTGGCGTGACACTAGTATCTTTTCCATTTGATCGTGGAGGGACTAGCTTTGTCATCGACAGTGGCTCCTTATCCTTTCCACTTGCACCATATTATCATGGAACCATTGCCTTGGATTTTTCATGCCTCGGACTTCATTTCAACCCAGGTGGTTGCATAGATACCATCATCATCGAACGGGAGCCCTTTATCCTTTCCATTTAACTATGGGGGTCATCGGATTCATGTATGGGTCTTCCGCTACATTGACATTCAGTCATGGATGTGATTTTTGGCTCTTGTACATAGCCACTTGTATATGTCTTTATTTTTTCTTTTGGCACGACCACCCTTCGATTCCGAGGACGAAATCATGTTAGGAGGGGATGGTTTGTAACAAAGTGTTCTTAGGATGCACATACACATGAGATGGGCCTAGGCACATGGGCTTAGGGTCATTTACATGTGGGACTAGGGTACATAGGCCTTGGGACTATAAAAGGCATGTGCTCTAGGAGATTTGGACCTTTTTGGACATCTTGTGATACTCATTACACTTTACTTTCCATGATTCTTAGTGCTAATCTCTATTGCTTTCCCTAATCCATGATAATTAGGACATTCCTAGGCTAATCTAGATGCACCTTTCTTTCATTTACACTCTTTTTTCTTCCATCTTAATAGTCTGGTAAAGTTCTTTAAACTATGGTTGCTAATCATAATTTCTTTGTGCTTTTATATTGTTTGTTTGTTATAGAACCTTACTGATCATGATATCATTTGTGAAAACTTACAAGGTTATCTGTTAACTCGACTATAAAGAAAACTAAGTGTAATATATTGTTCACAATTTGTTTTAATAATTTATTTTAGTTATTTAGATTATTAAGCCCAATGAAATGGTAATAATTTTATGTTCTCCCTTTGTAGGTGATCTCTAGGAGAAAACACGTATATAACACTGAAAATGTATTCTACACTTCCAATAAATATGGGACAATGTAAATAGCATATGCCGCTCACATGCATGGCATGGAGTGATGGGGTTTGTACGTTTCTATTTCTAGTTCATCCAAATGCTCCTCCGTACCTTCATCTCTTCCAATTGTTTCAACTTGATTTACATTAAAGTGCTCCTTTAAATTAGCATAAATCTATTTTTGAATGCTAGTACTTGTTTGCAAACAATTACATCGAGATGCATCCAAAATTCAAACGCGACGAACTTGGTTCAAACTTAGATATATGCAGGTCCTAACCATCTTCAACTTCCTTTAAAAAATAAAAAATCAACTACTATTTTTTTCTCTTTTAGAAACAATATTAACTTAGAACTCATGACAAAATATTATCTTGACACATTTAAATTGTCTTGAAAATTTTGTTTTGAAAACAAAGTTTATGCAATAATTGAGAAGATATTTCAAACCCATCGTTGATATAAGCACCCAAAACTCCTATTTTATACCCACTTTATCGTCCGCAAATGATCCTAGATAGGGATTTAATATTCACGTGATCACAAGATTTTTTGTGATAATAACACATGTGAACAAGTTATTCACATGTTCTCATGTTACTGTTCACACAAAATAACATGCCACTTGCCATTTGGGAACCCCTTAAAAGCTTGGCTACACATGGGAATACGCTATTCACATGTTCTCATGTTACCATCAGATTCTTCACATAATAGCAGGTCAGTGACCCCTAAGAAGATTTTTTATGCCCGACAAAGTTAATTTTTTTAGGCCCTTGTGAAAGCTTTGTGAATATAACATGTGATCACAAGATTTTTTGTGTTATTAACATATGTTAATAACATGTTCACATGTTCTTGTTTACGTCAGTGAAATCCCTCATCCTAGAGGACTATATCTCAACATGTGACCCTGCTCTCAGAGATAGAATCTCCAAAATAGCTCACATGATGTACTTATTAGATAAATTTATAATAGAAAAGTATGCCATGCTAAAAAATAAATTTAGTGATATAACAAATTTATATCTCTAACTTCTATGTATGAAACTAATAACTAATGACCTCTCTCTGTCTCTCACCTTTCTTTGCTAGTAAATACATTACTCCAAAGAGAGAGAGAGAGAGAATAAAACATAGAACTATAAAATACATTGAGAGAGAGAATGAGAAAGCAGATATAAAGAGAATGAGAAAATAGAAAATTCATAAATATCACAACAAAGAAGGCAAGTTGGAAATTTATAATAAGATTTTTTCCTTGAACAGATACATCAATTTTGAAGCGACTCTCATGAAATCTCTAGGCAACTACCTTGGTTTCCAACATACAGCTCATCTTTTTCATAATGGCGCTAAGTTATTAATAGATATCTTTAGAATCAATACCTCCAAGCCTAAAATATGTACTTGCTCTTTTAAAGAATCTGCTTGTTCTCTACATTCCCTAGTACATCCACCTAGATGTTCCCTAATGTCAACGTGTAAATTTTCCATTGTGCAGGAAATCATGTGGCCTCCATGGGACCACTAATATTAAGAACGTGATAAAGATGATGTGTTAACTCATCTCTTAGCATATCTCCTCTTTGGGTGCCACTTCCATAGATTTCATCCCAAAGGGCATTTAAGTACTCCTTTGCAACAAGTAACCGGATTTTTCTCAGTGCGCTCGTATATGTCTGTAATAGTCTGTAGATGTTTAGAGCTTGATTTTTCTGAAACTAGCCATCAGAACTTTGAAGGGAGGGTGTGGGTATGGGTTCGAGTTTCCCATATCCACCACCATC
Organism: Cibotium barometz; assembly: GCF_041138505.1. Classification (NCBI taxonomy): domain Eukaryota; kingdom Viridiplantae; phylum Streptophyta; class Polypodiopsida; order Cyatheales; family Cibotiaceae; genus Cibotium; species Cibotium barometz. The sequence goes on along the minus strand of NC_141046.1, from coordinate 50,718,262 downwards.
ATGACTAGGAACGATGTAACTATGAGAATAGAAGAAAATTGTACCTTGAGTAGGATCTGAAGGGGTCCTGCCATTAAGGATAACCTTTCCAATGGCTGCATGAAGGGCTAAAAATGTCCCCGAGAGACTACGCAAGGGCTGTACCTCAATTAAAGCAGAAAGAAAGATGTCTATATCATAAAAATAATGGAGAAATCAATAAAAAATAGAGCGACACAAATTTTTAGTAAGATAAACAATGTGACTCAAGGGCTTACAATTGGATGTTAAGCCCTTTCGTTCACCCTCGGAGCGAGGATGGATATCTGAAAACAAACAAACATGTTGCACAATATCAATCGTGCCTTCTACCTTCTTCTTTTCTAACCCAAGGAGCCTTCCTTTCCAATGTTAGTCAAGAACACCCCTCCTGCTCTGCGAACACAGTGAGGGCCAATAGCAGCGGGCTGCACCCGCCCTTGTGGAATCGCTCCTCCACCCACTCATTATTATCATTCCTTGTGTTATATATGACTAATTCCTCAATCTCTTCTTTAGGCATCTTGTGACCCTGCATGGACACCATCAAGAGGTGGAGAGAATGACCGTGTGTGTAGTTTTGGGGAATGAGAAAGAGAAAAGCTAATTTGGTGTGCAGCCATGGAGGGCTTGGGAGGGGATTCCAGAGAGTGGTTTGAAGAGTAGAGTATTACAAATCTAGTTTGCTACAACCATGGAGAGATTGGGAGAAGGAATCTAGAGAGTGCATTGGAGAGGAGGAGATGTGGAAGAGTATTGCATTGGAGAGGAGGAGGAAGAGAAGAGTGTAGCCATGGAAAGCTTGCATGAGAAGAAGGGGATGGAAAGCTTGAGAGAGGTAGAGAAGGATTGGAAGCAACAATGCTAGTTTGCTAGAGCAATGGAAAGATTGGGAGAGGGGGAGGAGGGGATGGAAATCTTGAGGGAGGTAGAGAAGGATTGAAAGCAACAATGCTAGTTTGCTATAGCCATGGAAAGCTTGGGAGAGGGGGAGGAGGAGGGGATGGAAAGCTTGAGAGAGGTAAAGAAAGATGGAAAGCAAAAATACTAGTTAGATGTAGCCATGGGAAAGCTTGGAAAAGGGATTTTAAAGAGAGAAAATGGTTTTTTCATCATAGTATAGGTTGGGGGGAGGTTTGAGAGGGAAAAGAGAAGATTTGGGAAATTTTTGAAAATTTAAAATTTTAGGGTATTTTGACCCACGAGATTCACCAATCTAGCTGGGGAAAAGTAGGAGGAGCGTAAAAGTAAGGGACCCCCCTTTACCCTCTCTCACTAGGGACAATGTAGTAATGAGGGGGACAAACTAGCCTCTCCTCTACTTTTAGGAGGGGCCCAATTTGCATCACAACCCTCTTCCTATTGGTCCATTGCTAATTACTTTCTTAATCAAAAGGGCCCTTCATAGTCCAAAAAAAATCCTAATGATTCTATTCGGATAAATAGGCTAGTTGACTACACTTTAACATGACTCGTTAGAAGTTCCGAAGGTGGATAAGGGTCATGTGGAGATGTCCGAGTTATAATGCTACAGAAAAAAGAATTTTGGCGGTCAAAACTTCTCAAATCTTTAGAATAGAGAATCCATAAGGATCTTCACTTTTGTTGATGTAGTCTCTTACAACTATTTTTGGTCTCAATTGGGAGGTTTTTGTTTTGATGTCAGATTGTACTATATAAATGAATAATAGATTGATACTTTTAATACATCCAAAATTTAAACATATTATAAACATGAATACAATGAATGCCTAGTATCAATCCAGCAACCTTGATTGATAAAATGAAAACATGGGTTTAACTATTTCACTATAACTCTCTCTTAAAGAATAAAAAAAAGGTTCAAGTCTTAATTGAGTTAATGTCAAATGACATTACCGGGGAGAGGTCTTGTGTGATTGCTTAAGGCCATAAAGAAGGTGCCTAAAGTAGGTAGGACTTTGGGTTTATACAACCTTTCAAAGAAGGAGTTATGATCCTGCACTTGTAATAGTGGAGTTTCATGCAAACTCACATGTACAAAAAGAGGGCATGGCAATAATTTCTAACACAGCTTCTATTTTCTCTAATATAAACTAGGACAAAAAAAATAAATTGGTACATGTTATAAACTTTGGAACATCACTAGTTCATCCTTGAATAGTTCTCACCTCGATTCTCACAAGGATTTCCCCCCATAATTTAACTTACTAAAAACTAGATTGATGTCAAATTAAGTATTGTTCTTTTTAGAAATGGACAAAATCTATGGGATAATTCCTTTAAATCTTATGAAAGTACATTCATAAGTTATAGATAGGGTATGTTGAAAAGATGCAAGGGCGAAGAGAGCTTGAGCTCTTGCAAGCACACACACACACACACTCACAAAACCCTAATAGAGAACACACAAGGTGAGAGACTGAAAATCTTCTTCTTCTTCACTCAACACTCAACACACCATATACAAGAATAAGAGTACACACAATATGAAAGGTACACACACACACTCACAAAACCCTAATAGAGAACACACAAGGTGAGAGGCTGAAAATCTTCTTCTTCTTCACTCAACACACAAAACACCATATACAAGAATAAGAGTACACACACGGGTTCTCTATAGTGTGAACTCGACTAAATGAGCTGGCACTATAACTATGCCAGTCTCTAGAATGGCTGTCACACACAGCCTGTCATCCCACTGGCCACATATCACCCAAGATCTCACCAACCATGCCAGTGGTGAAAGTGTGGGGCCTATCCCCCAGGCGGGTCATCAGTAGCCACCGCCTCACTAGACGAGCTCGATATCTCAACACGCCCCCTCGAGCTCAACTCGATCTCATGTACACCAAGCGAAGTCCTGAATCTATGGAGCTTTTCTATACCCAATGCTTTGGTGAAGATGTCAGCTACCTGATCCTCTATGCTGACATGAACAAGGTCAAGATCTCCTGCCAAGACCTTTTCTCTGATGAAGTGGTAGTGGACCTCTATGTGCTTCGTACGAGCATGAAAGACTGGGTTCCTGGCCAACTGTATACTGCTAATGTTGTCACAAAAAATGACAACTTGTCTATCCACTGATAGACCCAAATCTGCAAGTAGCTTTCTCAACCAAGCTACCTCACATGCTGCCATAGTAGCTCCTCTATACTCAGTCTCTGTACTCGATAGAGCAACCGTAGGCTGCTTGTTGCTGCTCCAAGTCACAGTAGCACTCCCCAAAGAAAACATGAAGCCACTGGTAGATCTTCTATCTGAGATACTACCAGCCCAATCAGCATCTGTGTACCCATGTACACATATCTCTGTCCCAGTCTCATAGAATAGTCCACAATGCAAAGTAGACTTCACATACCTCAGTATGCGTCTCACTGCATCCAAATGCGGTTTCTGTGGAACCTGCATAAACTGACTCACCAACCCAACAACATAGCTCAAATCTGGTCTGGTGATCGTCATGTAGATCAAACTTCCTACTATGCGCCTGTACATAGTAGGATCCTCCAAGATCTCTCCTGAATCTACACTCAACTTGCCATTCTGATCCAATGGCACTGAAATAGGCTTACAGCCTGTCATACAATACTTGGACAGCATGTCCAAGCCATACTGTCTCTGCAGTAATCCAATACCATGTGGTGACCTAATCACCTCAATGCCCAAGAAATATCTGAGCTCCCCCAGATCCTTCATCTCGAACTTCTGTCTAAGCAAGATCTTTACATTAAAGATCTCTGCATCATGGTCCCTCGTAATGATCAAGTCATCTACATAGATGACAACAAGCACAACCCTTCTATCACCATGTCTCACATACAATGAGAAATCTGCATTGGCTACATGAAAGCCAATAGTGACAAGATATTCAGAAATCTTGTTAGACCATGCTCTTGGTGCTTATTTTAAGCCATACAAGGCTTTCTTCAACCTGCAAACATGCTTCGGGGTGACTCACATTCTCATAACCAGGTGGCTGCAACATATACACCTCTTCTTGCAAATCCCCATGCAAGAATGCATTCTTTACATCCATTTGATGTAAAGACCATTGCTTTGACGCAGCCACCACTGCTATCACAACTCTCACCGTTGCCATCTTGGCAACTGGGCTAAAAGTTTCCTCATAATCAATCCCATATGTCTGCGCATATCCTTTGGCTACTAATCTAGCCTTGTACCTGTTTATGCTTCCATCACTGTTATGTTTAACTTTGTACACCCACTTGCATCCAATGGCTTTCTTGCCTTCAGGCAATTGCACTAAATCCCAAGTTTCATTTCCATATAGTGCATCCATCTCCTCATCCATAGCTTTCTCCCAACACACATTTCCAACAGCCTCATCAATGCATGTGGGCTCAACAACCTGCACAACCTTTGCCATATATGCATAGTGATGTGCCACATAACCATCATAAGTAAACCTTTGCACAGGGTTCTTCACTCTCCCAGATCTTTGCAGCTTTTCATTCATGGCTTCCATAGCCTTCTTTACACCAGGTGTTCTCATAGCTGGGATCCCAAGCTCCTCATCAAGGCTCATATCTGAGCCACTAGACTCTCCATCAACATGAGAATGCCCTGCAGAAATGTCAGGCATACCAAGAGGCTCAACCACTTTCTCTTTTCCTTTACGTGATGTAGTAATCACATTTGCAGGACTGGTATTATGACGCAGCCTGCCACTCCATGGTCTATCAATAGACCCACTAGATGAGGACTCTCCTGGTCCACTCAAAGACTGTGATTGCTGACCTGCATTCTGTGCAACTACACTTCCACTCAAATCAGTCCCAACAGCTTCTTTTCCAGCAGCATACCAGCTGCTCATCTCATCAAAGACAACATCCCTGCTTACCCTCAACTCACGTGTAGCAGGGTTATAACATCTGTATCCCTTTTGCTCAAGGGAATATCCAATAAACACACATTTTTTAGCTTTTGGATCCAGCTTGGTTCTCAGCTCATCTGGCACATGCACATATGCAATGCATCCAAAGACTTTCAGACGAGACAAATCTGGTTTTCTGCCAGTAAACCTCTCCTCTGGAGTTACATCATGTATGGCTGCAGTTGGAGTCCTGTTCATGATGTATACTGCTATAGAACAACCTCAGCCCAATAGCAATGTGGCATATTCTTCTCTTCCATCAATGCTCGCGCAATCTCAGCAATGTGCCTATTTTTTCGCTCAGCAACTCCATTTTGCTGCGGAGTGTATCTGCATGTAAACTGTCTCCGAATACCATTCTTCTTCAAAAATTCAGAGAACTCATTGGAGAAGTATTCTCCCCCTCCATCTGACCTTAGGCACTTTACATATTTCCCTGTTTGCTTTTCAACCAAAACTCTGAAATTTTGAAAGTGAGTGAACACCTCACTCTTCTCCTTCATGAAATATACCCACACTTTCCTTGTGTGGTCATCAATGAAAGTCACATAATACCTGTAGCCTCCCATAGATATGGTCTTCGTAGGACCCCATACATCTGAATGCACAACATCTAGTGCATTTCTGCTCACATATCTGTTATGTGGAAACACATGCTTTGTTTGCTTCCCAAATTGGCATGCTTCACATATTTTCTGCATACCTTCCACTTTAAATTTTGGCAGCCGTGTCACAATTCCTTTTGTCTGCATAGACTTCAATCTCTGCACATTTACATATCCAATCCTTTTATGCCCAATGTCTGTGTCTGCAACAATTCCTGAACCATTTGCAAACATCGCAGCACTCATTTCAGGCATGTCTACATTCAACGTAAACATTCTGCCCACTCTGTTGCCTTTTGCAACCAACCTGCACTTGTCTTTAAAATCTTCAACATAACACCCATTAGGGTTAAATCGAACCTGCAAACCCTGCTCAATCATCTGGCCAACTGAAACCAGATTCTTTGTTATGTTCGGTACATGAAGTACATCTGCAAGGTACTTCACTTTGCCATCCTGCATAGATAATGGCACATCTCCAACATGGGCAATTGGATGAGCAGTGTCATCCCCTGTTTCCACAAAACCTGGTCTTTCCGGGTTTTTCATCTCCTTGAACCACTCCCCATGACTCGTCATGTGGTTCGAAGCGCCTGAATCCACATACCATACATTATCTTTTTGTGCTGCTTCAACATTTTCAGACATGGCATTCATGACATGCTGCATAACAAACAACCTTTCATTATCCTCATTATTTTCTGCTTGAGGATGCATAGTTGTTTTGCTGCACTTTCCCATTTTGCATGTCAGCCTGTTTCTTATAATATTCTGCCTGCACATGTCTAGGCTTACCAAAATAATAGCATTCACGTGCATCATTATATTGCCTTTGCCAATTTCCACGGCCTCTTTGACTCCCCCTGCCTCTGAATTTGCCTCTTCCACCTGCGTGTTGTTGTTGTTGTTGATTTTGGGACTGTTGTTGTTGCTGCTCTGCTGCTGTCTGGCTGACCATAATTCTGATTTCCTGTTCGGCCACCTCCTTGACCGCGTCCATGGCCTCCTTTACCTCGTCCTCTTTCTGAACTCGTGTAGAAGGCCTGTTGCTCTGAATTGTTTTTGCTTTTATGAAGACTGTTGGTCTTCACCCAAGTTCTTCTCTTCGATAATCAGCAGACACTAAATCTGTAAAGTTGGGAATGTTTTCTCGAGTCTGAATAGACGTCTTGAACGCCTTGTATTGTGGCCCGAGACCACGTAGACAGACCTCCACCTTATCATCATCATTTACTGACACACCAATAGATGCAAGGGATTCCACAATACCCTTTATCTTCAACGCATAGTCATTCACAGACATGCTCTTTTTCTCCACAGTATGAAGTTCATTCTTCAATTGTATATTACGTGCCTTGGTATTTGTTTCATAAAGCTTTACCAAGGTGTCTCACGCCTCCTTGGGGGACTTGGCATCCTGAATGTGCCCAATCATGGTGTCCTGTATACTAATGGAGAGCCAATACATAACCTTCCTGGCTCCTTGGTTCCAGTCTTTAAACTCTTTCACATCTGCAGCAGTCGGATTTATATCTGGTATCTCCGGGTGCCTCTTCATGCTCACCTTCTATGTAGTCCCAATAGCCTTTTCCCATCAGGAAATTCGTCAACCTGAACCTCCAAGCATGGAAGTTATTCTTATCAAGCTTCTCAGCCACAATCTGAGTTATCCCATCATTTGACATCTTGCCAAACACACAATTTTACCAGAAACTGCACTCTGGTTTTTCTGCACAAACTACTGTATTTTCTGCAGGTGGTACTGTATTACTCTCAAATGTCACAACCAGTGACATTTGTATTTTCTGCAGCGGTACTGTAGTACTCTCAAATGTCACAACCAGTAACATTTGTATTTTCTGCAGGTGGTACTGTATTACTCTCAAATGTCACAACCAGTGACATTTGTATTTTCTGCAGCGGTACTGTAGTACTCTCAAATGTCACAACCAGTGACTTCAATGTCCATACATACACCCAATGGCAACTGTAGACCTCTTTGCAGCACCCACAGTGTCTGCACAGTCAATCTGTCTTCCTGCAGTTCTTAAAACAGAGTTCTGCAGAGAATCGATGACTTACCCGTAGTGCTCGAAATCGCCTGCTTTCTCAAAAACGGAGGTCCAGACGCGCCCGAAACGCGTTTTCGGCCCAAAAATCTTAGTCCGATAGGACTTTATAGTTGCCCTATAGCTTTACTCCCACGAAGAAAGCTCCTGAATCAGAGACCGTTTGCCGGTGCCTCCCGTAGAGCTCCCGACAAGGAGGTAATCACCAACACAATAGGGAAGAGTAGTTGAAGCTCTTACCCTCGTACCGCTTCCTATGGTTCTCTTGCTTGCAGCTCAGCCCTTAGCACGAACCAGGCTCTGATACCATGAAAAGATGCAGGGGGGAAGAGAGCTTGAGCTCTTGCAAGCACACACACACACTCACAAAACCCTAATAGAGAACACACAAGGTGAAAGGCTGAAAATCTTCTTCTTCTTTACTCAACACTCAACACACCATATACAAGAATAAGAGTACACACAATATGAAAGGTACTCAACCAATACATACATAGGTTCTCTATAGTGTGAACCCGACTAAATGAGCTGGCCCTATAACTATGCCAGTCTCTAGAATGGCTGTCACACAACACTCAACACTCAACACACCATATACAAGAATAAGAGTACACACAATATGAAAGGTACTCAACCAATACATACACGGGTTCTCTATAGTGTGAACCCGACTAAATGAGCTGGCGCTATAACTATGCCAGTCTCTAGAATGGCTGTCACACAGCCTGTCATCCCACTGGCCGCATATCACCCAAGATCTCACCAACCATGCCAGTGGTGTAAGTGTGGGGCCTATCCCCCAGGCGGGTCATCACCAGTAGCCACCGCCTCACTAGACGAGCTCGATATCTCAACACATGTGCCCCTCAAACTTGAAGAAGACAACCTTATGGTCATAATTTTCCAATTAACAGAAGGAGAGACCATAAGTTTTTTTTTTGTTTTGGTTTGTGTGTGATTGTATAGAGGCAAGGCACATGGTTGATAGCCAGTGAGTTGGTAGTTTGGGATATCATTCTCTCTTATAGCTTTGAGGGTAGCTTCATATGTAGACCTTTCTCTCTCTATCTATTTGTGTGTTTTCGATTAATATATGTGCACCCACATCCAAAGAGTTTATTTTTAGTAAGAAATGCACGAGAGAGAGAGAGAGAGAGAGAGAGATTATAACCTCCTCACACATTCTTTCTCTCTTGTTTTCACAGAAATAAAATGTTAAGGTTGATAATCATTTATTGGTATGGTATTTTGTGTGTGCCCAAATAAAGAGAGTTATTTATGGTGATATGTAAGGTTGGCTGCTGAGAGAGAGAGAGAGAGAGAGAGAGAGAGAGAGAGAAGAGAATGCACATAAACATAGTTTTATCTCTCTTTCTCCCTCATTGAATGTTTGATAATTGTGAAATATGTGAATGTAGAATAGAATGCACATAAACATACTTTTATCTCTCTTTCTCTCTCATTGGATGTTTGATAATTGATCATTGGTATGGTATATGAATGTAGAAATGCTTTTTTGAGTGTTCGATAATTGTGTGGCCACATTGCTTTGGTTTATTATAGCGATATGCAAGAGAGAGAGAGAGAGAGAGAGAGAGAGAGAGAGCGAGATTGCTCTCTCTCTCTCTCTCTCTCTCTCTCTCTCTCTCTCTCATTGAAATAAATTATGCAAGGTGAGAACTATAACCTCCAGAAGCTCTAGTCTTCGGGGGCATACACAACATTCCTCTCACCATGAATAGAACTCACCAAAAAGAAAAAGAAAAAAATTTTGAGACTATCCTTGACCTCTGCAAGAGTCCCACCGTGATGATCGCCAAATTTTGTCTTAGCATTGTAGATGACTCCGCCAGTCCTCGCTAGAAACTTGAGGACTACCGATAAACACAAACACTAAGGTTGGGAAATGTTGAAAGAACGGTAGAGAGGGAGGAGACACACACACAGGAGCAAACCCTAATGTATATTGCAAACCCTAACCATAGAGGGAAGCCATGTCCACTCTCACACAAAGCATAATGCACTAATCCATAATCCACACAACACACAATGAGTTGTGTCCACACTCTACTAATCCTAGCTAATGTCCACACACTATGACCAGCTGGACACGCGGTCATTTATGTCTCACACATGTTCCTACCTAATCTGCCAGCACATAGCATAGCTGGCTCACACTGACATCGAGCTTGAATCTCAACAGCCCCTCTCAAGCTCATGATGTACTGCCGATTAAGATGTAGATGAGCTTGGGATATCAAGACTCTCAACACTCCCCCTCAAGCTCATCCCATGTACTCCCAACATAGTCCGGAAGTACTCAAACTTCTCCCTGCTAAGTGGCTTTGTGAAGATATCAGCCACTTGCTCACATAGTGAAGATCAACTGTACCATCCAGCACCTTTTCTCTGACAAAGTGATAATGGACCTCTATGTGTTTGGTCCTCGCATGAAACACTGGATTCTTTGCCAACTGTATACTGCTCATGTTGTCACAATGAATGACAACTTTCCCATCAAGAGGCTCACATAAATCTGCCCAGAGACTCTTTAACCATATGGCCTCACAAGTAGCAATGGCTGCACCCCTGTACTCAGCCTCTGTACTGGATAAAGCAACTGTAGGTTGCTTTTTTGCTACTCCAACTCACCACAGCACTTCCAAGTGTAAAAGCATATCCACTAGTGGACCTCCTGTCATATGCGCTACCTGCCAAATCAGCATCTGTGTAGCCATGTATGTCCAAGCTTTTACCACTCTCATAAAATAAACCATAATGTGCTGTGGTCTTCACATATCTCATGATGCGTCTCACTGCATCCAAATGTGGTTTCCTGGGGCTCTGCATAAACTGGCTCACTAGCCCCACAGCATAACTCAAATCCGAGCGTGTGATAGTCATATATATGAGACTACCAACCATCTTCCTGTACATATATATATATGAGACTACCAACCATCTTCCTGTACATAGAAGGATCATCCAATTCCTTGCCATAATCAGCCCGCAACTTCACATTTTGCTCCAATGGTGTACTCATAGGCTTACACCCTGTCATGCCATACTTTGCCAACATATCCAATGCATATTGGCGCTGTACTAACCAAGTACCTGCATGATCTTTCACCACTTCAATTCCAAGAAAGTATCTCAACTCACCAAGATCTTTCATGTCAAATTTCCCACTCAAAGCTTTCTTGACATACATCACATCTGCACCATGATCACCTGTGATAATCAAGTCATCCACATAGATGACTAGTAAAACAATCCCATGCCGTGTCTTCTTCACATAGAGTGAAGAATCTGCTGTAGAAATCTGAAAACCAAGTGAGATAAGATATCTACTCAACTTATCACTCCAGGCACGAGGTGCTTGCTTTAGACCATACAATGCCTTTTTCAACCTGCATACGTGAGTGGGATATCTAGGGTGTACATACCCTTCTGGCTGTGCCATGTATACTTCCTCTTGTAGATCTCCATTCAGAAATGCATTCTTAACATCCATCTGATGCATTTCCCAGCCATTAGCTGCAGCCATAGCAATGACTTCTCTCACTGTGCCCATCTTAGCCACTGGACTAAACGTCTCATCATAATCCAATCCTTGGGTCTGTGCATAACCCTTTGCTACCAATCTAGCTTTATGTCTCTCAATAGAACCATCAGATTTGCACTTCACTTTGTAAACCCATTTACATCCAATAACATTCTTGTCCTTTGGTAGTGCAACCAAGTCCCATGTATCATTATGGACTAATGCGTCCATCTCCACATCCATTGCTTTTTCCCATACATGCTCTCCAATAGCCTCTGTATAGCATGTAGGCTCCACATGCTTCACCATAGATGTCATGTATGCATAGTGCATAGCAAAATCTCTATATGTCAATCTGTCAACAGGATATCTGACCCTCTGGGATCTCCGCAATGCCTGCGGGTCACTCTGTACACGTGTAACTCTAGCATGTGGTGGCACATATCTGTCCTGCCTAGCACCAGCAGGTGTGCGTAAAACAGGTATGCCAAGCTCCTCATCCAAACTCTCAGAACTAGATGACTCATATCCTGTGATTCCAATTCCTTCGACTTTCTTTTTGCCTTTATCCATAGCACTACTCCCAGTGCTTACACTCTCATGCCTCAAACGTCCTGACCATGGACGTACACTGCTGCTCTTAGCTTCTGCTATGCTGCTGGCCCAGACATAGTAGTAGAACTAGAACTTGCTTGTGATGGCAAGTTCACAGGCACATCAGCCTCAAGTGACTCAATAACACCTTCATCTTTTGCCTTGTACCAACTAGCAAGCTCATCAAACACCACATCACGTGAGATGACCACTTGTCTAGTTTGTGGATTATAACACTTGTAGGCCTTTCGATCCTGTGCATATCCAACAAATACACATTTCTCTGCTTTAGGATCCAACTTCCTTCTTCTTTCATCAGGCACATGCACATAAGCTATGCATCCAAAAACTTTAAGATGTCCAATGTCTGGCCTGTAATCTGTAAGCCGCATCTCTGGCGTGCTTCCATGAATGGCTGCTGTAGGTGTTTTGTTCAAAATATACACTACAGTAGCACATGCTTTTGCCCAATAATAATCTGGCATGCTCTTTTCATTGAGCATTGCCCTTGCCACTTCACATATGACTCTATTCTTTCTCTCAGCCGCCGCCGCCACACCATTCTGCTGAGGTGTATACCTGCAAGTCAGCTGTCTCCTTATTCCATGCTTCCTCAAGAAATGCTCAAAAGCTTTTGAGGTGTATTCACCACCTCCATCTATCCTCAGACATTTAATCCAGCAGCCATACTGCTTTTTTGCAAAAGCTTTGAAATCCATGAATTTTTCCAACACCACTCTTCTCTTTCAGAAAGTATATCCATGTCATCCTGCTAAAGTCATCAATGAATGTAACATAGTATAAACTGCCTTTGATAGATGGGTTTTGTGCAAGACCCCATACATCACTGTGTACTATCTCAAGTGGCCTGTTACTCATATTTCCTTCTCTAGGAAACTTCAATCTTGCCTGCTTCCCAAACTGACAGGCTTCACAAACATGCATATGTCCATCATATTTGAACCTAGGCAAACCATTGACAATGCCTCTTGTTTGCATGTTCTTTAATCTCTGTATATTGACATGGCCAATCCTCTTGTGCCACATATCAATATCCTGTACCACATTCCTGCTCTTTGAGAACATGGCTGATTTTAGCTCAGGAATTCCAGCATCCACCTTAAACAGTCTTCCTTCTTTCTTGCCTTTAGCAATCACTCTACATCCATGTTTGAAGTCTTCAACGAAGCATCCATGCTCATTGAATCTAACCTGTAATCCCTGTTCTACCATTTGACCAACTGAGGCCAAGCTTTTAGTGATCGAAGGCACATACAGCACATCTGACATAGACTTTGTCTGACCATTATGCATGACCAATGGTACACTTCCAACATGTGTAATGACATGGTGGGTATCATCACTTGTTTCCACATAGCCTTTGACATCCATTGGCTTCATGTGCTCAAACCATTCACCATGGCATGTCATATGATTTGATGCTCCTGAGTATCATCATTCTCAGCATTTGTTGTCATAGAACCCACTACATGCTTCATGGCAAACAAATGATTTGCAGTTCCATCATTGCTACTTGATGCATAGTTACCACCATGTTGTGCATAGTTTCCACCATAGAACCCACTACATGCTTCATGGCAAACAAATGATTTGTAGTTCCATCATTGCTACTTGATGCATAGTTACCACCATGTTGTGCATAGTTTCCACCATAATGACCACCACGTTGTGCTCTTCCCCCTCTCAAATCATTCTGTTTGCGAAAACAATCTCTCGCCATATGACCATATTTGCCACAATAATGGCATTCCACATCTTGCATAGAATTTTGTTGGCCTTGCCAACGTCCTCGTCCACGGGGGTTACCTCTGCCTCTTTGAGGTGCATAACCACGACCACCTCGAGCACCATAAGAAGGCTAAAAATTCTGTTGTGGAGGTCTATCCTGCCATCCACGACCATTACCACCACGTCCACGTGATGCGAATCTCCCCCTGCCTCTAAAGCCTCTCTGCGAGTAGAAAGCCTGATTTCTGCCATCATCATGGCTAGTAGATGCATCCAGAAATGAATCACTGAGCTTGATTTCCTCAACCAACAAGAGTGAAACCAACTCATCAAAGTCGGGGAGACCTGTACTCCTCACTGAGATAGATGTATCAAATGATTTGTATTCCTTGCCACCAAGACCACGCAAGGTAATATCCACTAAATCATCATCAGGCATGGGGGCATTTATTGTGGCCAATGCATCTGCAAACTTCTTGATTTCTTGCACATAATCATGTATGCTCCTTTTATTCCTTTTCACATTGTGTATCTGCTGTCGCAATTGAGACTTGCGAGCACTCGTATCTGTATCAAACATCTTGACCAAAGTATCCCATGCATCTTTGGGATTCTCAGCATCCTGAATGTGTATGAGCATAGCATCAAAAATGCATATAGACAAATAATGGAGCACTTTGAATGCTCTCTCTGACCATTGCTTATGAGCAATAAGCTGCTGCTGTGTAGGCTTTTGAGGTAACTTAGGCTCTGGCTCAGCACCTGTAATGAGATTCCAAAAGCCTTTTCCTTTCAAGAAACTCTTTATCCTGTACTTCCATGCCTGGAAGTTCTTCCTATCCAGCTTTTCACCAACAATCTGAACTGGATTGTCCGACATGTTGCTCAATGCGTACACCTTCCGACATGTTGCTCAATGCGTACACCTTCCGCACACTTCAAATCTATAAATGAGCCTTCCTCAGCTCAACACACTCCAATGAATGTTCCAGATACTCCAAGGTAGCCAACAAACTCCAAATTTGATGTAGAAAATCAACCTGTAATCATTCAAGATGAACTGACACACGCAGTCCGGGATACCCTGAATTGACACGCCTTCCAAGGCTCCAAATCGCAATGTAATGGTGCAATAAAGTCTAGGCAACTTGCATTGACACCTAATGAACCTCAATGTTGAGTATCAACTCCATCTGGCATGTGTAATTATCAATTTTCGAAAACCCCTTTTTCTGTTTTTGGAAAAACCAGAAAAACCAGAAAAACCAGAAAAACCAGTAATGATTTGGCTCTAATTTCTTCAATATTTGACCAAATTGAGCAACCAGGCATTCATTGGCTTAGCAATAGTGTCCATCAACTCCATGTAAGAGGAATTTGTCCAATTGTAAAACACCAAAGATTAATTGCTCAATTAAAGTGCTCTGTTTCTCTGCAACCAGTGGACAGCCTATTTTAATCAGCTCATTCCCAGCTCAATTAGGCATCATTGACCAAACAAATCACATAGCCCTCTTCTCCAAAGTATAAAGCATCCAATTGCTAAAGAATTTGTGGAAGATATCAAGCACCCACTGAGAATTTGATCTCCTTGTAGTCAAAAAGTACAAAATCTGCCCTGTTTTCCCTGTCTTGCTGCGCCGCCTGCTGTAGGGCTCTTTGGGAGTGGTTGTAATGCTATTTGATGATGTAATCAAGTCCCTAACACTCCTAGGTAAGTGTGTGACCCATCAATGCTTTGATTTTTGCCAAATACATGCTCCAAATGCTTCAATTTTGGGCTTCTTTTTCACTGTTTTGTGAGGGCTCAAAAACCAGAGATTTTCACACTTTGAAATGCATTCAAATTGCTCCAAAAACACAATAGGGCTTGCATAAGAGTTTCCATTACATCTCTCATTGTCAGATACATATGTCTTTTGCCAGAATCACTTGTATTTCCACCATACATCAATGTTCCCAAGCTTTAATGGAAAGCTTCAAAAACTAGAATTTTTCTTTGCTTTGATTTTCTCTATTTTGCTTTGCTTTTGCCTGTATCACCTGCAATCTGCTCAAGGATGTTTAGAGGACCTTACCCGGTAGGCCAAGCTTTCAGATCTGATAGTATTTGGTGTTCTCCAAGCTTCACAGCTCCAATGGCAAGCTTCACAGCTTCTCTTCACAGCTTCTTCTCCCTCTTCACTTCACTCACTCATAAACCCTAATAAACAGCACAAGGCTCTGATACCATGTTGAAAGAACGGTAGAGAGGGAGGAGACACACACACAAGAGCAAACCCTAATGTATATTGCAAACCCTAACCATAGAGGGAAGCCATTTGTCATAGAACCATGTTGAAAGAACGGTAGAGAGGCTCTGATACCATGTTGAAAGAACGGTAGAGAGGGAGGAGACACACACACAGGAGTAAACCCTAATGTATATTGCAAACCCTAACCATAGAGGGAAGCCATGTCCACTCTCACACAAAGCATAATGCACTAATCCATAATCCACACAACACACAATGAGTTGTGTCCACACTCTACTAACCCTAGCTAATGTCCACACACTATGACCAGCTGGACACGCGGTGTCTCACACATGTTCCTACCTAATCTGCCAGCACATAGCATAGCTGGCTCACACTGACATCGAGCTTGAATCTCAACAGGAAAAAGGGAGCGTGGATCCTCTTAGGGAAGTATACCCACCAAGGATGAGTCGACCTCACTAGCTAGACATGCAAGACCTATGCTCTATGCTATCTAGCGTGCTCTCTGACCACCACCTAGCACCGCAATATCCCTACAAGCCTCTCACTCACACCACACCCACCACTTACCGCTAACTCAGCTCGCTCACATAGAGAGATAAACAAAACACCACAAGAGAACAAAACTGTAGACAAGAATGATACAAGAGAGTTGATGCTCCAACATAGATAATGTCATACACCAAAGAATATAAAACCTTTGCCCAATGATAAATACTAATGGGCCTTTACAGATTGAATAATCTTGTGCACACTCACACATAAAATAATCTTGTGCACACTTGCACATAAAATTAGCTTGTGTATATTCGCACATAAAATAATCTTGTGCACACTTGCACATATAAATTAGCTTGTGTATATTCGCACATAAAATAATCTTGTGCACACTTGCACATATAAAATAATCTTGTGTATACTTACACGTAAAATGTAGCCACATGATAGGTTTCAAATGATTAATGAAATTCTAATACATGATTAGCACATGATCTTCATCTTCACATCACCACTCAATACGACATCTCAATCGATACCCTCGTATAGTGTGACACCTAAATCAATACCCTCGCACGTCTCATTCTATATGACAACTCAATCACTACCCTCATATAATGCGACACCTTAATTGGTAACTTTGCACACCTCGGTACCTGTACTCATAGACAATTCATGTTAGTTAAACAATCAACTGAATGCATCAATTAATCCCAATGTCATCATGAGAAATCGGTAACCATAATATCAAATTATAGGTACCAAACAACTGGCAGCACGGTACGCACGACGTCCCTGATATAAAATAAGAAATATAATTCCCAATAATCAAGAGTAATTCTTATAACACTCTCTCTTTGTGTCATTGATGATGGATCATGTGTTGGCACGTGCGCTTTAGTTTGCTTGAAGCTAGGTGAGCCCTCTCTCTCTCTCTCTCTCTCTCTCTCTCTCTCTCTCTCTCTCTCGGGATTGTTCCTACAACGTTAAAAGAGCTTCTTCTTCTTCTTCTTCTTCTCTCTCTCTCTCTCTCTCTTCTTCTTCTTCTTCTCTCTCTCTCTCTCTCTCTCTCTCTCTCTCTCTCTCTCTCTCTCTCTCTCTCTCTCTCTCTCTCTCTCTCGATGTTTTTATTTATTTATTTTTTTGTGCAGTTCGGCCCATCTTCGAGCCTCCAGTTTCCAAGTAGCTCCTCTTCTTCACTAAGACGTCCTACTGTCTTCGAGCCAACATATTTGTAGTAGATATCTTTAAGTAAGTGGTGGTCTCTTTCCTTGATTATATGCTCTCTTGATTGATGTGTGCCCCCCAACCCATCACTGTCTTACACGAGAGCTATAGTATATGCATTTTTTAAGTCACCATTTTTTCTAAGCATGCATGCCACCTCTCTTGTAAGCTTTGGAGATGAACTCTACATAGTTGAGGCCTCAAGGTATCACATGAAGTTGGCCGCGAGTCTCTCAGCTTCTTCATGCACACAATATATACGAGGCCAGAGGGTATTGCATGAACATAGCTGCGAGTCTCTTGGCTTCATGCAGACTATATATATATATATTATATTATATTATATTATATATTCCCCTGAGTGCCAGCTCACATAGAAGCTCTCTCATTTGGATCCTAGATTGCATCCCCTATTGTGTATGCTCTCTCCTCAGGGGGGGTTCACCTAAAAATATGTAAGTATATCATATGAGTTCAAATGAAGGGGTTTTTTAATTCAAAATTCTAAGGTAAATTTACAAGAGGGGATTTTTTAATCGATTTTGAAAAAAATGTAAGTCCATAAAGACAAAGGGGTCATTTTATTCATGAAAAAATCATAGGTAAGGGAGTTTTTAAATACCCCTTCAATGCACATGATACAAAGGGTTTCTTTGTCATGCACCCCCCAAGGCTCTCTCTCTCTCTCTCTCTCAGAGGACACATTGCAAGTCGACTTAGGCCTACTCGCTTTCTCTCTCTCTCTCTCTCTCTCTCTCTCTCTCTCAGAGGACACATTGCAAGTCGACTTAGGCCTACTCGCTTTCTCTCTCCTTCCTTAACATAAAGAGCATGCATAGAGAGTGGATGACGAGCAAATTCTGGAAGATTCAAGAAACAATGGTAGTTGTTGGTACGATTATGCTATATATATATATATATAAGTTGTTGAAGCTTTGTTGTGTCTATATATGCTCTTCAGTAGATGATTACATAGCTTGATTAATTCTTTAAGGTTAATATTTTCTTCCATGATTTGGCCTTAATTTCTTGGAATTTGAATGTGCATTCTCAAACTTTATAGTTCTTGGATCTTGATACTGGGATCCCAACTTTTTTATTTCATGGGAAATTTGGCCATAAAAAATGAAACATTTCTATGGTTTAAGATTCAAGTTTGTCTTTTACAATTGTGAGTTATAATGTTTTAAAAGAGTTGGCACATACATTTGCGAGAACCAAGAGGAAATAGCGGACAACTTGCATTAATATAACCAATCTTCTTCTTTGCTTACTCATATGCACACCTATATGTACATTTAAGTGAATTTGGCTTAACGAAAAACTTGGGATGTCGACGACCACCGTCGTCGGGAGTGATGGTCAAAAAGGTAATGGCCAGGCTAGCAACGTAATGACAGTTGGAGACTGTGTATGTGTGTGTGTGTGGAGAGAGAGAGAGAGAGAGAGAGAGAGAGAGAGAGAGAGAGAGAGAGAGCAGCAACATGTGTGGAAATATGTAAAGAGAGAGAGAGGAGAGAGGGGGTAAGGAATGAGTGTGTATATTATATACGCTGTCGTGACGTGGACGGTGTCGCTGGGAAAGTGCGAGACTTCTAGTTGTGAGAGTAACCCCTAAGAGCATCAATGAAGCAACTGCCAAACTGTTGATACATATGTTTATTGGGTAGCATCATACTTGATTAACAACCTTAATCCATCAATGCATCATAGATCCTACTCATTAAGTCCCAACAAGTAGTATCCTCAAGGATTGTCCATCTCCCCCCCTTATACATTGATATTATAGGTTATGTACATCCGAAGATAGAACAAATTTACTTTGTATTTGTATTGATGGATAAGGACGGTATCCCAGCTAGTATGCATCAGCCTTCACCATATCCATAGCACCTGCACTTCTAAAGTAAATCTCCAAACCAGTCTAGAATTTTCTGATGTGCCTCTCCTGCCTTTTCATCATTCACATCATAACGAGTAGTCCATTCATAGACTGCACTTGGATATATTCACAAAATTCTTTACCTCCTTTTTGCACTCTAAATTCTTTGAAATGTTTTCCCCAAGCAGGCAGAATCCTTTGTCTATTTCTACCACCTGAATTGCTAAAGGAATCTATGCCTCTTTGATATCATTAACAATGACAAAAGAAGGATGGCGAAAAACTGCAACTTACAGACAATCACCCTTTGTCAACTCCACGACCATTTTAGCTCCTCAGGTTGATGCAAGCGATTCCTCAGCTTCAGTCGACGCCAGCAGAGCAGCAGCTTATTATCATAAGCGGCAACCTCAGCTTCTACACAATTACCCAAGCATCTCTCCAAGGCTTCAGCCAGTAGCAGCCAGTCATCCTTGCATGAATTCGGCAGCACATCACCTTCATTTTTCGAAAGTTTCAGGAAGCATATCATTCGACGCAGCTTAATTTCCTCTGTAATTTGAAATCCTACATGGCATGAACAGAAGAAATTCTCAGCCTTTTTGAATCTCTGGTTCCTCTGCTCTCTGGTTTTTTATTTTTCTTCAACACTCCTCTCCGTTTTCTGCATATCCCCAAGATATGCGTCGCTTCTGGTTATTTCCCCTTTCTCGCAAGGAAATCGGCGCATTCGCCTTTTGCAGCTATCTTCACGTATTTTCCCAGTTCAAAAAAACTCATGCGCCACCTTTCTTTTTACATTGTTTTTGGATATTTCTTCTTTTGCTACCACGCAAGCTGCCCTCATAATATATCTTGTTATGATCTGCATTCAGTAGGGTATGTGATGCTCCCAGCATTGGCATCAAGGCAAGCTCTCCAATACAAGGTTGATCATCCAATTGTGTCTCCCGCATCCGATAAAGACTTCGACACTCTAATGCTCCATTGATATCCATTGCTCTTGATGCCTCCAAGGTTCATAGTGTCATCACATCGACCATGTGATTTGTAGAATCCCCCAATTGTTTGCTCAAATATATCTCCATGTCTTCGTACATGCATTCCCTTGTGCATTGGCATGCCCTCATGCTTGCACTCCCGTAAGAGGTATTCATTGACTCGGCCCATCGATACCATAGAGAAGCTACTACACATTATGCACATGGGTAGCCATTAACATCATTAACATATCCCTTTGGCGAGCCACTCATAGCATCATTTACATAGCCACGCAGACCATGTATATAACTGAGTGTTTCCAACTTACCCATGATGTCTGAGTAACAGCAGAACCATCACCACCACACTCACAAGAGTCATTTTGAAATAGCTCTCACTAGCATAGCTGCCACTAGGTTAACCATCCATGGGCATGAAGATATTATTGAAGGGATCATTCTGCCTATGAGGATACACAAGAACTTTGAATGTGTGCAGTATCTTATTAAAGTTCTTCTTGTTTTGCTCATTCCATGATATCTCCAAAGAGTATTCTTCAAAACCAATCCTCATATCATACATGCTCTCACATTTCCATACATGTTGAGAGGGGTGTTCCCTACTGCAAGATCTACCATAAGCATAAGGCTCCATATTTCACACCACACTCATATTCAAAAGCTTCGAGACCTGACTCCACCTCAGCTCATCTTATTGAACCTCATTTACAATATGAACATATGTACATGGGCATCATATAATGACTCGTCACATAGCACTTAATCCCATGCATCTAGATTTGCATTTGATAGTCTCATATGCATGGTTTCACACCATAGACGTGCCATGGCACGACATCCACCCCCTCTAAACCTGCACATCCTCTGGTATGTGCCAAATCATCATCAAGATTCACATATAACTGGATGTCATCTTCTTCTTCTACATTACCAGGAAGATCATCCTCTTCCTCTTCAACCGTACCCATACTATCGCTGTCAAGCCTCTCATCCTGAGTTCCCTATGAATCAAAAGGATCAGTATCATGCCTTCTTTTAAACATCTTAATCCTTTTGCCTGCTCTACAAGATTCTTTATCTCTGTTCCATCAAGCTCACACAGGGTATACGTGGCATTTTCATGCACATGCTTGACAATGTAAGGGCCAAACCATCTTTTTGCAAACTTCCTTTGAACGGTGAACTGGTTGTCAAGGCTACTATCATACATTAGGACCCAATCACCTTCTTCAATAGGTTTTGGCCGGAGTCTGTGTCTTCTATCAAATCTTTCTTTATTTTTCAACCTTGCATCTTTCAAACGAGCTTTAGCAAGCTCTACATCTTCAGGCCTCCTCTCCAGCTGCCTTATTCGCAATGCAAGGAGGTCTTCCCTGCTCAATCCTTCCACCCAGGGCAATACATTCCAAGTTGGAACTACTTCTTCAACTGGCATTATTGGCTTCTGACCATACATTAATTCTGTAGGCATATATCCTGTCACTGAGCTATGAGTTGTACGGTCAGCCCACAAAGCATATGGTAGCAGCCTTGGCCACTCTCACATTCTTTCTCTACATGCCTTAGCCAAAGCTTTAATGATTGGAGGATGTCCTCGCTCACTTTTACCATTGCCCTCAGGATTGTAAGCACATGTTAGGGACAGTTTGACCCCAATTCTAGAAAAGAATTCCCTTGCTTCTTCAACATCTAGCTCGCCCCTATCAGCTGTTATTTTCCCAACACAACCATACCGACAAATCACATCTTCCAAGAGAAATTTGCATACTGTTTCCGTACTCTTTGTTCTAAGAGCACGCCCCTCTACCTGATTTGTCTAATCTTCTCTTGCAAGTGCTATGTACCGCAGCTGCCAAATTCCCAAAGGCATTGTAACTAGATCCACTACCCATTTGTAGTGCATGGCAGGTGGGTAGGTTGGTTGCAAGCCATCACGATGTCGCACATTTGAGTACATTTGACATACCATGCATGTTTCCACATATTGGGAAATATCCTTGTACATTCCTTTCCACCAATATTTTTCCTTTATTTTGGTAAAGGTGGCCCACACACTTCGATGTCCATCCCAGAGACTCTCATGGAATTCTTTCACAAGCTTCTCTTGAGTCTCTTTATCACATATGACTCTCTGTGGCATAGCATTCCTCTGCTTAAGATGCTTCCAGAGGTACCCATCCTTTAGAAAATAACCATATGCTTTTCTGCGGATCCTCTTAAATTCTGAGTCAGACCAATTTTCTTGTCTTGTCAGAGAACTCAAGTATTGACCAATAAGCAACCAATCTCCTTCATACATTTCCTCAGTAAAAGGCTCAAGTGCATTTGGTAGGCAAGTATGGTCCCCTTTTGCATATGCAGTAGTGTATAACTTTGTACCTACATCATCAATGTCACTAATCATCTCTTTTTCATCTTCATACCTGGCTCTTGATAGCATATCTGCAACTGGATTATCTTTTCCTGCAATATGCTCAAACTCAGGATTTAGTGACTTGATATAGGCAATCCATCTAAGCATAGAAATATCTGGAGTGGTACAGCTTGCTATCATCCCAAGAAGTGGCAAGCAATCAGTTTCCACAAGTACAGATGCCCCAATAAGATATTATTTTTCACATTTTAGAGCAGTGACTATTCCCCATAACTCTCTCTTGATCTGTGGATATTTTCGTTGTCGAATGCTTAATACCTTTGCTCCAAATCTGATTACATACCTGTGATCATCCTCATCATCTTGCCCTACTGCCCATCCTATCCTAGTAGGACTAGTATCAACTGTAATAATCACAGGCCTGCCACACTCATAATCTGCCTTCCTTAGAGTAGGTGATGACTGAAGCAGATGTTTCAGCTTTCGCATAGCTTTAGTATGTACTGCATTCCACAAAAATTTTTGATTTTTCCTCAAGAGTTGATAAAGAGGATCTGCTACATGCGCATAATGTGGGATCCAAATAACATAAAAGACACATGCACCAAGAAATCTCTTCAGCTCTGTAACATTAATGCATATCTCTTTCATTCTTTGTATTGCATCTATCTTGGCTGGACAAGGTCGGCGTCCACTAGTACTACAAAGATGTCCCACTATTAGCACTTCACCAACCCCAAACATTGATTTCAGTCCAGACAAAGTAAGATTCACTTCTTCAAGCCTGGATAGAATCATATCACAATCCTTTATATGATTTGCCACAAACTTGTGGCACCCCTTTGAATCCAAATCCCCATCTTTGTCTTTCTCATCACAGCCTTTTATTGGCACATCATCCAGAAATGGCATAGTTATTTGTGGTATGAAGTCTCGTAAGACTTTATTCATTCCATTCATCATATGTGTCACTGAGTTGGTGGCTCCCTATGGTAAGGTACACATCCTTACTAATCCCAAAGGATTTCTCATTAGGGTCAAGTCCCTGCTTTGTATATCCGACTGGAACTGATCATATCCCGAATATAGATCACCCATAGAGTATATAGCTTTCCCTGCAAATGCTTCTGCAAACTCATCCACAATCGGACCTGCTCCCACATTCCTGATTGTGACTTTTTTTACAGGTTGCATGTCTTGAATGAAGCGCAATGTTCCATTTTTCTTTGGCGGCACAGTAAACCATCTGTTGGAATATGGAGCGCATGATGGCTCCAAAATTCCCATCCTGATCTTTTCTTTTAGTAATTCCATCAGCTTTGGCAAGAGAGCCTTTGGTACTGGAATCGGCCGCAAGTTCCAGGGCACATGTGGTACAGTGAAGATCACCATTGGCGCTGTTACACTTGGATCAACACAGCCTATCTCATGCGGCTGAAAGGCAAAGGCTTTCCCATGTTTTACAAGCATCTCCTCAAAGCATTTCCTTTCAACTGGCAACAAAAAATCCCTTTCACCAATCTTCAGCTCTTTTAGGGTTTCCTGTGTAAACTTATGCCCAATTTTCTTCGGATCTCTGAGATTTGGTTGCATAGAGGCTTCATCTATCTTCTCCTTGCTTCCTGGTGGCAAAGGCAAGGCAACTGGTTTCACCTTCTTTGCAACTGTTTTGTACTTTGCATCAACATGAGCATCCATCTCGCAATTCATGTTTTTACATTCCACCCCCTCAAATTCCCAGATTATATCATACATCTCCACAGATGACACCTCTATCATTTCATTTCCACCCTGTAAGCATGCACTTGCCATATCAAAAAGCACATCCATAGTATCCACAAATGACACCTCATCAAGCACCCTTGAAATAAACTCATTCTTCTCCAAAAGACCACACTGCTCAAGACTTTTTTGTTCATTTTGTACATGTCTACGCATGCCACGCTTCAAATCCTTGCTTTTTACAAAGACCAGTGACCCATAGCTAGAAAGTCCCTGAAAATTTGCTGAAAAGTTATTTACATTGATTGAGTCCTGCGAGAACTCATTTTCCCTTGTACCATTGGAATCGCGCTTTACAATGGCACCTGGCCAAAATCCCTCATCTCCCTGTAGTTCATGAATTCTCTATTTATCTTTGGGAGTGACTGTGCTCGAAGAGATTCACGGTTCCTTTCATGGTTAATGCAAAATGTCAAGAACTGAACAGCTTTCTTGCCATCTTTACTCCTTATTCTTGCATATGCTGAGCCATCATCCAAAACTTTTGTTTCCATCCTCACAGCTGTAATGTAGGGTTGCCCAAGGATGAGGGGATACGATGACATCTCCTGAACAAAGAAGTTCTGATCATCTTTCACATCCCCTATAGTTACCCTTACGTTTGGACATGCTGCATAGAGCTCTCCAGATGAGTTATTAGCTGCTTTAATCATCCACCCATGATCTACATCCATTGGCCACTTACATTTGTTGTAGAGATTTTTAGCCATAAGATTTATTTCAGACCCATGGTCGATTAGAGTGACATACGGCTCTTCCAAGTCACCTATCTTGACAAGGGTTTCAGTGGTGGCCCTTGCCCAATGGCTCCTGGAGTAATGACTCTTTGTAAAAACTTCTTTTTCATCATCCTCTTCCACAAAGCGCACTTGTCGTGCCCCATCAGCAGAGTGATTACATTCCACCACATTTTCTCTCTCTTCCTTTTGCTGTACCTGTACTCCATGAGTCTTGGAAGTGCTTGCATCCCCTTGTGATGGAATAGATTCAATTATGGACTACCTTTTCCTTCGTATAATATCAATTATCTCATCATGGAATTCTTTCTTTGCAATCCCCAAGACTTCCCCTAGTGTAAATTCCACCCTGCTGTTTAGAATCCTCTCTTCAAGCACCTTTTTGAGATCTGTTGCGGCTTCAATATCAGATTGAAGCTTATAGAGTGGACTTTTCCCTTTACTCTTCTCCTTCTCATGCTTCATTTTTGCTGGCACTTCTTCCATTGATACTTCCTGTGGAGGTTTGCTATGCTGTGGAGGCATATGTGATGGCCCAGGATCCTTCTTTTCACTACCACGAGTGACCCTTTTTGATGGCCCTCCTTCCTCATTTTCCCTTTTACGCTTCTCCTCTACCTGTGCCTCATTATTCTGGAAAAACTGCAACTTACAGACAATCACCCTTTGTCAACTCCACGACCATTTTAGCTCCTCAGGTTGATGCAAGCGATTCCTCAGCTTCAGTCGACGCCAGCCAGCAGCTTATTATCATAAGCGGCAACCGCAGCTTCTACACAATTACCCAAGCATCTCTCCAAGGCTTCAGCCAGTCGTCCTTGCATGAATTCGGCAGCACATCACCTTCATTTTTTGAAAGTTTCAGGAAGCATATCATTCGACGCAGCTTAATTTCCTATGTATTTTGAAATCTTACATGGCATGAACAGAAGAAATTCTCAGCCTTTTTGAATCTCTGGTTCCTCTGCTCTCTGGTTTTTTATTTTTCTTCAACACTCCTCTCCGTTTTTTGCATATCCCCAAGATATGCGTCGCTTCTGGTTATTTCCCCTTTCCCGCAAGGAAATCGGCGCATCCGCCTTTTGCAGCTATCTTCACATATTTCCCCAGTTCGAAAAAACTCATGCGCCACCTTTCTTTTTACATTGTTTTTGGATATTTATTCTTTTGCTCCCACGCAAGCTGCCCTCATAATATATCTTGTTATGATCTGCATTCAGTAGGGTATGTGATGCTCCCAGCATTGGCATCAAGGCAAGCTCTCCAATACAAGGTTGATCATCCAATTGTGTCTCCCGCATCCGATAAAGACTTCGACACTCTAATGCTCCATTGATCTCCATTGCTCTTGATGCCTCCAAGGTTCATAGTGTCATCACATCGACCATGTGATTTGTAGAATCCCCCAATTGTTTGCTCAAATATATCTCCACGTCTTCTTAAATGCATTCCCTTGTGCATTGGTATGCCCTCATGCTTGCACTCTCGTAAGAGGTATTCATTGACTCGGCCCATCGATACCATAGAGAAGCTACTACACATTATGCACATGGGTAGCCATTAACATCATTAACATATCCCTTTGGCGAGCCACTCATACCATCATTTACATAGCCACGTAGACCATGTATATAACTGAGTGTTTCCAACTTACCCATGAGGTCTGAGTTACAGCAGAACCATCACCACCACACTCACACAAGAGTCATTTTGAAATAGCTCTCACTAGCATAGCTGCCACTAGGTTCACCATCCATGGGCATGAAGATATTATTGAAGGGATCATTCTGCCTATGAGGATACACAAGAACTTTGAATGTGTGCAGTATCTTATTAAAGTTCTTCTTGTTTTGCTCATTCCATGATATCTCCAAAGAGTATTCTTCAAAACCAATCCTCATATCATACATGCTCTCACATTTCCATACATGTTGAGAGGGGTGTTCCCTACTGCAAGATCTACCATAAGCATAAGGCTCCATATTTCACACCACACTCATATTCAAAAGCTTCGAGACCTGACTCAACCTCAGCTCATCTTATTGAACCTCATTTACAATATGAACATATGTACATGGGCATCATATAATGACTCGTCATAGCACTTAATCCCATGCATCTAGATTTGCATTTGATAGTCTCATATGCATGGTTTCACACCATAGACGTGCCATGGCACGACAACGTAAGAAGTGCTACTTCCACTGCTAGCACCCCTAAATTCGCGCGGAGGGGGTAGGGACCTTTCAGCTGGTATGAGAGCGAATTGGCTAAAGTGGATCAACTGAAAAAGCCAAAAATGTCAAAAATTTATGAAGTAATAGTAAAAAGTTGTAATTGTGTGATAAATCTCATACAAATTGATATTTAGAATGAAGATTCATAAAATTGAAAGTGGGTCTTCAGATGAAGTACCACAATTGTATGGAAATCCCTGACTTGCTTGAGGCCTAGTCATGATGGTATTTACCTTATAATTCCAAGGACCGTGACTACTCGTATATACTAAAGGTATAACTGCAGCTCTTTACTGGCACTATATACGAGTAAATCTAAGACTTGAAATTATAAGTATAAATGCTATCCAGATGATGAATTTGAATGTGGTTGATATGATTTTAAAAATTTTGGTTGAGAACTAATGAGTTGATTTGGATTCTGATTGAAAAAAAAGATCATTCCAGAATTTTGGGTTGAAAAGCGATCAGTTGATCAAAGCTACAATGAGGATGAATGGGACAAGTCCCTGTGATAATGTTTGCAACTCAAATGATGATAATGACTTCAACAAATCACTTTATGAGATTAGTGGATTGTGCTGACAGATTGCTACTGTTAACACTGGACCTAGTGGATCCAGTTAAGGGATGACAAATTAAAAACCTGCGTAACTGAAACTTCCATGGAGGAATGTTCAGATGGAATTTTCGATTTGATGGACCATTATTGTGTTAAGAATATGAATGATATGTTCTGAATGAATTGCTATCTGATAATGAGTTCTATATAAGGGATCTTTATCCCATGATTTTATGGAGAGCTGACCAATCTAGAGAACCCAAGAATCAGTTGGATCTAAAGTCGGATTTGAATTGTAAATAAAAGGACTTAACAAGAATTTTCGTATTGATAGGATCATGGATCGAGGTCGTCGTGGTAGGAATGTTAACCCCCAACTCGATGAGGAAGAGCTCGACTTGGATGTTTGTAAAACTCTTCATGGATCGCAGCTTGGACCTTTCAAGGGTGAAGGAAAAAACTTGGGTGAGACTGTGGAGAAGTAGATGATCGAAGCAATGGAAGAGTACTTCGATGTCACCGGGTAAAATGAGAAGAGCAAAATGGCTCTTGCAAGATTGAAGATAGTAGAAACAGCCAGAGTAGCATGGAGAAATCATTGCAAGACAAATCGTGTGGATCAGAACACTCAGACATGGAATGATCTCAAAATTTACCTAAGGAAGAGATTCTTCCCTCCTGGCTTTTTGGAAACAAATATGAATGAATTCTTAGAGTTAACCTAGGGGAGCAGAACTATTGAAGTATATCACCAAGCGTTTGCTCTCCTCCTCAAATACTCCAGGGACTGAACGAACCTTTGAATATCCTAGTGAAGAATGCCAAGCCAGTTTCCATGGCCGAAGCAGTGTAGATGGCGAAGGATTTCGCCAAGGCCTTTGATGTCAAGGTCCCGTAGAAGCTAGCACCATCACCTTTCAAAAGGTTTTTAGCTTTAGAAGGTGATTCCAACCTTCCACCATCTAAGAGATATAAGGGTCAAGCCCAAGGTATGGGAAGTTCTAGAATGGAAGAAATGTCCTTTTCCCGGAGCTCAATCCCTTGGAATTTAACTTCAGAAGTTCCACCCTTGTACAAGGAAGTGAAATGCTATAATTGTCAAGGATTTTGACATCGCAGTATGGATTGCCCAACTTCTTTTGGAACAAGGTTTTCAAGGTGAGAAAATCAGGGATCAAGATTCCAGACTCCCGCTCCTTCCTTCTAGAGTAATTAGGTTTCTTTCTGCCAAAATCAAAGAAATCCCAGAGGTAGACCCTCTAACCAACCCGCAGTTTTAATCCAAAGTAATGCAAGACCTCCGCATCAGAAAAGGGAAAGTCACAGAGAGATATTCCCAAATCGGCCGTCCACTTCCAATGCAGTAACGCTGGAAGTGATTAAAGAAGAAGAAGAAGATGAAAGAGATCATACTCCACCTACGAGATGAGGACATCTCGTGTTTTTTAAGTGGGGTAGGATGTAAGATTCCTTCCTCCAGCTTTCGAGGTGTACAGGTGTAAGAACCTCCCCTTCTGATCTTGTAATTATTCCCCTCTTTGAAATAAAAGAAAGATTCTGTTTTACCCTGTTTTGACCTAGAGAGAGAAAGGTAATCCAAAATTGAGATATTTTTGGATATAAAAATTCTCCTAGTGTCTAAAATGGTTTCCCTTGAAACAAAAATTCAAAAAGAATTTTCCAATGTGCAATTGGAATTAATTGAAAATAGATAAAAATCACCTTAGCCTAAGGATCTTGATTTTCAAAAATTTTTGAATTATGCTCTAATTAAGGTTCCTATGGGTCAATAGGAAAAATGAGTAAATGCTCACATAAGATGAAGAGTTGACTAAGGACAAGGTTTATTAGTAAAAAACTATGAGTATTACTTTAAAAAAAGAGATATTTTGGCTATAATGATTCAATTTTGACACCTTGGTAAGGAGAAGGAGGGCTCTTCAAGGAAGCGCCTATTTCACATGTGTGGTGGAGTTTTAAACTCAAAAATATTGTGATATTTTTATCTCTCCTTTCTCCTGGATCAAACCAAATCAAAAGGGAGCCAAACTAGGTTCAAATCTTATCCAAATTCAGCCAAACTAAACCTGGAAAATTCTAAAAACTAGTTGGACTTGGTTAGAGGCCTCCCTCACCTATAAATAGATCCTTAGCCCTTTGTAAAAAAATATGAAACCTATACCATGCCAGTATTATACTAAAATAATGATATTTTCTATTTATCCTCTAAAAATCCTCTACAAATTGAAGAGATTGGAGCTTCTCTCTCTTCAATCTTCCTTGGAGACTTCATCAACATACCAAACCAATTGGTTGGTTGGGGGCCTCTACTTTGATTAGATAATCAAGCAATCTAGGAGGTAAATTATGGTTTATGGTCTTTTTTCTTTAATCTCCAAATGTTTTTCTCTTCTCAACCCCTCTCAAGCTTGAGAAGCATTTAATTGAGTGGCTTTTTAATACAATTGAAGTTCTTTAATGAATTGTGGTGATAAAACACATCAATTTTTATTTATGCTTAAATTAAATGAAGCAATTCTCTAATCTAAAAGTAATTTCTATGCTTGTTAAATTAGAGGCCAAATAAGTGGCTTTTTAATGCTTTTATGCTATTTAATTTATGGAAAATTAAGAATCAAGTCTATAATTGGATATTGATCCAATTAATGGTTATTCTAATCATAGGGATATTACTAAACTTATGCTTTCAAATTATTGAGAATTATCAGTAATAGCAACGGAGCTATGGCAAAATTTCTAAAAAATTAACACAAATCATTTTCATTCATAATATAAAAAGAGGACTTCCTACCATATTCTAAGATTAATCATCCTAGATTAATTGAATGATTCTCAATATAGAAAAATTGATTTTTATGTTTATGCATAAGTAGTTAATCAAGAAAAAGAGGAATTTCTAGTTATCCATTTTTATGTTAAAAGAGTAATCCCCATGACAATGGAAATCCATGTAATCCAATGAACGAAGAGAAAAATTGTGATGTTAAAATAATGTATATTTTATTTAAAAATTAAAAAAGAATTCTAGTTAAATTTATCTTTTTGTATAGATAAGTTTAAATGATGAAAGAGGAATTTTCACCATATTGGAATTCAAATATTGAAATGAGGAAAGTGTAATTTTTAGCATATTGAAATTAATGGGTATTTTATTTAAATTCAAAGATGAGTTTTGGATAAATTTATTTTATCTATGAGAAATATTTAAATGGTAAAAGAGGAATTCCTATGACATGTGGAATTCCATCATTGAGATGGGAAAAGAGAAATTCCTAGTATATTGAATCAATGGGTATTTTATTTTAGATGAAATTACTTTATGAGAAATATTTGATGATAAAAGAGGAATACCCATGACATTGGAATGCAATTAATTAAATGTAAAAAGAGGATTTCTCATGGTATTTGAGATCCAAGAAATTAAATGAGAAGAAGGGGAATTTTTAGTATAGTTCAATTTATGATTATTTATCAAAAGTGAAAATATGGGTAGAATTGATTTCTATAAATCCCATGAATCCTTTTATTCAAAAGAGGAATATTGAGTATAATTCATTTGAGAAATTGAGAATGAATATGGAAATAGTCGTCGAGAAAAAGAACCTTTAATTAGGCTAAGCAATTGGTAAAAATTTAGAAAAAGTCCCATTATCGGGATCAACCTTGAAAAAGCTATTTAATGGGAATAGCATGTGAATGGATAAGATAAGGTGAAAATAGGATGTGATAAGATTTGTATGGGATGTGATAGGATGTGATAAGAAGTAAACGAGATGCGATAGAATGAAAATGGATGTGATAAGATGTGTATTGGATGTGATAAGAAGTAAACGAGATGCGATAGAATGAAAATGGATGTGATAAGATGTGTATGGGATGTGATAGAATGTG
Organism: Cibotium barometz; assembly: GCF_041138505.1. Lineage (NCBI taxonomy): Eukaryota > Viridiplantae > Streptophyta > Polypodiopsida > Cyatheales > Cibotiaceae > Cibotium > Cibotium barometz. Next base: position 50,686,334 of record NC_141046.1, on the reverse strand, counting down.
AATGGATGTTATGGATTGTGATAGAATGTGAATGGATGTGATAAGATGTGATGTAATGAGAATGAATGTGGATGTGTATGTGGAAGAATGAATGTGGATGTGTATGTGGAAGAATGGATGTGGATGTGTATGCAGAAGAATGGATGTGGACGTGTATGTGGAAGAATAAATGTGGATGTGTATTGGGAAGAATGGATGTGGTTGTGTATTTGGAAGAATGGATGTGGATGTGGAGGAATGGATGTGGATCTGTATGTGGAAGAATGGATGTGGATGTGTATGCGGAAGAATGGATGTGGATGTGTATGTGAAAGGATGTGATATCGATGTGAGTGAATGAATGAGATGTGACGTGATGTGAATCGGGATAAGAATTAATGAGATGAGATGTGATGTAAATTGAGATAGATGTGAAATGAATGAGGTGTGATGGGATGTGAATATGGGTTGATGCGAGTGGATGAGATGTGATGAGAATAAATGAGGAAAGATGTGATGAGATGGAAAATGATGTGATTGGATGAGAATGGGTATACATATGAATATGGGTTGATGCGAGTGGATGAGATGTGATGAGAATAAATGAGGAAAGATGAGAATAAATGGGTTGATGCGAGTGGATGAGATGTGATGAGAATAAATGGGTTGATGCGAGTGGATGAGATGTGATGAGAATAAATGAGGAAAGATGTGATGAGATGGAAAATGATGTGATTGGATGAGAATGGGTATACATATGAATATGCGTTGATGCGAGTGGATGAGATGTGATGCGTTGATGCGTTGATGCGAGTGGATGAGATGTGATGAGAATAAATGAGGAAAGATGTGATGAGATGGAAAATGATGTGATTGGATGAGAATGGGTATACATATAAATTGGATATGGATTAAGTAATGTGGATAGATGTGGAACAATGTGAAAGACGAGAGTTCATTATAGGAACTGTATTTATGACCTGTTTTTAAATGACTGTTTTATGTCAAAAATGCTGGGGAAGCATTTTGATCGTCTTGTGAATGAGGTCGTGGAGACCTAGTTGATAAAGTTGCAACAACTGAACAAAGAGTCAACAGAGTACGTCTCCCATAGCAAGGTCTCCGGCCGAGGTCTTGACTAGCCTCGGTTCGATTCAAATGGTGAGCTTTCGGTACGGTGCACTACTACATGTTAGCCTAATACCGGCGCTTATACCGACGTCATTCAACGGGGTCTAAAAAAGCCCCCTCATCATCGGTATAAACGCCGGTATAAGCACCGAAACCACAGCGTCGATATAAGCGTCGGGTAACAATACCCGCGCCTATACCGGTGTCTATACTGACGCTCACCAAGGATAATACCGACGGCTAATCCGACATCTATACCGGTGCATGTACCGGGGTGTATACAAGGGTGTATACCGGGCTCTATACTGACGCCAATACCGAGAGATATACCAATGAATATACCGACTCCAGTACCGGGGAATATACCGACGCTGTACCAGAAATTTTTTTTTGGACAGAATAGTGCTGCCTGGTTGTTGCCTGGCTGCCTGCAATGAACACGATCAACAACAGTAAACAGACAGCACCATTCTATCTAAAATAGAGCACAAAAACAACCGTGCTCGTTTTTTTATTTTCCTGATCGACAAACAAGAAATTAAATTAAACATTAATACTCAAGAATGTTTTGATCATATTTCATTAGTTTAAAGGTCATCTTACATCATGGTAATGCCTCCCAATTGACGGTCTCTCCTTCTTCTTCAAGCATCTCAAACAAGGCCACAAGGCCATATTTGTGAGCGTACTTCTCCTCTCGCCTACTTGGTGGGCGATTCATGGCCAACTCTTGCACAAACGATTAACAATTATAACTTTTAGAAATCAACATTTAGCCCACATACATACATTTACATAAATAAAATTGCTACAAATACTTACGAATTCATGGCGCATGGTTTCGTAACCACCACTCCCAAGATGAGAAGCCCCTACTGTTTGGAGTCTTGCCCTTGCCGCCTCTCTTTGTTGTTGAAACCTCTCTGGTGTCTCGGTGAGCTCCTGAGCAATGGCTACCCACTCCCTGTCATCTAGCCAAACAGGTTTCTCTTTCCCCTCTCTAAATGCGTCCCTCGCCTCTGACCTACGATGCCCCATCAAAATGCGAGCTGTATACTGTATCCACTCATTAGAGACGATATTCATAGGGTCAGATGGCTGAAACTCTTGCTTTATCTTTGTATTTATATAATTTTTCTTCCCCTTATCTTGCTGATCCCATTTAGTCATGACAGAGTCGTGAAACTGTATAGTGCACAATTGTCGAATGTGTGTCTTCATTGCCTTCCCTGCACTATCCATTATTGGTGCCCCATCCCTAATTGTGTAAATCTTGCTGTTGTCATGGTCATGTGCACCCCAAGGAGTGGAAGGTGACCCTATGGGTGTGCTATCAACAGATGAGAGTGAAGGACGACGCTCACGTGGTGGTGGTGTCACAGCATCTGTGGCACTACCACCACAACAACCTCCCCCTGAAGACCTACTACGTGAGCGCCGTCTATGTGAAGAGGTGGTAGATCGAGCTGTAAGAGGAGTGGAAGGCTGTGTGGTATGAGGTGTGGGAGCTGCTCTGGTACCCACGAGTGTGGGAACTGGCGTCGGGAAGCCAGATGGTGAGGCAGATGTCCCTGCTCCAGAACCCCAATAACTCTGAGCCATGGCTCTCTGCTCTGGAGTCATGGACGAAAGAAAACCATATAACTGGTGGGGACTCATGCCCTGCGGTGTAGGATTAAATGAGAAATCAGGACTGTAGTCGTAGGGCGGTGAGTCACCCATGGCCTGTTGGACAAAAAACCATATGACAAACTTGTGCGAAATGAAAATTACACGGTAAACAATGAAAGAACCATATGACAAACATTAACAATGATAAACAACATTGGTAAAACTATATCAACTTGCTCCTACACAGTAGTGATTATGATGGTAAACATTAACAATGGTAAACAATGAAAGGACCTTCAATGTCATAAAACCATTACAAATATGTCATAACTATTTGCATAATCATTAAGATACATCATTTTAAAAATCATTATCTATTCTATCATCCTCATTAAGATCAGTAGCCCCAAAGAGATCTATGTCTATGTACATTTCAGCATCCTCATCATTAAAAGTCCCTTGATGAAGGATGTCTTCATCATCCTCATTATCTATTCTATCATCCTCATTAAGATCAGTAGCCCCAAAGAGATCTATGTCTATGTACATTTCAGCATCCTCATCATTAAAAGTCCCTTGATGAAGGATGTCTTCATCATCTATGTCTTCTTCCTCAACATGTTTTTCAGCTTCCTTGGTTTGCACCCCTTCATTTGGATCTTGCTCTAGTTGCTCCTCTTCATTTGCCTGCTCCTCTTCATTGTTGATATCGGCTTGTTCTTGCTGCTCTCCACCACCCTGTGCATACACATCACCTTGTTGTAGCTCAAATTCTTCAAAAATTTGCTTACTATGGGGGGCGACTTGAACCACAAACAGCCAGCGTGGATCTTTTGGATCCGCTTTAAAGACAACCTGCTCACAATGCTTTGGGCGCACAAAAGTATCTTGCTGATCGGTCCATACCTTTGTGGAGTCCACTTGGATGAGGCCACTCTTGTCTCTACGTACAGTTGCATGTGGCCCATTCATGATTACCTTGAACCACTTCACATCAAAGATAAACAACTCAAAACTTCTGAAGCCAACCTTTAATATATCTTGAATGGTTCCAAAGTAATCAAGCATTCCAGTAATTGTGTTATCATCACTTGCACTTGCACGACTTTCTTGAACAAACTGTGCTGTGACACCACAATCAAAGGTTGCTCTTCTTTGGTCTATTCGTTCTACTCGAAAATGACGTCCATGAGACCAAAACGCCCCATATTTGTGATACTACAAATAGCACAAAAAGATTGTTGATGGAGAATCAAGCACTGAGACATGTAGAGAAAAAAAAGAGAGACATGTAGAACTTAAACACTTACATGCCAATCGCATCCTTTTGTAAGCTCCTCCTCCTCCTCTGTTATAGTTAAACCAGCACGTTTGGCTTCTAAAATTGTAGCTTCTAGCCATCTACCTGTGGGAAAGTCCGGAAGAGCTTGCATACCTTCTGGATATGGGAGATTTCTTGTAGTGCGATTCCTTCTGAAACTTAAACGATCTTATACTCACTGTCGCTTGAGAGCTTCATATGTCTCAATCCACTTCTCCATTACATGAGAGTTCAAGATGAAAAATTTGTTGATTTTTTTCCTCAAATTGTTATCTATCTTTCTCTTAATGCCTTGGCCTTGAGGTTCTTCACCAATGACTCGCCTGTTAGACTCTTGAGACCATAGTCGAGGTATCTCTGGATCTGAGGAACTTAAATATTCAGTGATGTAAACAAGGGACTCTTGTATCAGCCACCCTTCTGACATACTACCCTCTGGGCGAGCCATTTGGCAAACAAATCCCTTTAATGTCTTCATAAACCTCTCCAAAAAGAACATCCATCTTGAATGGACTGTTCCAGCAACTGCAACCTCATCTACAACATGAACTAGCAGATGCATCTGGATTGTTAATAAACTTGTAGGGAAAAACTTCTCTACCATGCAGACTGACTCTATGGAGTTTAAACGTGCTGTCTCCAAAGTGTCTCTCTTTATCTCTTTTGAAGAAATCCAGCACACCAATGTGCCAATCTTATAGATAGTAGCTCTAATGTCTTCAGTGAGGCAATCTTTTATTGCTATGGGTAGCACAAATTGTAGAAACTTGTGCCAATCATGACTCTTGAGGCCACTAAGATCATCATCCTTTGTAAATGCACTTTTCAAGCAATGCATACAACCTGTAGGAGTCCGAAACTCTGAAATTGTCCTCTTGACTTGTTGTTCCTCCATCTTGCTAAAAACCCATGGGGCTCTTGGAAGTAGCACCTTTCCATTGGGTCTAGTGCGAGCCCACAACTCTTGCATGCAACCAATCTCTTCCAAGTCATCCCTTTGGCCTTTAGTCTCCTTTTTTCATGTCATGGTCTTCCACAGAATGTCAACTACATTCTTGAAAATATGCATCGGTTCAAGTAAATGGTTTATAAGGAGATCACCCCAATAGGGGAGTTGGTGAAAGATAGAGAGCCTCTTCATCCCAGGACATGCCAAGTTGCCACATTCCTCCCATTTGATCTTCCAATCGCTTGCCTTCAATGCACTTGGAGGAGGTCTTCCTAGATTACCATCCCGCAATTCATGATTTTCTGGAAGATACCTAACATGTCCTTGGTAGACATTCTTTCGTAATGCTTTTGAGTATCTTAAATCAAGTCGAGGACCACATACATGACATGCATTGTAACCCGATATAGACAAACCTGAGCATTCTCCATAGCTAGGCCAATCATGCATTGTCCACATGAGAATACCTTGCACAGTTGTAAGTCTTTGGCCAGTCTGCTGCTTTGACATGTCCTTCACTTCAATTCTGTTCCACAAGGTGCGTAACTCATCAATAAGTGGTGCCACATATACATCCATGTTCTTCACCTTGTACTTTCGTGGAACTATTAATGAGAGCAACAAATGACCTTTCTTTATTGCTAACCATGGCGGAAGATTATAATTCACAAGGCAAACAGGCCATGTGCTCCATGAAGAGCTCCTTAAACCAAAAGGGTTTACACCATCCATTGCTAGGCCAAGACGGAGGTTTCGAGGTTCTTCCTTAAAAGCCGGACATTTATCTTCAATGTGTCTCCATGCGGGTGAGTCAGCAGGCACATAAATCACTTCATCTGTGGATCGAGTTGTGGCATGCCATGTCATCAAGCTTAGATTTGCACCTGAACATGCTTTTTATTCTTGGGATGATTGGAAAGTGCCTGAGAACCTTTACCGGGACAGCTTCCCCCTGAACATCTTCTCTATATCTGTTAGAGCCACAATGGGGACATTCTTGCAAATGCTCATATTCATGGCGGAAGAGGCAACAATCATTGCGACAAGAATGAATATTATTGTAATCCATGCCTATGGATTTCAATAACTTCTTGGCATCTGCACGAGATGGAGGCATCTCGTTGCCAGGGGGCAATATCTGGTCTTTCAAAAGCCTACAAGTATGGCAATATCTGATCGTTACTATTAAGATTTTCTCAAATACAAGTTGATAATTTATCATTTCAACAGTAGGTGTAATCTCCAAAAAAATTCCTTACTTGAATAGTTCAGTGACACTTGTATTAGACCATCCAAAAATTGACTGCAAATTTAGCATCGTAAGAGATGCACGCAATACAGATATGTTGGCACCATTGTATAATGGAAGGCGTGCAAGTTTACGCATGGCCTCTTCCTCTGGTTCATAATTTGACCGTTGAGAATGTCGTGGTTGATGATCTTCATGTTCATGCTCCTCGAAGAGAGCTTCTTGTTGCTCGATGAAGGCATCCAACATTTCTTCCATTATTAGACCTTCTTCCATTTCCTGACCTTCTTCCATTCCCTCGGGTGCTGTTAATTGAGCTCCATCTGTCACTCCCTCCTGCGATATCCTCATCCTTTGTTGGGGACGAGAATTCACAGGCGCAATGTTATCAAGATGCGGCTGCATACTTGCTTGGTTGTACGATTGAAACCGTAAATTTTGCAAGCGCTCCATTGGAAATATGCCAGCGTCATGAACATGTTGGTTGCAAATCCTTCGTTTTCGAAAGATTTGGTACTTACATCGCATGCATGGACACGCTATTCTCTCTTCAAGATTGAGAGGCTCCATCTAGCAGGATAACATGTAAATGCAGCTCATTAAGCATAAATCGTTATGCATTACACAAAGCACTATGTAAACCATAAAACAGGGCTTCTTTTCCCCAGCCGTGAGGGAGATTTTAAAAAATAACATTTAAAGCGTCAAACGGGCTTCTTTTCCCCAGCCGCCGTTGAGGGAGACTTTAAAAATATTTAAAAAAGTGTCAAACAGGCTTCTTTTCCCCAGCCGTTGAGGGAGATTTTAAAAATAACTTATACAGTAGCTTATCTTCTCTCCATACAAAATTAAGATGAATTTGAACAAGGATGGAGAGAGAAGTTATCTCTATTCATAAATAGCTATTTATAAAGGCCTTATGCAAAAATCTAAATGCATAGATTCTGTAAATAGAGCCTACACATTGAGCTCTATACGTAAGTCTTATGCAAGCTTTATGAATAAGGTTTATGCAATCGTATGCATAGTAAGGCTTGTAAGCCTTAAAGTATAAGCTTGCATAATAAGGCTGCAAGACTTATGCATAAGCTCTATGCATAAGCTCTATGCATAAGTCTTATGCATACGCTCTATGCATAAGTCTTATGCATACGCTCTATGCATAAGCCATATGCATAAGCTCTATGCATAAGCCATATGCATAAGCCTTATGCATAAGCCATATGCATAAGTCTTATGCATAAGCGCTATGCATAAGTCTTATGCATACGCTCTATGCATAAGCCATATGCATAAGCCATATGCATAAGTCTTATGCATACGCTCTATGCATAAGCCATATGCATAAGTCTTATGCATAAGCTCTATGCTATAAGCCTTATGCACTATGCTAATCCTTAATCCCATCACCCAATGGTGTAATAAACATGATCTTGTTTTACATGGATAAGAGATCTTACCTTGATAACATATATAAACTCTATGAATAAAGAGAATACCTTATGCATAGAAAAATAGAGCATAAGAAATATATGTTATATGTATAAGAGAGTATAAACATTCAAAAATCTTATGCTTTCCATCCATGCAAGGCACTCTACATCAAAAAAAGCTTTATGCAAAAAAACATAACGCATGTGAAGCCTTATGCATAAAGCTCATCCATAAGATTTATACATAAAACATTATGTATTAAGCTTTATGCATAGATCTTAATTCATGCATTCAGCTAGATTCATATAGCTCTATGCATAAACTCTATGTATAGAGCTTGCATAAGCTTACAAGCCCTATGTATAGAGCTTTCATAATCTTACAACCTCTATGTATAAAGCCTATACATAGAGCATATGCATTGAGCTTTTACAAGAAGGCTATGCATAGAGCTTTCAACAAGAAGGCTATGCAAGCTCTATGTACAATGTCCATGCAAGCTTTCAAGAAACCTATGCATAGAGATTTTATAAGCTTGCAAACTCTATGCATAAAGCCTATGCATAGAGCTTATGCATAGAGATTTCACAAGCTCGCAAGCTCCATGAATAGAGCTTATGCATAAAGCTTGCAAGAAGGCTATGCATAGAGATTGCAAGCTTATGATAGGTTTTATGCATAGATATTGAATTAATCCTATGTATAAGCTTACAAGAACCCTAAACTAACCCTAAACCATAAAACAGGGATGCAATAATACATAGAAAAAAGCATAAACAAGAAGAATCGAAAGAGGATCTACCTCTTTTTTGCAAAGCTGAAGGAGAGGATTGGTAAAAGAGCTGCAAAACAAAATATTAAACAAAATAATTAGTAAATTAAACACAAGAATAAGAACTAATACAAAACCCTAAAATCTCTATGCATGCATTAGGAGATCTATGCATACATAGAGAGCTCTCAACATGCATAGAGAGCCAAAAAAACACAAAACCCTAAACGTCCTAATTCCTAAATTAAAAAGTAAAAGCAAGAACATATTAGGAGAAGGAGAAGAGGAGAAAAGAAGAAAGAAGGAGAAAAGAGGAGAGAGGAAAAAAGAGGAGAGGGAGAGAAAGAGACGTTGCATACCTTCTCTGCAACGCTGCAAAAAAATCAGAAAATACGCTCTCGGCTATAAAAAACTTACGAGCGTCGGTATATGCTCTGGAATATGCATCGGTATATGCTTCGGAATATGCGTCGATATATGCTTTGGAATAACCGTCGGTATGTGCTTCGGTAAACGAAAATTTGAAAATACCCCGCCCGACTTGTCTCCTCCAACATTACGACGGGCATACCGACGTTCGACATTTGCGTCGATATTTTAGCATCGGTATGCCCTCAAGCTCTTGTAGTGGTGGATGACGGACCAAGGAAGCGGCCTATGAGTGAAGCGCTAGGTGACCTGCGAAGGATCCTAGAGGGTGCTGACCATACGGTGCTCAAGCTTTGTGTCACCGAAGATACCCACACGTGCATCGGGGAAGATATTGGAACAAGGAGTAAGAGTTGTTTTCTAAAACCACGCATGGATCTCTTTGATTGACCTTGCTGATCCTCAATGGATGAGTCCATGGCTCTTTTATATGGATCTGTTGGTTGATCTTGCTTATCTTCAACGGAGATTCCATCTTGATTTTTATAAGTGAATATATTACCGGTTACTATGAGCCAGGAACTATTGAAAAGGCCCCTGAGTGGACAGGTGGTGAGCATTCTGGTGGTTGTGCCAATGATGTCATAGATACACCGATGAAGGAATAATTGGAAATAAGGATTCAATAGGAGGTTTTGAGGATTATGATTAGTGACATTATGGTTTCATTAAATGATTGTTTCAAAGATAGGTGAATCTGTGCTGTACAGGGGAGACACTCTGCCATTCGTCCTAGGCCTCCTTTCTCTAGTTTGTCCGTGACTTTAGATTCCTCCAAGATCAAGCACTCCGGGTTGTGGTATTACTAAAGAGATATCTTCCCATGGGTAGTATGGAAATCCTTGCTTATGAATGATCCATGGAATGCTTGTGTAGACTATCTCCCAAATAGCTTAGTTTTGTGCCACGGGTTGGTCTCTTCTTCCTGCTTATAAGTGACCTAGTTGCACTAGTTTGTGTGACCGCCAGAGTCTCCTCGACTTCCGGTTCAGAGGTCGTGGATGTCGACATCTATAATAATGATAAGAACGTCAGTCATACTGACTGGTGAGAGCATATGGCTGTTACCTCTTTTTATCTTCTTTAACACTAGTTCTGTAAAATTGGACACTAAAGTGTCCTGAAAGTTAGCATTTTTCTTGAATTTTTGTGGGCAATCTATTAAGAGTTTTGAAATGCTTAACATCCACAAATGTTCCTCAAGACCCAAAAAAAATTTGAGATTTTTTAAATTGCACTTTTCTTAGCTTTTGCAAGGCAATATTTTAATTTTCTTAGACACATGCTGATAAAACGCATGATTTTTGCTGTTTTCAAAATAGTAGTAATTTGTACATAACTTTTAGAAGGGATATAGTTTGATCATGAAACTTGGCTTGATGGAAAGCCCATGATGTAAACTAAATCTTGGAATCATCAAATGATAATTATTGGATAAATTTTTCACTTGCTAATATTGAAATGATGTTTTTTATACAGGTGGAGCATGAATTTTTCTCCTTCCATATGCAAGCTAATAATGTAAAACTTGAGGTGCACCCATGTTATATAGGGTAAATACTACTTTGTTTTTAATTTTCCAAAACTTTAGAGCCACTTTTTGGGCCTCTTCTCATACATGTCCTTTTGCGCAATCCGTTTTTAATACGTAAAATATCTAATTATGAGCCTAATTTTGATTTTCATCAAAGGAAAAAGCTGTGTAAGTGCATTATTTGTTGTATTTATAGGTGTAGACTACTTGTGCAAGCATAGTTATGATTAGTTTTTGAAAAAAGATGATTAAATTTTGTATTTTTATTTTTTACAGTTTTTTTAGAACTAGGCGATAAGAACCTACTTAAGTGGAGGCTAAGTTAGTGTCATACACATCAAATTATGGCTTATTTATCTCATCTCAAGCATGAAAACCAATAATCAACATTCTCATTGATAGGGCTACAATTTTTTTTAGTGGCGTGATTGAGTTTTGATAATACGCATTACTTTTGCTGATTTTATACAACTTTTTTGGAAAAAATTCTAGGAAAGGAAAATGATTTTTTTGGTGAACTTCTACCTCCTTCGACTGATGTATGCTATCAAAATATCTTGGGAAAAATGCTATTGATATCATTGGATTTTTTTTGAGAGAGAATGATGCTTGCATATTTGGAAAAATCCTGAAAAATCCTGAAAAATGTTCATTTTCAAGACATATGCTACTTTGTTGCTTATGTACTTCGAAATAAAAAGGCATTTTATATGTTTAGCATTTTTTACATAAGCATAGGGTTATGTTCTACATGCCCAATGAAGCATTTTGGTTTTTAAAGCCTACATTAGGAGTTTGATTTTTTTTCGCAACCCCCAAAAAAGGACACTCAAGTGTCCTGTTTTGGTACCAAACTAGTGTTAAGAAAAAGAAAAAGAAAATGAGTGTGTGTGAGTGTTATAATCGATGAGAAGTGTGTTAGTGGTGTGAGGAATAACAAGGTACGAGTCTATAGGCGGGAAGGTGCAAACCATGAGAATGCAAGTTTATGCACCATGAGATAGCATGGTACAAAACCCATGAGATGGCTAAAACCGTGAGAAGGGTCAGTCATGAGGCAATTAATCCATGAGATATGTTGAAACCATGAGAAGGGTAAAACCATGAGAGTGCACATTTATGCACCGTGAAATGGTAGGGCATGAAACCCGTGAAGTGGTTAAAACTATGAGATGGGTCAAACCGTGAAGCAGTTGAGTCGTGAGATCGATAAAACCGTGAAATGGTTAAAACCGTGAGAAGGGTAAAACCAAGAGAGTGTAGATTTATGCACTGTGAGATGGCACGGTACAAAATCCGTGACGCGGTTAAAACCATGAGATGGGTCAAACCGTGAAGCACTTGATCCGTGAGATGGGTAAAACCTTGAAATGGTTAAAATCATGAAATGGTACCGTGAGAAGGGTAGAACCATGAGTGTGTAGGTTTATACACCATGAGATGGTAGGGTATAAAACCCATGAAAGTGCAGGTTTATGCACCATGAGATGGCAGGGTATGAAACCCGTGAAGGTGGAGGTTTATGACCAAGTTTTTTTGTGTAACTTCTATTTTTTTTAAATCATTTTTGAGAGCTAAATGATGAACTAAATGAGAGTTCTTATTATCTTAGGATCAACACATGCATGTAGCAATCACAGTTTGGGTCATTTGCAAGAATTAATCATGACATGCCATTTGATTACTCAAAAGAAGAAAAGAAACGAAAAAGAAGAACACAAAGGTAAGGCACAAGCTCCCACCTCAACTCAAAGATGCCGAATACACAAGCAGACGAGCACTTGGGAATTTAGAGCGGGGAGAGGCAATGCTTGGTGATGCACGCGATGAAGAATTACAAACGCAAAATGCACAAATAAGGAAAGAATTTGATTTTATGGCACGGTCATCAGACTGGGCGGCTATCTTAATGAAGTATGCCATGTGGTATCCCATGATTGGTTGAACGAAGGTGACCATTTCATAATGAAGTATGCCATGTGGTATCCCATTATTAGTTAAAGGAAGGTGACCATTTCGCGTCGTGAAGTAATAAGGTGGTTTAGGGCATGAACCATTTAGAACCTGTTCGCGGCTTGAACTGTTTTGGACTATTTCACAACGTGAACCGTTTTGAACTGTTTCACGGCATGAATTGTTTTATGTTGAGTGCATGCAAGGTTGATACCCTATGTTCCTTTCATGCTCAAACACTTAATCATGTAGTCAAAAGTTGGTTGAATGAAGTGAATGATCATGTTTCATGGCATGAATATTAAACATTTTTACCGTGTATCCATTTTGAGTAATGGATACTTTTGTACTTCCTTTTTGTTTGTTGCCAAAAACCAAGGTGGTACTTTGGCACTTCTACGTATTTGTTATTGCAATCTTTTTAATTTCGTGTTAGAGTGCTTGATCTTTCCCTCCATCCAACTGAAGAGTGCCTCTACCAAGTTTTGTTTATTTGGATTTGTATCCATCGCAATTGTTTGCACTTTTCTCTTTTCTTCTAACTTTGTCCAGCTCATTTATTTTGGTGGGTACAGTTGGCAAGAGTGCTATCTTCAGTTCACCGTGTTGAATCGACTTCTTTCTCCAAACTAATTTTTGTGCCTTCCTAGCATTTGTTTTAGCTGGGAATTGGCTTTAGTTTCTCTTACTGTTCCTTCCTGTGTTCTTGAAGGTATTCGTAGTAGTGATGGAATTTTGGTGGGATTTTGGCATCCATATTGTTGTACATTAAGACCAAAAACGTCTCAAAATGGGCTGTGTAAGGAATTCGCTAACTTGCTAATTAGTAGAACGTTGACGGTCAAAACGGCTCCAAATTTGGCCGTTTTGGATATTTAAAGCGTATCTATGTGATTGAACATATGTGATTGAACACGTATCTAAGTACATATTTTAAAATCTAAAAAAATATATCGTTTTCATGATACTCTTGAATGGCTCGTCTCGAAATTTGTCTTCTTTTGACTTCGTGGCAAATACTTATTTCTCTTACTTTTGAATGACCATTCCCTCCGAACGTGCTCTCATCCATTCTCCAAAAAATTTCACAAGGGTATTCTTAGTTTCACTCCTCTGCTTCTCTAAGAATTTCACAAGCTACATCTCATTCTCATTCTTCTGCGTCTCTCATCTTCTAATAGCTCTGCTAATATTTTTAGCTCTGTTAGTAATGAGTGATACATCTAATCGTAAGTTTCATTTGAATATCAAGCTCAACCAAGAGTATGCAACTACACGGAGTGTCTACCAAAGACCCCTTTCAATGAAGCTCAACATCTTCGCAACAACGAAGGAAAGAAGCATATTGACCTATGGACAGATGGAAGTCTATATCCACCGGATCCCAGAACAGGAAGGTATCCTTCTTTTCACACACCACATGATTTGATTAGATTTGTTGGTGATGGGGTGGATGGCTTACTTGGTTATAGTTCAAGACTATCTTAATCACATATTAATTGTGCAGAATATATTACATATCTTCAAAATACTTTATCTTTGAATGCAATAAAAATTACAGAACTTGAAAACAAAATAGTGTCTTTGAAACAAGAAAATGATCAATTGAAAACCTTAAAAAAAAACTCCAATAGGGTTAAGAGCACGAGTAAAACGAATGCGGGATGTAGTTAACTTGACAGAGAGATCTGGACAAAGGAAAAAAAGGTTAAAACTTGTAAGAGATCATGTTACTACCCTTCTAGGATTTGACATGTCTAATGCTCAGGAAAGGGTAATCTTTTTGAAATAGCTTGTGAATAGGTCGGATATCTTGAAACTTTTGAAACTTCCTGAAAATCAAACTAAAAAAAACTAGTCTTTCAACATCTACTAAAAGATATGGACTTATTGGTCCAGCCTTTCCAAATGCAAGAAGTTTGTGACACAGTGGGAGTGAGTAGAAAGGGATACAGAGCCATCTCTAAAACCTGGTTCAGGGTCCTTAAGTATTACAAAATCAAAGCTTTTGGGTTGCCTAGACCTCACAATTTTTGAAAATATAGAACTCTGTTAAATGAGGAAATTTCCAAACATTTTGGAGAGTATTTCTATATTGAGGAAACAATGCCATATGAGAGACAAAAAAAAAATCATCTTTTGAATACAACGTTTATAATAATATTTGGATGAACATTAGAAAAGTCCAATCTTTTATGGTGAGATAGTACAACATTCGAGAAATAGATTGTGAAGGAAAACTTGTATTTGTTATAAAATTAGATGAAGCTCAAATCCAAAAATGTCAAAAAATGGAAAGAATATCTATATCCCTAATGAATAAAGCATTGGACTATAGTCAAGGTAAGGTTGATTCTCCATACCACAAAACTCAATCAGAAATGGAGCTATGGTGGATTGGATCAGCTCATGTGCCAGTAGAGAGTCATGAAACATTAAAGTGGCTCTTTTCACATACAGACATTCCTTCAGTTATTCAGAGCCAAAATGCAGGTGAACACCTTCATGTAGACGACATAGGTGATTTCATTGTGGAATGGCATTTGAGTGCTAACCTCAAGGCGTTGAAGTGTATGTTTGGTGTATGTGGAGGAGCAAATACCAAATATCCATGTCTTTATTGCACGGAAAGCACAGGGACAAGAGAATAGCTTGCAGAAAATGAGATTGGAAAACCACCATCCAGAAATAATGTGAATGTTGTCGATTATCCAACTTCTGTTAAAATTTGGGATCCAATTCTACCAATACATTTAAAAAATGTGCATATATGTACATTGCATGCAGAGATAAGAATCTTGGACAAATTGCTCCGACTTCATCTGGACTATGCATATTCTATTAAGCCGACTAAACTTGTAGATGAGTGCATAGAAAAATGCGAAGCCTTGCTCTCTCAAATGGGTTTCCATGGTGGCGAAGTGCATCTTAAAAAAGATCCTATTCTTTCTAGAGGTACAGGTGATGTTCTGCAAGATGTTTCAATGGGAGGAGCAAAAGCAAGAAGATTTTTGAGCAACCATGACACCAAACAAGTCAATGTAATGTGGAACTGCTGGAAAAATCTATGTCTCATTACCACAAATGTCAAAAGTAGACCAGATGTAGCCAACAAACGTATGGAAGTTTGGAAAAAACTCGACAATTTTTTCAAAGTCCTAAGACAACAACTTGGTTCAAATACTTATGCAGATGATTTCAAAAAAGCAATAAAGCTTTTAATAAAAGCTATCATAGATGCCTGGGGAGAAAAAGACATAACTTATTACTTGGTGAGTGTTCAGACTTATCAAAACAATTAAAATTAAAGTGTAATTTCTTAAATTTACTAACAAAGAATTGTCTTTGTAGCATATTCTTTACTTGCATGGACCATATTTTGCTACAGAAGGACCCCTTGCAACATGGAACACACAAGGAATGGAAAGGTCTCACTATCAAGCGAGAACTTCCTTTTTCAGATGTACCAGAAGAGGAGGTGGTCAAAGAAGAAGCAATGCACTTAAAGAATTATTCAATTGGTTCTACAGGAGGCAATTACAAAGGATGAGATTATAGAACCAGCAATCTGAAACTACACAAACACCTCAAGATAGAGACTAATGATTTACTAACACATTTGTACCTCTTACAAAATATTTGCTGAATTATAATCAGTCCTTGCAAAATATTGTGTGTACATTAGTTTTTGATTCTCTTGGGGCTATTTGGCATGTCACCTCTGTATCTCAAAAATTTTCTCCTTCTATAACCTCCAAGAAGATTGATATCTGACTCCTCAGCTGGCTTCTGCAGAGCTGCATAGCTAGAGTAGCAAAGAAAGTATCCTGCTCTTGAGGCATTGAAACCTGCAGCATATCCAAAGATTCTAAGAGCAACAGCTCTCTCTAGAAGCAAGACCTTGTTAGCATTTATTTGAAGGGGAGTGTATCCCATGAACCTTGACAACACCTTCAAGGCAAATATTGGCAACTCAGTATCTTCAGAGAAGTTCATGTGGAAAGCACAGAACACCGCCTTATCCAATGTAGGTAAGTAGTGCATGAGAGCAGATGAAGGCCTTCTTGACCTAGTCTCTGTAGCTTTCACTCTGCTGCCTTTAGCTCTTCCTAGAATATCATCCTTATCAAGCAATTCAATCTGCAAGACAAAAACCTCACTTTTAAAAAAATTACAATCACAATAACATTTTGCAAAAGATTAAAAGGAAACTACCTTCTGCAACTCAAGCTCACTTACTACTTTGTCTTTCATCAAGTTGCATGAGCCAACCCTTTCCACTTTATCAGAATCTACCTGAAGCTTGAAATCTCTGCCAAAAGACTCTACACCTAACTCAATAAGCCTGTTCTCAAAATCCTCATCTCTAAGAGAAGGTTTCTCCTCATCCACTCTTTTAAGGCACAAGGCAAGTGCATCAAGAGCAGGGATAAATGAGTGGTCAGATGTTTGCAAATCAAGTGCGAGAAACTCTTCCTTTGACTCTACTTCTGTATCAATAAAGTCTTTGGTCACCTCAAAAGCTTGTGAAATTGTTGCAATACAATAGTCTTCCCTGATATTGAAGAGACATTGAAGATAGGATAAAGGAATAAAATCTTTCTCATTGATATAGAAGAAAGGAAGGCTTGGAACAATAACAGAGGATTCAGATATGCTTGCTTCCTCTGAGGGCTCTTCAGTAACAGTGAAAGCCCTAAATTCAGCAACATCAAGATTTGCACTTTCTTTCTCCTCAGCTTGAACATCAATTTCTTCCTCTTTTAAAATCTCACTTTTCTCTAGCTGAAGTTTTGGAATGCTTCTATCGCTTGGTGCGGGCTTTTGCAATTTGAAGGTTTGAAAAGAGAGAGAGAGAGAGTTTTGCAAAATAGAGCTTGGAAGTCACTATATGGCAGAGCTCGACTAAGCGAAAATAAGTGGTCCAAAAGTTAAGGAATGCTTCTATCATTTGGTGCGGGCCTTGGCAATTTGAAGGTTCAAAAAAAAAACGAGAGAGAGTTTTGAGAATATCCGATGGAGCACGTGGAGCATGGCAAAAATACCTTAAGTAGTGACCGTTTGTGCCACGTGGCAAAAATGATTGCATGACACCTGTATCCAACGGTCCTATGTACGGACGGATTCGAGGTATAAAAATTTAATTTTCATGAAAACATTTCTATTTTTCACCGATACGGTATCAAGCAAAATTGCTCCTCCAAAATTCTCAGAATCTTCTTTTACCCTTCTCACCCATATCAAGCGATAGATCTCATCCGAACATCTCAGATCCTTCTCATCACTTAGTTCCGGATCCTCCCCTATCACTTGGCCATACCCCGAATCAAGCAATAGAGCCGATCTCCTTTTTCACTTTGTTCCGGACATTTCCGGAATCAAGCGATTGAGCTATTCCAATCCTTTTGGAAGCTATTTATCGCTTAGTTCCATCTCTTATAGTCATAGCCCGAATCAAGCGATAGAGCTAATCCAAACAGTTTGGATCTGCCCCATTGCTTAGTTCGGGCCACTGTTATTTTTTTATCTCAACTCACAAGTCACCCCGATCGTGTTCTCTTCTTTTTCTTAAACTTCAATGGCGAGGACAAAACAGACTGCAAGGAAAGTCTACGCCCCTTTGGAGACTGAAAAAGCTCAAGACAAACCAGAATTTTCCAAAAAGCCAGTTGTCGATGAAAAACAAGAAAAGCCTCCTCCAAAGCCTCGTGCTAGGGCAACAACAAGAAAGAGATTAAACTATCAGGTGAAGTCACTAAGAGAGATCAGAGCGGCACAGAAATCTACTAATCTTCTCATCCCTTGACTGCCATTTATGCGGGTTGTCAGGGACATATCACAAAGGTTAATTGGCAAAATGAGAAACACAAATCTTGATAAAGTCCGATGGGAGTCACAAGCCCTTATGTGTCTTCAAGAGGCTGCTGAGGATTTTTTGATCGACTTTATGAATGATGGATACATTGCTGCTCCATTTGCTCATAGGATCACTCTCATGAGCAAAGATTTTGTGCTTGTGTCTAGACTTAGATACAAGTTTGACAAAGCTTTGGAACCCATTCCAAGTTAAGATATGAGGGCTTTTGAAATTCTAAATATTCCTCTAGCAAGACAACCCAAACAATCAGTTGTTATTGAAGATGTTTTTCATACTTATAGTACAAGAAAAGCTCACGATATTAAAGAAGAAGTGGAGAAAGAGAGAGAGCAGGAGAAGATTACAGAGGATGCCATTCTTTCTCAGCAAGCTGAAATTCTTCATGCATCCAATTCAGAACTTTATCAGAATGTAACAGGTCAAATGGTAGTAGATGTCTCTATGCATGGAGAGGATGAGGTTTATTGTTGTGACATTGCCCCCCTGAAGACACAAGTATGCTTGTGAATCACAATATTGAGATATGTGACACAGTCCTCTTTATCTGCCTGAGTTTTGTGTGGATTTCCTTTTGCTTTCTTGATGAATTTCTCAGATTCCATATTTTATTGATATGTTTTGTTTATGTCTCCAGATGTCTTATGAGGGATCTTCCTGACTCAATGGCTATGCAAGTGACCATTCTTGATCCCCTTGTTACACAGTGCCTTTTCAATAGGCAAGGGGATCTTGCAAGTTTTCTAAAAAACTTTGATATGCTGACATGCAATTACATTGTATACCCTTATGTTGAAGTGTAAGGCTCACATTCAATTATCTTTTTTCCATCATTACAATATTCACAACTAATTGCAGTATTCATCTTATTACAGAGGCCATTGGAGTCTTATTATCTTCAATCTATTGGATAGAGATGTAATCTTTATGAATTCTTTAGCATCCATTCATGGGAGAAGTAAAATGTAAGAATCAACTTTACCATGGTTTATGTTCTAGAGCAATATTTTGTAAGTTTTCAATTGTTTGGTTGACCCTCAATATTTTATGCTTGTAGTGCTGCCAAACTTATCTTGAGTTTCCTAGGTTCCACCTATGAAGACTACAAACTTGAAGATTTTAAGTACTACAATCAGAATGTTCCTTTGCAGAAAGACTCAACATCTTGTGGATGGATGGTGCTTGCTAATGCTTGGAGATATCTTGAGTCAAGATTTAGAATGACAACACTTACTGTAAGTTCATGTAATGATAGCATTGATTGATTGGGTCAATACATTTAGTGACTTTCTCATATTAAGAAATTTTATCATTTTCTTTTGCCTTAGTTACATGAATATCCAGACTCTTGGGTAAGTTGGGTAAGGGAGAAGACAGTGTCTATGGTTTTGGAAAGATCTATCAATCCAGTTGATCCTGATTCCCCCTTTCCACCTAAGAAAGGAGCCAAGGGTACAACTTCAAAGAAAAGAAAAAAGGAGGAGAAGAAAAGCCATGTCAAGGATGGCTCATCCAAAAAGAAAAAGACCTCTGCCAAAGAGAAGAAGGAAAGAAAAAAGAGCCCTACTAAGAGCAGATCTTCCAAGGGGAAAAAGAGCACTACTAAAGAGAAGACCCATTCTAAAGGGAAGAGCCCTCAGGCTACAGAGAAGAGCCCTAGCCCTCAGGCTACAGAGAAGAGCCCTCAGGCTACAGAGAAGAGCCCTAGCCCTCCTGCTAAAGAGAAGAGCCCTAGCCCTCCTGCTAAAGAGAAGACCCCTAGCCCTCCTGCTAAAGAGAAGAGCTCTTCACCAGCTCAAGAGAAGACTCCTATCAAAGAGAAGACCCCTATCAAAGAGAAGACCCCAATCAAAGAGAAGACCCCTCTCAAAGAGAAGAGGGCTACTAAAGGTCTTCCGTTTCACTCACCAGTGAAATTTAAAATTCAGAAGCGTCATTCATCTAACAAAATGTTGGCTCTCCATTCAATTTCTTTTTCATGTTCCCCAAGAAGACTGCCAAGTCTCCGAAGCCAACCTCCAAAGAACCTTCTCTCCAAAACCAGACCCCACTGCCCAATCTCCCTCGCCAACACCTAAAGATCTCAGAGAAGAGCCCAACTTACCACCAGTTGAGGAATCCACTGCAAAGTCTTCCTTTCCAACACCTCAAGAGCTCAAAACACTGGAACTTGAACCTCAATCTGCCAAATTTGATCGAAGCAAATAGAAGAGAGAAAGATTCTCTAAAGATCCAAGGTCATCCCATGCCAAAAGAAAAGTTGATTTTGTTGAGTGATTCCACAAATTGGCTTTTGTTTTGTTCATTTTGTCCATATTAACACACCCTTTTTGGGACTATATTTTGTACTTAAATTCAGTATCAACAATTTGATATTCAATTTGATGTTTTGTGTTGCGAACAATATGTTGACCATTTTTGTAAAGAAGTCAAGATGAAATTTAGCAAAATATATTGATTACATTATTGGAGAAATGTGATGCATGTGGGGGAAGACATGTGATGCATGAGGTTACACTCTCCATCCTTGTACTGACAACAATATCATCTACTTTGAATCTATATTCAGGTGATGTTTCGTCCAGAAACTCAAGCGACTTTCTTAGATGTTGTAGACTCCAGTTTGATGTTACTATAAGGTTCCCAGGATCTATGAATGGATGGACTATGATGTTAAATTCAAACTCTGGATAATTCTCTTCAGAATCCAAAGGGACCCAACTACCAAGCTTGCTTTTCCATCTCCTATAGTCGTAGCCCAAAACTAGGGATTGACGACATAGTTGGTATGAGATAGACATAGAATTTGGGCTTACTCTACAACTGATATTGTCGCCAATATGAAAAGTTTCCTTGGTACTCTATCCTTCTCCAAGTACAATGTCCAGATCAGTCGTAGATAGTCTTCTATTAAGCCACATCGTTCTTGTCCTCTCCAATTCCATTGTATTGAAACATGGCACAAAGACATGTATAGGCAAGAACCATTGAATTTTTATCCTTCTTGAAATCCTTCTAGGAGACATAGCTTTAAGAATAACATCTTTGATTTGGATTTGAAGCTTGTTATGGTATTTGGATCAGGAACTTCCCATTTGAGTGACATTAATGTGGGAATAGGTATGTCATATAATTCTCCATGAACACCTTCTCTTGATGGAACCCTGTATTCTGCAAAATACACAAATATATCCACTGATTTGTAAAATGAAGGTGGTTTGTCTGCATACATTACTTCTGCAATCCCCTTGTGAATTGCTTTGAATGTGCCACTTAAGCTCTCAACAGGCTGCCACTCCACAGCTGTTGATGGAAAGAGAACTGAAATTAAACAAACAATAAATATATCAGAAGAAGGAGAAATATTGTGTTGTATCAAATAGATAAAGTTTTGTTAAATTACAGTAAGAATGGAGAATTGGATGTTCATCCAAGTTCAACACCATGTCTTTGGCCATGTAGACATGTTGAACTTTTGCAAGCCAGCCATTGTCGGTCACTTTGAAGGCAAGAACACGACCTTTCCAATGGGATTTCATTTCATTTCGCTTCGTTCTTTTCACCCTGTGGGCACCTTTGCAAGAGGGAAGCATTGTTACCCAATCATTCACACGAAAAGACATGGGTTTCCAAACACCATCCTCTCTGGTGTTATGAAAATCACAAGAAGTTATATTATGAGAAGGACGACGTGAGGACGCCATAGAAGGTCACAGATGAGAGAAAAATAGTGAGTCTTTTGAAAATGCAAAGAAAGGAGAATAAGTCATATGCCAAAATGGAGGGAAGTTGGAAAAGGGAATGAGCCATACCAAAATGGAGGGAAGGTGGAAAGTAGACGTTTGAAAAAATTTGGTGATTTGTCATTAATAGCGTTGTTTTCAGAGCCTGAAAAGAGAAGATTTCGTGTCTTCCTGCTTGATTTTTTGAAATATAAAATGGAACAAGGTGTCACTATTTTGGACCCAAACTTTAATGTTAGCCATCGTAAACGTCTAAATTAAGCCGTTTTAGCTGTTCGCCACTAAAATAGAACCGTTAAGAAGACATTTAGAGGAGACAAGAATGCCATACTTTTGTATACATGTCAATTCACAATTGGAGAATTTCTTAATCCTTAGATTAACAAACAGCCCTTTTCTAGCTGTTTTTGGCCCTAATGATTACCTTGGTAATAGCCTTGTGCAACTAGAAAATCCCTTCGAATCCATTGCTCTTGAGTGCCTTGTGGATGGTGGCTTTGTTTGGAAAAATGTTGTGGCTAACATTTGAAGGCCCTCTCTACCCCTTGTCTGTAGCTCAAACTTTTTGCCCTGATTCCTCAATTACTTCTTTTGCATCATAGTATATCATGGCTCAACATTGATTCTTAGGCACCCACTACTGAATTACTAGTGATTCTCTCTATTTTTTGCGTAGGGACTGTGGGGTGGATGCTTTCTCTTGTACGTGAGCTGCTTTTATCACCATTGGTCTTTCCATACCATCAATCATAGCATGATTCCCCTTGTTTATTATGCTCCATAAGGGCACAATAATGACATTGTTGCCCTTGTCGAGTTGTGCCGCCCACAAGTGCACACTTCGTACTCGTGCGTGGCCTCAAGGTGTGGTTTGTTTAGAGCTTCCCATATCTCATAAGAGATCAGATTATCACTTGATCCTCTATCTATTATTGAAATGCTCGTTGCATGACATTTAGTCATAGAGACTTTCACCCTGAGCTGTGCTAGCTCAACGTCTAGGTCATCCTCATAAAGGAGGGTTAGTGAAGCCATGTTCACATGCAATACTCTCTTCTGGAGTATCTGTTTGGCCTTGACCTCTCTTGCCTCGTCTTCTTCTTGAGCTTGCTTAATTTTTTTGTTGGCTAGCTCTTTTTGTTGTTTTAATAGATGCTCTTGCATGAGCATCTCTTGGGTCAGTGATCCATAATATTTTTTAAGCTTACTTCCATTAATGTAACCCTCCATTTGTATGCCCTTAATTGTTTTAATTTTGATTGACCCTTGAGGTGTGATTTCAAACACTCGAAAGGGTCCTAATCCTTTGTACTTGAGTTAACACCATATTAGTGAATTTGGGAATTTTCCAGTTCCCATTTTTGAATACTTAAAAAAGGAGACATGGACAACATGTTTGTAAGTTTCTCAAAACCCTATCATATGACCTATCATTGGAAAGCGCTTGAAAAATGGAATCTAAAGAGCTATAAAGCGCTCATTTTGGATTAGTGGTGTTCAAGTTATGGTTAATCCAAACTTTTGACCACGTGTCTCAAACTTGTGGGAAATTCCCATATTCCCCAATATGGTGTTAGTTTCTTTTTTCTGTTGCTTCTGACACCATACATGAGGATGGAGTCCCCCATTTTTAGTTCTTTTTATTTCAGGTTATTGTCAAACCAATGCTTCCTTTGCAATTTTTTGACCATAAGACCATGTGATCCAATTATTCGAGTTTCATCAAGTTTCTCTAAGTCAACCAACCTTTCGGCTAATGCATTCTCAGTTAATCGTTCTTGCACCACAATTCACAGGTGGGAAACTAGGTACTCCATAATAGGCATTACCGCCTCAGTGCCATAAGCTAGACGGAAGGGAGTATATCTCGTCGCTACCTTATACGATGTTTGATATGCCCATAGAGCTGCAGTTAGCTAATGTTCCCAATCCGTGTGACTTGCTTCTAATGTTTTTGTTAAGATAGTACACAATATCTTATTTGTACTCTCCGCTTTACCATTTGCCTATGGATAATAAGGGGATGACTTCTGGTGGACTACAAGGAATCCAACAAGTAAGTGAGAAATCACCTTATTAATGAAGTGTGAACTGCGATCATTGACTAATTCCAATGGGCAAACGAATCTCGAAATGATTTGTTCATAAGAACTTAACCATTGTTCGTGCATCAGCTCGCTTAGCGGATATGGCCTCTGCCCATTTTGTGAAATAGTCTATGGCCATGATCACATATCAGGCTTGTGTTGATGGATGCACATCTGGACTAATAGGTCCAAAAAAATCAATTCTCTCTTTCTCAAAAAGTTTTCTTACAATAACAAGGGTAAGTGGCATCCTATCTCTTTGTTGTGGAATAGCAAATCATTAACACACTTCACATGTTTTTACAAACTCCATGGTATCCCCGGATAATGTCGGCCACCATAGTCCCGCTTGAAGCACCTTGCGAGCTATAAGTTTCCTAGTGAAGTTTCCTCTAGCTATTCTTGAGTGTGCTTCATTTAATATTCTGACAAATTTGTCTTCCCGGACACATCTTCTCAAGACATTATCTTTACCTAGTTTGTATAGTTCACCAGTAATCAGGGATTTCACTGACGTAAACGAGAACATGTGAACATGTTAATAACATATGTTAATAACACAAAAAATCTTGTGATCACATGTTATATTCACAAAGCTTTCACAAGGGCCTAAAAAAATTATCTTTGTCGGGCATAAAAAATCTTCTTAGGTGGCCACTGACTTGCTATTATGTGAAGATGGTAACATGAGAACATGTGAATAGCTTATTCCCATGTGTAGCCAAGCTTTTAAGGGGTTCCCAAATGGCAAGTGACCTGTTATTTTGTGAACGGTAACATGAGAACATGTGAATAACTTGTTCACATGTGTTATTATCACAAAAAATCTTGTGATCACGTGAATATTAAATCCCTGCCAGTAATCAATTGATAAGGTACAACCAGCTTAATAAGCCGATGCATTTTATCTTTGTTCAAGGGTAGTTCTTGCAAAAAACCATAAGCTAGATAATCTGATATTTCTTTGCTCCATTTAGGCACCATGTCTAGTTTGAACAAACAAGCATTTGGGAGGTCATCATCAACACTAGTTGCCGGTTCTCCGTTTGGAATTATCAACATATGATCGGCCAAGACATGCTATGTTCCATTTCTCACCATGACTCCGTGAAGTCGAATCCAATAGTAATAACAACCATCGTGTGATTCTTCCCATGGTGCAAGGCTTATTCAGCAAGTATAATAAGGCATGATGGTCCACAAAGAATACAAATTTGTTGGTCAACATAAACCGTGGCCAAACCCTCTTGTTCTGTGGTGGTATAATTCACCTCTGTATCATTTAATTGACGACTAGCGAAGTAGATTGGGTAGTCTCACCAGGCTATGCCAATACACATCCTATATAGCAAAGTTCGATGCATCGATGTGTACATGGAATATAAGATCCCAGTTGGGTGGTCTCAGAATTGGTGCATTGGCCACTGCTTGCTTCAATTTATCATATGCTTCTTGGCATTCTTCAGTCCATTCAAAGACAATGAGTAGCCTATATAATGGTTTGGCAATTTGATCATAAAATACTATGAAACAATGATAGTACCCAATGCAGCCTAGATATTGTTCTTAGAGATAATGTGTCCCAAGATCACGTCGTATTTGACCCGAAATTGGCATTTTAAAGGGTTTAAGGATATACAATACAATCGACGTCACTCAAACACCTTTCTTAAGCAAGCCAAATGGTATGACAATCGAGAGTGTGCACACAGATCATCAATGAATACCTCCAACCACTTTTGCAAGTATTCTTTGAAGGCTATGCACATTAAGTGTTGGAATGTTGCTAGGGCATTGGTGAGACCGAAAGGAAAAACTTTGTAAGCAAACGTCCCCCACATTATATTGAAGGCCATTTTATCATGGTCCTTGAGTGCTATAGACACCTGATTGTAACCTGAAAATCCATCTAAGAAGCTGTAAGCTTCTTCACTGACTACTCTCTCCAAAATGTGTTTCGTATAAGGCAGTGGGTAATGGTCCTTCCTAGCAGCTGCATTGACCTTTTTGAGATTGACACAAACCCTAAGTTTCCCATTCTTCTTTGGCACTATCACGATTAGTGATAACCAATCCGTATGTTCTATCTTGTTGATGAAGTCCGCACAGCAGCAATGAGCTTATCAATTTCCTCCTTTATAATTGCTACATATTTAGGATTCATGTGGTATGGTTTTTGCTTGGTTGTTCTTGATCCGTCCATGATTGGGATCGTGTGTTATACCACTTTAGGTGGTACACCCTTCATCTCTTTGTAGCTCCAGGCAAAACAATCCTTAAAGTTCTTAAGGAGAGCAACAAGCTCTTTTTCTTCAGATGGAGTCAAGTCCTTAGCGATATAAACAAGTTTGGTTTCCTCCCCTGGATTTGCAATATCAATTTCCTTGACCTCAGGTGGGCCATCATATGATGTGGATAAACCATCTTCCTTAACCCTTTTAGCCATCAATTGGGCCAATTTTCCTTCTTCAATTGTGTATGTCTTGAAATGGTATGGCATTAAAAGTAGATCTGGTTTATCCTCATCCTCTCTTTTTGTTTTAGCCATCACCTTCTTAGCCTCGTGCTCGGCTTCCGTCAAAGCCTTGTTTCGTTTTTTGCGCCCAGCTTTTGTAACCTTAAGCATTTCCAGTTCTTGAAGGATGACTTCCTCCCTATCTTGCTTAATGCCTCAACCCAATCTTTAGAAAACTCATTGTGTATCTTAGTAGCTTCAAGGTATCTGAACCGGCATTCGTGGGTTTTCTTCGTACTAGGGCATTTCATCGAGCGATCTTCTAAGGCATTGGGCACTGGTATAGCCTTGTGATCTAGTCCCTTCTATGCTTGAAGCTTTCTCCTCTGATTCCTCTTCAATGGGTTGCCAATTGACCATATAGACAGAGGTAGTGGAAACATTCCTAGATTCAATGTATTGGGTTCGTTAGGGTTGCATAACATCTATGGTGGTAGCACATGCATCCAGTTTTCACTGAAATCTGGAGGAGGTAGTGATGCATGCATTTGCGCTTCTTCTTCTTCCTTTGAAAATTCCCATGTGGGCTGGCATACTTGTATGGATGTGGTTCGCTCATATGTGTCCAAATCATTACCAAACAGTTTCCCTTCCATGGGGTTTGATTTCCACATTCGCATATCTATATTTAGGATTTGTGAGTCCCTTTGAACATACACATGATCTAATGCCCAATCCTGTACCAATTTGGATTCCCTCATGAAGAGTCTCCCCAAGATTATGTCATATGAGTCTGGTTAGCAAAGAAAGTCCTTTACTACAAATGTATGACAGTAGCGAAACATGAAGAGTTTAAGTTGCACATTCTCAAAAAGCTCCAAGGGTCTTGAAGATGTTGCATCTGCCATTTTAATGATAAAATTTGCTCTTTTCATATCAGGTTTTCCCCAATTTTCCCAACATCGTTTTTTGACAATGCTGACTCCCACCCCACCATCGAGGATAGCCAATGCTTGGTATCTGTTATGATTAATTGGGATTGTAGCATTAGTGTCATCACTTTTGTAATATCATCCCAATTGATTAACCGGTATCTTGATGAATCCAAGCATTCTTTCCTCTGCATGTTTTAAGTTTCTTTCTACTAGAGGTGACTGGATCTCCTCTATAGTGCCTGTTGGCCTTAATCCACCCTCTACCAATTCTTTTATGTCTTCCCATAATGTTGGTGAACTGCATAGCAGTTGTTCCAATATGGCATTTTTATGGAAGTGGACAATACAACTGCGAGACTACTTATGTCTCTGGGCTCTCTGGCAAGTGAGGGTTCCGTCCACTTGTGCATCTCATATCCATCCCTAGGGAATGAATGAATGAACACATCCTGATCAACCTCCTCAACCATTCTTGACATAAGGTTTCCTTGAGATCCTTCTTCAGACTCTTCTGGAATTGGATTAGGCACGTCCAATTCTCTTTCCCTTATTGGTTTGTTTCCTAGATACATTGTATCTCTATCTTAGTTAGCCCGTAAATTGGCTTTGTGAAGTCATTGACACTCTTCTACTAGGGCCCTATCTTCTTCAATCTTTCTTATCTCTTCTTCAGCATTTGGATATTCATAAATTCCCTTAGGAGTTGCTAGTTTTTCTCTTTGCGCTTCTTGGTCAAGCTCATCTAATTTTGGCACTTGATCAATCTCTTCTCTTAATTGAGAGGATCCAGTGTCGATAGTATCTTCTTCAAATCCATCCTAAATTGTGACCCTAGTGTCACCTTTACCCACTTTGTTCACTCTCCTTCTCCTTCCAGTTCTAGAAGTGGTGGCCTCTGATGGGTTCTTCCCTTTGTCCCCCAGTTGGGCTGCTTGGGCTTGTGTCAAGATATTCTGTGGCATGATGTTTATAGGCTGCACACTTATGGTCCTGATAGTGGCCTGGCTAGAAGTGGAAGCAGAACAACTTGCACGGCATGGGTAGTCTTTGGTCAAATGATCAACCCCACATTTCGTACCAGTTAGCACTGGCATGTCATTAGGTGGTGCAACCATTTTTTGAGTTTTATGTGTATGAACCACATTGTTGTTAGGACAATCTGATATTCGATGAGGTTCACCGGCCGCTGCAACCAAAACATTGTAGTGGCCCCCTCCTCATATTTGCGTTTATGTCCTTGCCTTTCCACTGTACTGTGGTTTGGAACACTAGTACAGGCGTGTTATTTTTTAAGACATAAAATTCTAGTGCAATCTCCATAGGCTTCCTCATAGTACTCACCATTGATTTCTACCTCACGCACCATTTCAACTTCCTCTAATGGCTCCTCATGAAAAGAGGAAACGTTTTGAGTTTCTTTTAGGGAAAAATCTGGATGGGAGAGAACTTGATTTCACTCTAGAAGAAGACATGGGCCCTTCTTAGCCTCATGTTGAACCTTTGCAAGTCACCCCACCGACTCAAGGTGTCACCCCACCAATGGAAGAAGCATAAGATTCACTTTCTATTTATTAAACTTCAGTCTTGTGAATGAGACGCACGGGGGTTCACTCATAGTAAAGGAGACACGTCACGTGCATTGGAGAGACTTTTAGAAAACCTCCTATTTATTCACCTTATGAGACCAATATGACCCCCCTATTTAAGCCTATATGATGTACATCTAAGACTTATTTTGACCCCCCTATTTAAGCTTATAGATGTACATGTAAGACCTATTTTGTATCCCCTTTCTTAAATCTACAATTTAGGGTTTAGGTTGCCACTAAAGTGTCATGTCATAACGGACAATGTATAAAATTGTTAGAAACATTTTGACAACATACCTAGTAAGAGAATGAGCATCCAATGTACAAAATTGTTAGAAACATCTTGAAAACATACCTAGCAAGAGAATGAGAATCCAATTTTTTTTAGATGATCCTAATCTACCCAATTCATGAAAATGAGCTCACCACAAGGTGGCTTACATATTAGTGCTAGAGAACAATCAAGCTTGAAGTTATAATAAATTTAATCACTTAGAACTAATTATATAATTAAAAGTTAATTTAAAACTTAGTTTACTATTATCTTCTAGTAATATGTAGGCTACAAAGTATCTAATCATATGACCCACCTCAAAATTTACTTTTACATAGATTCCAATATAATAAAGGGATTTTAATAGTTAAATCTTCAAAGTTTTTTTATTGAAGAGTGTCATAGTCAAAACATCTTTTTGGCCATGTAAAAGTTTAAGTTTTTTCACCATAAATTTATCCAAAAAATTCAGCAACATTTTGATAGAGGTTGGGAAGGCCATATTTAATACCAATTCAATGGGCACCCTTTCAAGCATAAATAAATCAATGAGAAAATTTAGCTGTCACATTTCTTTCATCAAACTTTCATAAGTTTTTATTCTACAAGTAAGCTTTTTGTACCTTTTTGTGAAATACAACATGCACGCATAATAAAACAAACACTAGACTCTACACGACCAATGGGCATGGTTCTAATACCACCCATCTTATACACAACATGCAGGGGTAGATGAAGAGGCTTATCGAAAGGCCTCTTTGTGGTTCCTAAATCATGACCAAAGCATCAAGTAGAGTGGGGCCCTTATAGCAATAAAGGTTGGCATACCTTTCAATTAGATTATCCCCCTCAAATCCATAAATGGGAACAAATGGAAATCTTATTAGGGTTGTACCCACAATCAAGCAAGTACGTATTTTAGGCTTGGAGGTATTGATTCTAAAGATATCTATTAATTAACTTAATGCCATTATGAAAAAGATGAGCTGTATGTTGGAAACCAAGGTAGTTGCCTAGAGATTTCATGAGAGTAATGACGTTTTCTTCATCGCTTCAAAATTGATGTATCTGTTCAAGGAAAATATCTTATTATAAATTTCCAGCTTGACTTCTTTGTTGTGATATTTATGAATTTTCTATTTTCTCATTCTCTTTATATCTGCTTTCTCTTTCTCTCTCTCAATGTATTTTATAGTTCTATGTTTTACTCTCTCTCTCTCTCTCCCTCTCTCTCTCTTTGGAGTAATGTATTTGCTAGCAAAGAAAGGTGAGAGACGGAGAGAGGTCATCAATTATTAGTTTCACACATAGAAGTTAAATTTGTTATATCTACTAAATTTCTTTTTTGGCACGGCATACTTTTCTATTATAAATTGATCTAATAAGTACATCATGTGAGCTATTATGTAGATTCTATCTCTGAGAGCAGGGTCACATGTTGAGATATAGTCCTCTAAGATCATTTGCGGACGATCAAGTGGGTATAAAATAGGAGTTTTGGGTGCTTATATCAACGATGGGTCTAAAATATCTTCTCAATTATTGCATAAACTTTGTTTCCAAAACCAAATTTTCAAGACATAATTTAAATGTTACGATAATATTTTGTCATGAGTTCTAAGTTAATATTGTTTCTAAAAGAAAAATAAGAAATTTAGTACTTGATTTTTTATTTTTTCAAGGAAGTTGAAGTTGGTTAGGAGCTGCATATATCTAAGTTTGAACCAAGTTCGTCGCCTTTGGATTTTGGATGTAATGCACCTACCTCGATGTCATTGTTTGTAAATAAGGACTAGCATTAAAAAATAAATTTATGCTAATTTAAAGGATCACTTTAATGTAAATCAAATTGAAGTAATTGGAAGAGATGAAGGTATGGAGGAGCATTTGGATGAACTAGAAATACAAACGTACAAACCCCATCACTCCATGCCATGCATGTGAGCGGCATATGTTATTTACATTGTCTCGTATTTACTGGTAGTGTAGAATACAATTTCAATGATATATACGTGTTTTCTCCTCCTAGAGATCATCTACAAAGGGAGAACATAAAATTATTACCATTTCGTTGGGCTTAACAATCTAAATAACTAAAATAAAACATTAAAACAAATTGTGAATAATATATTACACTTAGTTTTCTTTATAGTCGAGTTGACAGATAACCCTGTAAGTTTTCACAAATGATATCATGATCAGTAAGGTTCTATAACAAACAAACACAACAAACAAAATAAAAGCACAAAGAAATTATGATTGGCAAACATAGCATAAAGAACTTTACCAGACTATTAAGATGGAAGAAAAAAGAGACTGAGAGAAAGAAACATGCTGTAAATGAAAGAAAGGTGCATCTAGATTAGCCTAGGAATATCCTAATTATCATGGATTAGGAAAAGCAATAGAGATTAGCACTAAGAAGCATGGAAAGTAAAGTGTAATGAGTATCACAAGATGTCCAAAAAGGTCCAAATCTCCTAGAGCATATGCCTTTTATAGTACCAAGGCCCATGTACCCTAATCCCATATGTAAATGACCCTAAGCCCTTGTGCCTAGGCCCGTCTCATGTGTATGTGCATCCTAAGAACACTTTGTTACAAACCATCCCCTCCTAACATGATTTCATCCTTGAAATAGAAGGGTGGTCATGCCAAAAGAAAAAATAAAGACATATACAAGTGGCTATGTACAAAAGCCAAAAATCACATCCATGATTGAATGTAAATGTAGCGGAAGACCCATACATGAATCATATGACTCCCTGAGTTAAATGGAAAGGATAAAGGGCTCCCGTTCGATGATGAGGGTATCTATGCAACTGCCTGGGTTGAAAGGAAATCCGAGGCAGCATGAAACATCCAAGGCAATGGTTCCATGATAATGTGGTGCAAGTGGAAAGGATAAGGAACCACTGTCGATGACAAAGCTAGTCGAGTGTCCTCCAGGATCAAATGGAAAAGTTACTAGTGTCACGCCAAGGATGAGGTAATCCACACAAGTGTGACCACATAGATGTAATGTAAATCCAAACCATGTAGGCTCGAAAGCAATGACTCTCGAATTGGTTGGATCGAATGGAAAATGTAGAGGCAATGTTAGTGTCATGGCCGGCTAATCCTCCTGGATCAAATTACACCCATGTCGATGATGTAGGACGAAGCTATACCTCCACCCGGGTCAAATGGATAGCCAAAGTGTAGACCATCTATCCATGGAACAAATGTGTGACCACCTAGATCAAGAAAGGAAGTATCCAAGATCCTCATCCAAAGTGAAATGACCACCATAAATATCATCAAATCCATGGTCCAAATAACTACTTAGGTGAGAATCTAGATGTGATGCATGTAAATCCACATAATGCACCATATAATCAGATACCATGCATCTCAAATGATATATATTACATCCAAAAGTAAATGCCCTGGCTCTAAAGAAAACAAGATCGTGTGGACATCCGTAGAAGCCAAAAGAACACATCTCAAGGTTGGCATCATACGAGGGTAAGAGTGAATCAATGTTGTCATCCCATGTAGCCTCACTCAAAATGTCAAAAACATGATCCACTATATCAATGGTTATATGGGCATGAGCCAAACCATGCACTACCCCCTCATGTGCAAAACCCTCTATGTGTGTATGATGATCTAAGATATCAATATACTTATCAGCATCATCATAATTATCACTAAAAAAATGAAGAGGTATCCTCACATGAAAGATAAATGGTGTCATCCTCTAAATCATCATCATCTATGACATCTCCAAGACCTTCAAGGTCATCCTCATAAACATGGTCTATCTCCATCAATGATGCACCTATCTGACCTATATCCCATGATAAATGTATCTCCAACAATATAGGATCTAAGGAGATGTATAGATTAAATGCAAAGCTCTCTAGATCCACATGCATAAGCCTCTCTCTCCTACAAAGCCCCACCTCAACAAAATCATTACTATGCTCATGTGCAATGCCTGACTGCCCACGTATATGCACTAAACCCAAGTGAATGCTACCAGGAATGCTATGAGAGCTATGAGAACTAGGAGTAGAGATAGAATCATAGATATCACCCTGAATAGAGCATCTAAAAGAGTATCTTGACTCGTCTAGCACTAGAAACTCAGGTCTATGCTCCTCATGCACTAGCATATGCCCATCAACATGTGAAGTATCATCATCCTGAATCTCACACAGTGCAATGGATGCATCACTAGTCAAGAGCTAATCCCCATGATAGTCTAATGCATCACTATGATCCAACAATACATCACTATCTCCTAATGCATCACTATAATCCACTGGAAGGTAGGTAGACATAGGCATATCAACAATCACAATGCTCGGAATGCTTGCCACCATCCCTCCCATCAAGATCATGCCCACATGATTTGACTCACACATATCACTATCACATACATCATCATCATGTGCATATGTGTCAGTGCAACATGTGCACGCATATCACTATCATCATGTGTATGTGTGTGCGATACATAAATATAATCATGAGTATTTATGCTTGATACATAAATATAATCATGAGTATTTATGCTTGATACATCATCATAGGTATGTGGGTGTGATACATCAATGTCATCACATGTGTGTGTATGATCATCACCACGTGTACATGTGTGTGTATGATCATCACCACGTGTACATGTGTCAACATCAATATCATCATCAACATGATGATGATCATCACTATCCACATCATCATCCACTGAATGCATGTCATCATGGTACCCATACTTAGGTATATAGTCATCTCTGCTCACGAGTGTAGGGCACTCAATCAAGTCCCCTCATACATCATCCCATTAAAGCAATTCTGAACCATCCATGTAAAGATAACCACATAGATCCTCAACAAAAACACCATGTGGAGAATGTCTGGGACCATTTGGCATATCCTCCTCATAAAATAAGTTTCTAAATTGGCTAGGCAAAAAAATCTAAAGCTCAACATCCATATGTGACATGAATATGATGTGTCATCATAGCATGATGTCGGTGAAGAAAGATCTAGAGGTCGAAGCTGCGATGTGCCAAATGTATGCATGAACTCGACAAATGATATGTATCTCCACACCTGAAATGGTAAATCATAATGACGAGCATGTAGACATAGTGATAGGGTATGAGCGGATGCCGCATGATCAACGTCTGGGATGGAGTCATAGTGATGTCGATGGCGATGATGGTGGGTAGCACGGCGATCCTAGGTGGGGTAGAGGTAGTAATGGATCCTCATGTAGTAATGGATCCTCATGTAGTTCGCCACTGCTTGAAAGTGTGGAAACACCCCCAAATATGCTCAAGAATGCCACACAGCGTGTGGAAAAGGCACCAATATGCTCAAATAACTTGCCTGTGCATGAACAAGGGCAAAATACGCGTGTGAATGCCCAAAATACACTAAACAAGGGCCAATATGTACGTGTGAATGCCCCCAAAAATACACCAAATGGCCAAAAAAATACGTGTGAATGCCCAAAATGCACGAAATTGGCAACACACCACACGAACCAGCTCGACGAAGCTCAAAGCATGTGAACAAGCCCTCCAAAAAAAACGAAGCGTGTGAATGCTCTCCACTAATGAAATACACTTGGCCTCAAATGCATCCCCTCAAACACAAATAGCAAGCAAAAGTATGTGAAAAAGCATATAGTCTAAGGAGGTGTAGGTGGATAATGAAAAATGAACAATGAATCCCAAAGGAAGTGCCCCCAATATGAAAATGTCCAAAGTTTAAATGGACTAAACAAAAGATGGAAAGTGTGGAATGGCCAAAAACCTTAGGAAGTGTGTGTACACACAAACCCTAAGTTTGGGTATTTTGATAAAAAGAAAATAAAACCAATGTGTCCTCCTTCTCTGGCTGAGAGTTTTTTTCCTCTCTTCTTCCCATTCACGTTTGATGCCATACTCAGTGTTCCTCCCCAGGACACTCTACTCCTTAAGTCCAAGAAGCCTAGAGATTGAAGATTCCATATATATGATGGCTAGACTTGCTTCTCCAGTTTATAGTTTTTTTTTTTCTTCACTACTTTGCGTGTCTGCGTTCATCTCGCCCTGAGAGCTCCATGACAATGCGCTTCAGCTATGAACGATGCGCTTCATCTCTAATTAAGAGCTATATAGAACTTGATGTTTTTTTTTAATTTCTTTTGGTTTTTTTTTAAACGTTTGCGCTGTAGAGAATCACTGAGATGGCTGCTTCTACTGTAGAGGATCACCGAGATGGCTGCCTGTGGTGCTGGGTGCCCCCCCAGACTGTAGAGCGAGCCTTGCACTGCCTTCCTACGCTGCTCCCCGGCTGCTTCAAAAGCCCCCGATGGTGTGTTACATTGCCTTCCTACGCTGCTCCCCGGCTGCTTCAAAAGCCCCCGATGGTGTGTTACATTGCGAATACCACCGCTCTTAAAGGCTTGGGCTTCAGCTGTGTGATCTTGACAGCAACTTGTTAAGATAGAGTCGCGGGATGTGGTCGGTTAAACGTTTTAGTGCATCTGCCGAAGTCCATGCACATGGTCACCTATAGCAACGCCATGAGTAAAGAGGATTCAGTTTGGTGGAAAAGTTAAATTGCTTGCTGAGATTGGTTGTGCTGGGTATGCAATAAAATAATTGTCATCCATGTGTGCATGTCTTGCTCATACAAGTTGTAAAAGACTTGCAGTGCTTCAGAAAATGCTTCTAGTGTTGGCCTTCTGTTCTTTCTTGTAATTCAAAGGCTTGACATGAGGTAAAGTGATAATAACAGGAGTTTTTTATTGTCAATCTTGTAAGAAGGTATGTATTAGAGATGTTAAGAAAGGAGAGCATATCCTCATTAAGGGCCACTCCAACTTCTTAGCTTGAGAATATCATTATCCCAGCTTTGTTTGACGGGCTTGTATGTTGTAAAATGAACTGTAGAAAATAACTGAGTGTTGCGCTTTTGAGGTTCAAAGAGTAGCTGAGTGAACTGAACGAATTGTAGAAACTCCTCTCTGCTCACAGCAAACTTAAAAAGATTACAAACTCTCTGTTGCACATGTCTGAGGCTAAAGAAGGAAATGAAGACTATGATCTATGTTAAGCAAAGAAGCTGTTGTACATGTCATTTGAAATTTGTAACTCTTGTGCATTTTTCTCTTGCACCGACCATACATCCTTAAGCAGCCATACAACTCTTGAGCGTTGATCTTTATTGCGGAGGCATGCTCTTTGCATGCACCTAAAATTGTGTGTGATTAGAGTGATGCCAAACACTACTGCTGTTCAGAAAAGATGATCATACTAGGTAGTCAGAAGATTTGACTTTGAACATCTCTTTGGTTTTCTGAAGATCTAACTTGCTGCTATGAGAAGAAGTGCTACCAAGCTGTGCTCCAGGAGGTGAAGAGGAAAGCTGTGAAGAAACAAGCCATAGGAGCCTGTTGGTTTTCTGAAGATCTAACTTGCTGCTATGAGAAGAAGCGCTACCAAGCTGTGCTCCAGGAGGTGAAGAGGAAAGCTGTGAAGAAACAAGCCATAGGAGCCTGTTGGTAGGATTTATCATGGAGCTCATTTCTCAAGGATCTACAACCATGGTTGGTATCGTTGTGGCTATTCAATATGTTCTCGAGAAGTTGCACCTTTGAGTTTGTAAGTTCCTATCTCAAGCTTCTTGTGTAATGATGTTAGGCTTTGCCTATTGTTGTCAAGATCCTTGGCTAGCTAGGTTAGAAGACCCCTCCTATGCTGCCCGGCTTACTGTAAATGCTTAAAGGCTACGAACCAATCAATGGTTGGTAGTCTCTCCCAATAGCCAACACAACTCAAGCCTTATGGTGTCATATTGGCTAGTGCCAATGGTTTGGGTTCACAACTCCTAGTGAGGCTTCTTCATTAACAACAGATAGTTGCAGCAAAAATCCACCTTATAGGGCATACATTCAGTAATCTTTATTGTAAAAGTGTGTTTAGGATTAATCTTTGAAAGATAACACTAATATATAAAAAGACCTTGCTATTGCACAAATCTAAAAAGGTTTAACATAACTTTTGCACACTATCTCTTGCTCTGCATCATTCCATTGTTGTTCTTTGTAAGTCACTTCTCTTGAAACTTTACAATTTCTTTGCATTCGCTTTGTAGTCTTTGTCACAAGTTGTTAAGATTTACTCTTGCTCTGCATCATTCCATTGTTGTTCTTTGTAAGTCACTTCTCTTGAAACTTTACGATTTCTTTGCATTCGCTATGTAGTCTTTGTCACAAGTTGTTAAGATTTACTTAATCTTTCACCAAACTTTGAAATCTTGCACAAGTTTTCAAGAAATTACCTTTTAGAACAAAATTAGGGTTTAGGCAGACTCATTGCACGATTCTTGCTCCATATTTTAAAGAAAATTGAGTTTTTGCACTTTTCTTGAAAATTTGCACCGAGATTCTGCATTTTCTTGAAAATCTACAAATCTTGAAAAACTGTTTGAAACTGCAATGAATCTACACTCAACACCACTCTACAATTCTGCAACATAAGTCTGAGAAATCTCACAACAATCTAAATTCTTTGCACAATAATCTGAATATTTTGCACAACAATATGAATATTCTGCACAGTAATCTCAAAACTTTGCACAACAACCTTGATTTTTTGCACCACAGTCCTCTTCTTGCAATGCTTCTCCAAGAACTCAAAGATTTGGGAATCTAGGGTTTGTTCTTGAAGAAATAAGAGCTTAAAGGATTAATATTTGAGACTGTAAGCTCTCTAATCAAGATAATGCAAGAAAATCATTTTAAACTGGTTGCTAAAATCTTTGCTAATCCTAATTTTAAAATCAAGAAAATTTTCAACAATATCAAGATCAATAAAATAAAAAAGGTTAACAAATCAAATTGAAAAGTGGATTAGGGTTCAAAAAACAATGATCAATATAAATTTGATAATGTTTAATACAAATTTCATTGCTAATCTTGTTAAAACAAGAAATTAGCAAATGTGAAAACTATGTAAAAATCAATTCTAAAAATGATTAACATTAATTAATATTAAGAAAATACATTTCAAAAAATTAGATTAATAATAATAATCCAAAAATGATCATTACTAATCAAGATTAAGAAATTGCATTTTGAAAACTAGATTAAATATAAGCTAAAAATAATTATCACTAATCACTACCTAAACAAGGATCTAAGCCAAGAGCTCTGATATCAATGAAAGAAAGATGCATCTAGATTAGGTTAGGGGTAGGGAAAAGCAAGAGAGATTAACACTAAGAAACATGGAAAGTAAAGTATAATGAGTATTGCAAGATGTTCAAAAAGGTCAAAATTTCTTAGAGCACATGCTTTTTATAGTCCCAAGGCCCATGTGTCCTAATCCCACATGTAAATAACCCTAAGTCCATGTTCCCAGGCCCATCCCATGTGTATGTGTATCATAAGAACACTTTGTTACTATAAATTTCTACAAGAGAAGAAGTAGATATGGCAAAAATGAGTGATGCACAGGAGAGGTAGGAAAACGAAAAGAACAAAGTTCAAATTATGGAGAAAGTGAAAATATTTTTGGTTTTTATCAAACACAACTAAAACTCAAGTTCCTTCTGGTCTCTAAACTAGTTTTCAATTAGTTTGGTCTCTTTTCTTGAGATTCCTTCTAACATATGTTGTTTTAAAAGTTGGATAGGTGGTATTCAAGCGTGACATATTTTTTGAGTTTTATGCTAATATATTTTATTCCTCTAAGGAATTTATTCTTTGTAATACATTTAATTACTTTGTCAAACACCTCTCTTACTTGATCTTTGTCTCTATAGACCTTATAAATCGATTTCATAGAAATC
The DNA here is from genome assembly GCF_041138505.1 of Cibotium barometz. Classification (NCBI taxonomy): domain Eukaryota; kingdom Viridiplantae; phylum Streptophyta; class Polypodiopsida; order Cyatheales; family Cibotiaceae; genus Cibotium; species Cibotium barometz. Next base: position 50,647,177 of record NC_141046.1, on the reverse strand, counting down.
TATTAAGCTTAGATTTTATTTAATATACATAAGGGCTATATTTTTATCTAATTTTTTAGGATATAGCTCTATAGTAATTTTGGGATATTTGTCATCCCATTCAGTTGTTGCAACAATGGTTGAACCCATTCTGTGTGGTCAAAGTAAAGGTACTCATACTCTTTAGCCAAATTCACCCTTTTCTCATGAGAAAGGGTGTTCCTCATGTGCTGAAAGTATATGTGAGTCACCTCTTCCATTTGTGAAATTTACAATATGCTTATATTAAATTTTTTTGAATACTTATGTGTGTATGTTTATATTTATGCATAAATGTATATCTATATCTAATATACATAGATATATAAACATACTAAATACATGCAATATAACATTTAATGTATGTAAATCTAAACACACACGACATGGGTTTTTTATACGACACAATTTTTTCATACAACATAGTTTTTTCATACATACATACATATATAGTAAGATATACAACATATGTATGTAGATGTGATGCGCATGTATGCAACAACGTATATATAAACACGTGTGATTTCAAAAAAACATGAAAAATAAAACTTTTTTGTTTGAGATTATGTACATAGGCAAAGTAAGGACATATAGATGTGTGTGTGTGTGCGTGTGTGTGTGTGTATGCATATGTATGTATATATACATACAT